>NC_039360.1:73611719-73928678 GCF_003573695.1 Papaver somniferum
TGCGGTCTTGGCGGCATCATGTTCGAACATTTTGATTTAATTGCTTATCTTTTATCTCGAAGTCGTGTGTTGGTAAAGCGTTTTGCTTTGATCAAGTTTATCTTCACCTAGTGACGAAAGTCATGAAAAGTTTCAATCACTTTGAGAATTGCTCTGACGTGAATCGGTCTGTGAATAACGGCTACATAGCGTCCTCTGAGAATGTCTCAATGATTGAAATGAGAGTTTAGATTACATAAACCAGTAAACGTCTACCAAAATGTGTGTGACAAGCTAGGTTTTTCGATCTAACGGTTGAGAAATATTAGCGAATCTAAATCAGGTTTTCATCTAACGGTGAATATGGATTGCTTTGTAACCAAGGAAAAACCCTGATTGGAAGGCTATATAAAGGAGACATCTAGCATTGTGCAAAACTAATCCCCACACGTCTGTGTGCTACTAGTGCGCCCGCTATAGTCTATCTCCATTAACCTTTGATTTTCTTCTCTAAAATCAGGTTAACGACTTAAAGACTTTATTGGGATTGTGAAGCCAGACCGATACTACTTTATCGTAGTTGTGTAATCTGATCTTGCATCTTCTATCGTACGAGTAAAATCGATTGATTGGCTTGAGATCGTGAGAGTTCTCCGATAGGCAAGATAAAGAAGTCACAAACATCTTCGTCTCACTGTTTGTGATTCCTCGACAATCCGCTTGTGTAGTCAGGAAGGATTGTAGAGAGGTGATTGATTAATCTAGGATGTTCTTCGGGAATATAAGACCGGATTATCAATTGGTTCCTGTTCACCTTGATTTTATATCAAAAGAAGGAAGAAAACCTAGGGTTTCTCTGTGGGAGACAGATTTATTCTTTGATAGACTTTTCTGTGTGAGACAGATCTGTTTATTATCAAGTATGTGATTTTGGGTTACAACAACTCTTGGTTGTGGGTGAGATCAACTAAGGGAATCAAGTGCGCAGTATTCTGCTGGGATCAGAGGCGTAGGAGTACAACTGTACCTTGGATAGGTGGGAGACTAATTTGGGTTCAAATATAGTCCAGTCCGAAGTTAGTTTGCAGTAGGCTAGTGTCTGTAGTGGCTTAATACAACGTGTATTCAATCTGGACTAGGTCCCGGGGTTTTTCTTCATTTGCGGTTTCCTCGTTAACAAAATTTCTGGTGTCTGTGTTATTTCTTTATCGCATTATATTTTATATAATGGAAATAATACATGTTGTGCGTTCGTTATCATCAATTGGAAATCCAACCTTTGGTTGTTGATTGATATTGATTGATCCTTGGACATTGGTCTTTGGTACCGTCCAAGTATTCCTCGAATTTGATAAAGACTCGCTATTGTTTTTAGGTTGAGTAAAAATCAAATCAAGAGAGAGATATTAACTCCTTGAGATACTTTTATCTAGATTGAGTCTGACTGTCTAGTTGATTCTCTAGCAAAGTATTTCGGAGTTAGTCCATACAGATTGCTAAGCGAAATATTGGGTGGTGTTTTTAGACCCCCGCTTTTTTCAATTGGTATCAGAGTAGGCAAACACGTTTAAGACCTAACAAGTCCATGTTTGTAGCGATCTGACTCTATGGACAGAGGTGATATCTCCATTAACGTACCACCAGTCTTCGATGGATCCAATTACTTATGGTGGAAAATTATTATGCGAGCTTTTCTTCAATCGTGTGATTTTCAATCATGGGTATATGTGGTGAATGGTTATGATGCGCCCGTTGTTGCAGCTAGAGACGGAACTGTTACCAAGAATATTGGTGAATATAATACTGCCGAGATTCTTGCTACAAAGCAGAATTATGGAGGGTTAAATGCTATCATACATGACATTGACCCAAGTCTTCAACACCATGTGTCTAATTGCACTAGGTCTAAAGATGCTTGGGATATCTTAGAAACTGTATTTGAAGGAAACTCCAGTGAAAAGGAAGCTAGGCTTCAAAACCTTAATTCTGATTGGGAGAACCTTCATATGGAAGATGAAGAAACATTTGATGAGTTTAATCACAAAGTGTCTGAAATTGTTAATGCTTCTTTTGCATTGGGTAAGACTATTCTTGAAAAGGACATTGTGATGAAAATTCTCAGATCGCTGCCATCTAGATACGAGTCTAAGAAGCATGTCATCGTTGAGGGGAATAACCTCAATAATCTTTCCATAAACACCTTGGTTGGGAATCTAAAGATCTTTGACCATGAGAATACATCCAAAGTCGGTAAGGATGTTGCCTTTAAAGCACAGAAGAGCACTAAATTACTTGCCAAAGGTAAAAGTATTCATGTCTCTGAGGATGATCAGTCTGAGAATGATTTTTCAGATGAAGACCTTGACAAGTCGGTCTCCTTGATCACAAGACAGATTAGGGATCTTTTGTTGAAGAGAAGTAAACGGTTTTCAAGAGACAAACCTAGGTCATCAGACAAAACCCATGGTCGCGTACCTCCTAAAAACAGGTATGCTGACGAGGCTGATGACAAGCACATGCCTCAGTGCTTTAAGTGTAAGGGTTTTGGCCATTTTTCTAACGAATGCCCAAATCGTAGAAAATAGGCCTGTCAATATTTGTCTGATATCCGGTATCCGTTTCCGAGTATTCGAAATCCTTTAGGATTTTATCCGTTTTATCGGATATCGGATATCAGATCGGATATTTTATCGGATATTTCTTCCTTAACATATCGGAAACGGATTAGACCCCATCCGAAATGTTAATATCCGATAGTATATGAACTTATTTGTAATTTATTCTAATTTCGAGTCTAGTATCGGATATTGTCGGATAAATATCCGATAAGTTTCAATTATGAAAATGTTTTACAAAGGTTTTTAAGCTTTTTTGTTATAACCGGATATTATCGGATATCCGACAACTTAGCCTATCGGAATCGGTATCTGATTTTGATATCCTATAGGATATTATCGGATATCGAATATCCGTTAGTGCTTTACATGTCGGATATTGGATTTCTAAATATCCGACGGATATTCTACCATTGACAGGCCTAGTAGAAAATACACTGGGAACAAAGGTCTAGCTGTAACACTTGATGAAATGTCTGAAACCTATGATTCCGATGAAGATAGGAAATCAAGTGTAGGACTCCTTGGTGAAAACATCGATTTTGATACTTGTAGCAATACATATATCAACCTCAATGGGTTCGGAGAAGAAGGAAACCCAATCAAGCTGGAAGATTCTCTAACTGGAAACCCTGTCAGTAGTGTTTCAGGATCTACTGTATATCTAGCTGCTTGCATATCTCAGATGCCTGAATACTATCCAAGTTTGACATGCTCTTTTTGTTCGATGAAGGGACAAGAACTATCAAGGTGTTACAAGTACAAGCACCAAATAAGGCACGCCAGCAAACTTCAACGAAGAGCAGATCGATAGCAAGGAAGCTGAAACTTGCTCAGAAGACCGCCAAGGTATGTAGGATCTTATCTTCGTCTAAGAAGTTGGTTTCCAGGGATAGAGTAAGACCATTTGAAAAGAAAGTATGGTCGAATCGTTTTGATAGACAGAAGTCTGAAGATTCCTCCCTTGAGGAAAAAAAAGGACAAATCGTTGTTCATCGCAACACAACTTGATTGTGTTGTTGGGAAAATCTTGTCCCATGTGCCTGATCGAAAAGATACAAGATTGAGTGTTGATTCAGGCTTCAGTAAAGTTTTTCCTTCTTTTCTTAAATTTTTTATTTTCTGTCTATCAAATAAAATAAAGGGTTATTATCGACAATTCTACTTTTTATAGGGTTTTAGAGTTTGGCGTATACGAACCTGTCAATAGGTTTCGAACCCTACATTCCTTTTTCCTTTTTGACATCCTATATAAGATTGCTTGTTGAGTTAATTGATTCAATCACACAAATCAAGTTGTTTATAACTGTTCTCAAAGCACCATGTCAGATGGAAAGGATGTCAACATGATTGTTAAATCTTCAATCAAGGAAAAAGAAAAATCTCCTGTTTCTAAGTCCCTGAAAATAAAAAGAAAGAATTCAAGAAATCTCAAGGTTGTGCCTTCTAACTCTCAGAAGTTTTCCGATATTCTTGATGAGTTGAAGGAAGTAAGAAAGGAGATTCGTGAAATAAAGGCTTTTGTGTCAAAGTCATTAGAAATTCAGAGAGCCTTGGTAGTACATAGTCAGCCAAGACAGTTTGTTGATATAAACTCCTATCTTCGTGAACCGTATGTTCCAATGGATGTTGACAACAAGGAATTTGGGAATGATGCTGAATTTCTCAAAGGCATTGTCGCCTAGGATGTCTTCTTTTTGGATTAGTTGGAAGAATAACTAGTGCTTTGAATAGAAATGATTGTGACTACACATAGATATTTTTGTTTTCATCTTCTTATGTTATTTTTTAGGTTTATTTAGTATTAAATTCTAAAAATATTTGGAGGATGATGTTTATTGAAGTATTTTAATGGTTTGTGATATTGCAATATTTTTATGGGATATGTATTGTTTACGTCCGTGAACTTGAAGGTCCCATATTGCAGTCAAAAGTAAAGTCGTTTATGAATCGGTATTCGTATTGATGAAAGGACGAATGGAATTTTGACATATACAAAAGTTATGCCTATGCAGTCATGTATTTGATGGAAAATAGGATAAAATCTTTTGTTCAACAAGGATAAAGTCTATTATGTCGTTATGATGGAAAATAGAATAGATCCTTGTATGTTATCCACGGTATTGATCTTCATTGATCCATTTTATTATGTTTTACCGTGAAGGCTCCATTGTGTGTCTTATGTTGAGCACCTTACAACTAAGTCGATTTACCTTGACTTTGTTGGTTGTTCCATAAGCTGCTATATGTCGAGCATTAAGAACTAAATTAATCAACTAGTTTTTATTTAGTTAGTACTCCATAAGTATTCTTTCTTATGTCGAGTACATGTACGGTTAAGGTTGTCATATTCTATGATGAACTTAGTCGGGGTTCCATAAGTTCTCTTATGTTGAGCCCAAAATAATTAAATTGATTACTTCGGTGATTAGTTTGGTTGTTTGTATTCCAATTAGATTAATTATAGGTTCTCTTGTAATTAATGTAGTTGAGTTTTCATATATTCCAGAAGTTCTTGTGTTGAGTATATGAAAGGCTACACTATCAAGTTCTTTGGTTAATGTAGTCATTTATTCTGTAAGGTTTTCCTTATGTTGAATATTTGAACGATTCAGTTAGTCATATCCCTGTGATTGACTTAGTCGTAGCTCCGTGAGTTTACTTATGTTGAGCACTTTCAATTTAATTGATCACTTTTGTGGTTTGATTTAGTTGCATATTCCAATTGAAATAATCATGGGTTTACTTGTGGTTAATTTAGTTGAGCTTTGGATATAGAAAATCATTCCTATGGTTTTTGGCGTCCAATAAAAAATCCTTCTTTTCTTTCGAAATTAAGGTCGCTCTTGTTGTTTTCTCGGGAATGAATCAAATGGGGGAGAGTTATTTTGAACTTGTGCTTAATGGTAATATCTTGCGGGAGTGCGGCTGTGGAATTTTATAGGTGTTATCTTGTATCTTAAAACTCCTTGATGAATGTTGTTAGCTTCGGCTATTAGATTGCATCTAAATTAAGTTGGTATGTACTTTTCTTTTGGTCATGAAATGTCTCTTGTGGAAATTTCATTATGATCCCATTCTTTTACCTTTGCTAATTTTATTGACAGAAAGGGGGAGAAATATTGTAGTTCACACTACAAATACATATGGTTTTCGGATCATTGTGTAAGGGTAGTAGTTTCCATGATCGAGATGGAGTATTGACTAAGGGGGAGTGATACATATCACCGTAGTATTATTGTTAATGTCATGATACAATTGGACTTTGATGTTATATAATAATACTATGACACTGTATAATAATGATCGAGAATCTCGATTTCTCTCATTGTTATACCTACGGATCTTCAACAACGATAGTGTTAAACTTACAACCTTTGGGATCATTGAAGTACTTTGAAGGACGAAGATTTCAAGGAACGTTGAAGATTAGACTATGGAATAGGAGCCACTAAAGTTTAACTTTTTTGTATTCCATATGTATTAATAGTTTTGTCACTAAAATTAACAAATGGGGAGATTGTTAGAGCATAGCTCGGTCAACCTCGCATGTGTTGTTATCTCAAGCATGTTTGTCAATGTTAGTGATCAAAACTATAAGTTTTGATTTCTAGCCTACATAGCTAAGTCTCGGACTAGGATAAAAAAGTGTAGTTGAGCTCAAGGACTTCATGGCGATTCATCATACAACAACGAAGATCTATACAAGGAACCATGGAACTTCATAAACAAAGGTATGTGGAGACTTGAACTTATCTATCACTCAAAAGTCTATCTCTTCTATCTCCTACTTCTTATGACACAAAAGTCGTATGCTATATAGACTAGATCATACATATTTGACATTTTGAGATGAGCATTCATTGCTTATCTTTTGTCTCGAAATCGTGTGTTGGTAAAGCGTTTCGCTTTGATCAAGTTTATCTTCACCTAATGATAAAGTCATGAAAAGTTTCAATCACTTTGAGAATTGCTCTGACGTGAATCGGTCTGTGAATAACGGCTACATAACGTCCTCTGAGAATGTCTCAATGATTGAAATGAGAGTTTAGATTACATAACCATGTATTCCTTGAACCGAAGTTTTCGAACTTTGTTGATCAAGAGAAATCGGGAGGATTGTGGAATTGGTTTTCCAAGTCCGCAAACCCAGTCCGCACACTCAATCCGTGAACTGTCGGAAGTTCTCGACCGAGAATTTCTGCTGTATTTTCCAAAACTAGTTTGTGTGCTAAGTCCACGAACTCAGTCCGCGAACTTGCAGAAGTTATCTTTCCGAGAATTTCAGCTGAGTTTGGAAAACTCAACCAATTAACTTAAGTCCGTGAACTTGTTTGTGAACTTAAGAGGTTATGATCTAAAGATGTGCTCTGAACATGAAACTTTAAATTACTAAGGAATGCTTTATGCAAACCGTGGCTATAATGTTCATGAGCCGATTCAATCGAATCAAATCATCTTTGTTTCAATTGTGTCTTGTGTAGTTACATAAGATCTCATAGCAATTGAACAACTCTTTAACTAGTTCATTTGAGTCAATTGAACTAGTTATGGTGAAGAAGAAGAATAAGGTTAATATGAAATACTCATATGGTTAACCTTTTGGGTTACTATGTTGAACCAACATACACGTACACGTTTGGGCATGGTTTTCACGAACCCAGTAAACGTCTACCCAAGTGTGTGTGTGACAAGCTAAGTTTTCGATCTAGCGGTTGAGAAATATTAGCTTGAATCTAAATGAGGTTTTCATCTAATGGTGAATAAGGATTGCTTTGTAACTAAGGCAAAACCCTGATTTGAAGGTTATATAAAGGAGACATCTAGCATTGTGCAAAAATAATCCCCACACGTCTGTGTGCTACTAGTGCGCCCGCTAGAGTCGATCTCCATTAACCTTTGATTTTCTTCTCTAAAATTAGGTTAACGACTTAAAGACTTCATTGGGATTGTGAAGCCAGACCGATACTACTTTATCGTAGTTGTGTGATCTGATCTTGCATCTTCTATCGTACGAGTATAATTGATTGATTGGCTTGAGATCGTGAGAGTTCTCCGATAGGCAAGATAAATAAGTCACAAACATCTTCGTCTCACTGTTTGTGATTCCTCGACAATCCGCTTGTGTAGTCAGCAAGGATTGTAGAGAGGTGATTGATTAATCTAGGCTGTTCTTCGTGAATATAAGACCGGATTATCAATTGGTTCCTGTTCACCTTGATTTTATATCAAAAGATGGAACAAAACCTAGGGTTTATCTGTGGGAGACAGATTTATCCTTTGATAGACTTTTCTGTGTGAGACAGATCTGTTTATTATCAAGTCTGTGATTTAGGGTTACAACAACTCTTGGTTGTGGGTGAGATCAACTAATAGAATCAAGTGCGCAGTATCCTGCTGGGATCAGAGGCGTAGGAGTACAACTATACCTTGGATCGGTGGGAGACTGATTTGGGTTCAACTATAGTTCAGTCCGAAGTTAGTTTGCAGGAGGCTAGTGTCTGTAGCGGCTTAATACAGTGTGTATTCAATCTGGACTAGGTCCCGGGGTTTTTCTGCATTTGATGTTTCCTCGTTAACAAAATTTTTGGTGTCTGTGTTATTTCTTTTCCGCATTATATTTTATATAATTGAAATAATACAGGTTGTGTGTTCGTGATCATCAATTGGAAATCCAACCTTTGGTTGTTGATTGATATTGATTGATCCTTGGACATTGGTATTTGGTACCGTCCAAGTATTCCTTGTATTTTCTAAAGACTCGCTATTATTTTTAGCTTGAGTAAAAATCAAATCAAGAGAGAGATATTAACTCCTTGAGATACTTTTATCCAGATTGAGTATGACTGTCTAGTTGATTCTCTAGCAAAGTATTTCAGAGTTAGTGCATACAGATTGCTAAGCGAAATATTGGGTGGTGTTGTTAGACCCCCGCTTTTTTCAGAGTCGTTCTCTTTCTAACCCTTTTAGGGTTTATCAACTGTAAAGACTTCATAGGGATTCGTGAAACCAGGTCCAGTTATCTTTCATTGATAACTCGTGTATCCTGATCTTGATTGATTGTTGTGCTTGCTCTATCAATCAATATAACTAAAAATCATCAAAGTTCTCTACCTAGTCCATATTGAACACCAAACTATATTAAGCCGCTACAGACACTAGCCTACTACCAATTAACTTCGGACTGGAATGTTGTTGAGCCCTAAAAGGTATCCCACCTGTTAGAGCACTGCTCGGTCAAACTCGCATGCGTTTCTATCTCAAGCATGTTTGTCAATGTTAGTGATCAAAACTATAAGTCTTGATTTCTAGTCTCTTATAGCTAAGTCTCGGACTAGGATAGTAAGTGTAGTTGAGCTCAAGGACTTCATGGCGATTCATCATACAAGTAGAAGGAATACTCAAGGAACCGGTGGAACTTCTCGACAAAAAGGTATGTGGAGACTTGAACTTATCTGTCACTCAAAAGTCTATCTATTCTATCTCCTACTCTTTGAGACAAAAATCGTATGCTATATATATATACTAGATTATACACATTTGGTATTTCGAGCCGAGTATACCTCGCCTATCTATATCTCGAAATATGTGTTGGTAGGCTTTTCGCTTCGACCAAGTTTATCTTTACCTAGTGACGAAAGTCATGAATGTTTCAATCACTTTGAAAATTGCTTTGACGATAAATGGTGTAACAACTATATAACGTCCTCTAAGAATGTTTCAATGATTGGAATGGGAGTTTAGATTACATAACCAATGTATTCCTTGAACCGAAGTTCTCAAACTTTGTTTATCAAGAGAACCGGAAGTATGGCAAGTGCCAAGTCCGAGAACTCAGCCCGCGAACTGCCGAATTTGTCAAACCCGATAATTTCTGCTGGAGTTGACAAACTACTTGCGTGAGCCAAGTCCGCGAACCCAGTTCGCGAACTCGGTCCCCGAACTGACGGAAGTTCTCTTGCCGAGAATTTCTGCTGGGATTTCCAAAAACTCGTTTGCGTGTTTAGTCCGCGAACTCAGTCCGCGAACTGGCGGAAGTCCCTTTGCCGAGATTTTCTGCTGAGTTTGGAAAACTCTACCGGTTGCCTTAAGTCCGCGAACTTGTTTATGAGCTTAAGTGGTTATGATCTAAAGATGTGCTCTGAACATGAAACTTAAATTACTAAGGAATCCTTTATGCAAACCGTGGCTATAAAGTTCATGAGCCGATTCATCGAATCGAATCATCTTTGTTTCAATTGTGTCTTGTGTGGTTACATAAGATCTCATAGCAATTGAGCAACTCTCTAACTAGTTCATTTGAGTCAGTTGAACTAGTTATGGTGAAGAAGAACTAGGTTAATATGAATTGCTCATACGGTTAACCTTTTGGGTTATTATGTTGAACCAACATACACGTACAAGTTTGGGCATGGTTTTCACAAACCCAGTAAACGTCTACCCAAGTGTATGTGACAAGCAAAGTTTTCGATCTAACGGTTGAGAAATATTAGCTTGAATCTAAATCAGGTTTTCATCTAACGGTGAATATGGATTGCTTTGTAACTAAGGAAAAACCAAGATTTGAAGGCTATATAAAGGAGACATCTAGCATTGTGCAAAACTAATCCCCACACGTTTGTGTGATACTAGTGCGCTCGCTAGAGTCGATTCTCCTTTAACATTTGGTTTTCTTCTCTAAAACCAGGTTAATGACTTAAAGACTTCATTGGGATTGTGAAGCCAGACCGATACTACTTTTATCGTAGTTGTGTGATTTGATCTTGCATCTTATATCGTACGAGTACAATCTATTGATTGGCTTGAGATCGTGAGAGTTCTACGATAAGCAAGATAAAGAAGTTACAAACATCTTCGTCTCACTGTTTGTGATTCCTCGACAAACCGCTTGTGTAGTCAAGAAGGATTGTTGAGAGGTGATTGATTAATCTAGGCTGTTCTTCGGGAATATAAGACCGGATTATCAAATGTTTCATGTTCACCTTGATTTTATATCTTAAGACGGAACAAAACCTAGGGTTTTTCTGTGGGAGACAGATTTATCCTTTGATAGACTTTTCTGTGTGAGACAGATTTGTTTATTATCAAGTCTGCAATTTTGGGTTGCAACAACTCTTAGTTATGGGTGAGATCAGTTAAGGGAATAAAGTGCGCAGTATCCTGCTGGGATCAGAGGCGTAGGAGTACAACCGTACCTTGAATTAGTGGGAGACTGATTTGGGTTCAACTATAGTCCAGTCTGAAGTTAGCTTGGAATAGGCTAGTGTCTGTAGCGGCTTAATACAATGTGTATTCAATATGGACTAGGTCCCGGGGTTTTTCTGCATTTATGGTTTCCTCGTTAACAAAACTTCTGGTGTCTGTGTTATTTCTTTTCCGCATTATATTTTATATAATTGAAATAATACAGGTTGTGCGTTAAGATCATCAATTGGAAATCCAACCTTTGGTTGTTGATTGATATTGATTGATCCTTGGATATTGGTCTTTGGTACCTTCCAAGTTATTCCTTGTGTTTGATTAAAGACTCGCTATTGTTTTAACTTGATTAAATCAAAACAAGTGAGAGACATTGACTCCTTGAGATACTTTAATCTAGATTGAGTCTGACTTCTAGTTGATTCTCCAGCAAATTATTTCGGAGATGGTCCATACAGATTGCTAATCGAATTATTGGGTGGTGTTGTTTCACCACCGCTTTTTCAATTGGTATCAGAGTAGGCAAATACTTCTAAAGACCTCAAAAGTCTGTGTTTGTGGCGATCTGACTATATGGACCATAAAGTCTCAACTGAGGGTTCACCAGGTTTAAAAAACAACCGTAGGAAAAGGTCTGATAAACTGGTTACTCTTCAAAAGAGATTAGAAGAAAAAATTCGGATATATTCTGGTCTTGTTGCAGAAATTGCAACTCTTAAGGATTTGATATCTAGTAAGAGTCTCTCATTTAATCTGAGAGAATCCAGTTGTTCCTTTTCTAAAGATTTTTCACCATTCAGATAATGTTCAACAATCGCCTGTTGAGAAAACTGATGTGACTGGGAACCACTCAGATAAATGTCAAGAGTCTGGCTTATATGGATGCTCATCCGATCATCCGCAACAAGCCTGTATGTCTTCTTTAAGGAGTCTGGAGGCTGAAAGTAATCCTTGCAAGAATACTTTGCAACCTTGTGTTACTCAAAAAAAGACATACAATTCTGTCAGGAAATTCCAAACAGAAAAGTACTGATAATATGAGTAATCTTGCCTTGTGCTCTACCTCTTCCCTTCAATAGTGTAGTGACGGTCGTTGTGGTCTTTTTCTACATGTGCTAGGAGATTCTCCACTGTGTGTGTGGTCTATCATTTCTAAAAGAGGAGTAGACTCTACAATCTGAACAAAAGGAGAACTTCCGATTGGTTGTTATTCTTCTCAATTAGAACCAGAAAATATTGATACAACTCTAAACAACCTCTCTTGGAAAAAGACAATGGATGATGAGTTAGATCAACTTCATAGACAAGTTGTGTGGAATCTTGTACCGAACAAGTCCAAAGTCTATAATATTGGTTCTAAATATGTTTCCAGGAATAAGGGAGATTATTTAGAAAGTTTCAGAGATAATCTCAGGCTCATTCCTCAAGGACACTCACAAGTTGAAGAATTTAAGTCCAAAGAGACGTTTGTTACTACGGAATGCTCCTTGTCCTTTCAACCTTCTTATATCGGTTGCAAGTCCTATGTGACAAGCACCTTCAGGAACAAAAGAAGAAGAACCTCTGCTCATGTGCCTTACCTTAGAAAGTCACTGTGGGATAAACAAGGGGAGCCTTTTGGTCCCATCGTTTATACCTAACCCTGGACGTTCGCGTCCCCATGTTTGTCTTGAGAAAATGGGGATTTGCGTCTTTTTGGTTAAAGGAGTGTATTTTTGGTTATTGTTTTGTTTTTATCTATATATATATTTACAAAAGATTTTGTTTGTCCAGGGTTTTAGTCATTCGTAAAAGGAGAATCTCAAAAATTTATGTTCCATGGCACCTGTTACTAGATGCAGCACAAGCAGGAACGTAACTCTGGCAGCTAACGTACGTCGGTGTACTAGGATTCTCTCCACAAGTTTGAAGAAAGTGAAGACTACAATTAATGGTAAAAATCCTTCCTTAAACTGGTTCTTGTCTTCTTATCAAAGTGATGAAAATTTCAGGAATCTGGTAAAAGATTTCATCAGCAAAAGAAACAGCTTAAAATCTCGGATTGCTACATCCTTAGATGATATAATTCACTATGAACGAATGATGTCTCAATCTACAAACACTGTACGAAAACTAGAAAATTAACTTAGTAAATTGACAGTGTTTTCAAAAGATTTGGAGGAGTTGAATGATCCTTTTATCAATGGACTTTTCAATAACGAGAAGGAGTTCTCTGAAGAAACTTTGGAAAAGTTCATTATTACCTAGTACGTCTTCTCTTTTTGGATTAGCTGGAAGAATAACTAGCGTTTGAATAGCGACGATTGTGACTACACATAGCTATTTTTGTTTTCATCTTCTTATGTTATTTTTTAGGTTTATTGGTTTTTAAATTCTAAAAATATTTGGAGGATGATATTATTGCAGTATTAATCTGTTTTCAAGTATTGAAATATTTTTATGGGATATGTATTGTTTGCGTCCGTGAACTTGAAGGTCCCATATTGTGTCAAAAGTAAGGTCGTTCATCAATTGATATTCGTATTGATGAAAGGGTGAATGGACTTTTGACAATTACAAAAGTTATGCCTATGCAGTCATTTATTTGATGGAAAATAAGATGAAATCTTTTGTTTGACAAGGATAAAGTCTATTATGTCGTTATGCAAATAGTGATGGAAAACAGAATAGATCCTTGTATGTTATCCACGGTATTGATCTTCATTGATCCATTTTGTTATGTTTTACCGTGAAGGCTCCATTGTGTATCTTATGTTGAGCACCTTACAACTATGTCGATTAATATTGGCCTTGTTGGTTGTTTCATGAGATGCTATATGTTGAGCATTCTTGAACTAAATTAATCATCTTGATTGGTTATTTATTTATTTGCTCCGAAAGTCTTCTTTTGTCGAGCAAAATATTTTGACAATTAAATTGATTGCTTCGGTGATTAGTTTGGTTGTGTATTCCAATTAGATTAATTATAGGTTCTCTTGTAATTAATCTAGTTGAGTTTTTCATATATTCCACAAGTTCTTGTGTTGAGTATATGAACAACTATACTAATCATGTTCTATTGGTTGATGTAGTCGTATATTCCTTAAGGTTTTCCTTATGTTGAGTATTTGAACGATTAAGGTAGTCATCTCCGTGTGGTTATCTTAGTCGTAGCTCCGTGAGTTTCCTTATGTTGAGCACAATCAATTAAATTGATCACTTTTGTGGTTTGATTTAGTTGCGTATTCCGATTAAATTAATCATGGGTTTACTTGTGATTAATTTGGTTGAGTTTTGGATATAGAAAATCATTTCCATGGTTTTTGGTGTCCAATTAAAAAATCCTTCTTTTCTTTCGAAATTAAGGTCGCTCTTGTTGTTCTTTCGGGAATGACATCAAATGGGGGAGAGTTCTTTTGAACTTGTGCTTAATGGTAATATCTTGCGGGGTGTGCGGCTGTGGAATTTTATAGGGGTTATCTTGTATCTTAAAACTCATTGATGAATGCATTTAGCTTCGGCTTTATGATTGCTTCTAAATTAAGTTGGTATGTATTTTTTTCTTTTAGTCTATGAAATGTCTCTTGTGGAAATTTCATTAAGATCCCAAATTCTTTTATCTTTGCCAATTTTATTGATAAAAAGGGGGAGAAATAATGTAGTTCACAGTACAAATACATATGGTTTTCGGATCATTGTGTAAGGGGGAGTGGTTTCCATGATCGAGATGGAGTATTGACTAAGGGGGAGTGATACATATCACCATAGTATTGTTGTTAAAGTCGTGATGCAATTGGACTTTGATGTTACATAATGATACTATGACACTGTATAATGATGATCGAGAATCTCGATTTCTCTCATTGTTATAGCTACGGATCTTCAACAACGGTGGTGCTAAACTTACAACCTTTGGTATCATTGGAGTACTTGGAAGGACAGAGATTTCAAGGAACGTTGAAGATTAGACTATGGAATAGGAGCCACTAATGTTTATCTTTTTTTTATTCCATATGTATTAATAGTTTTGTCACTAAAATTGACGAAGGGGGAGATTGTTAGAGCATAGCTCGGTCGACCTCACATGCGTTGCTATATCAAGCATGTTTGTCAATGTTAGTGATCAAAACTATGAGTCTTGATTTCTGGTCTATTATAGCTAAGTCTCGGACTAGGATAGAAAAGTTAGTTGAGCTCAAGGACTTCATGGAGATTCATCATACAACGACGAAGATCTGCTCAAGGAACCGTGGAACTTCATCAACAAAAAGGTATGTGGAGACTTGAACTTATCTATCACTCAAAAGTCTATCTATTCTATCTCCTACTTCTTATGATAAAAAAAGTCGTATGCTATATAGACTGGATCATATACATTTCACATTTAGAGCTGAGTATTCACTACTTATCTTTTTCTCGAAATCGTGTGTTGGTAAAGCGTTTCGCTTTGATCAAGTTTATCTTCACCTAGTGACGAAAGTCATGAAAAGTTTCAATTACTTTGAGAATTGCTCTGACGTGAAACGGTCTGTGAATAACGGCTATATAACGTCCTTTGAGAATGTCTCAATGATTGGAATGAGAGTTTAGATTACATAACCATGTATTCCTTAATCCGAAGTTTTCGAACTTTGTTGATTGAGAGAAACCGGAGGAATTGGCTTTGCCAAGTCTGCGAACTGACGGAAGTTCTCTTGCCGAGAATTTTTGTTTGGATTTCCCAAAACTCGTTTGCGTGTTTAGTCCGCGAAATCAGTCCACGAACCTAGTCCACGAACTGGCGGAAGTCTCTTTGCCAAGATTTTATCTTGAGTTTGGAAAATTCTGTCGGTTGCCTTAAGTCCGCGAACTTGTTTGTGAGCTTAAGTGGTTATGATCTAAAGATGTGCTCTGAACATGAAACTTAAATTACTAAGGAATGCTTTATGCAAACCATGGCTATAAACTTCATGAGCCGATTCATCGAATCGAATCATCTTTGTTTCAATTGTGTCTTTTCTAGTTACATAAGATCTCATAGCAATTGAACAACTATCTAACTAGTTCATTTGAGTCAATTGAACTAGTTATGGTGAAGAAGAACTAGGTTAATATGAATTGCTCATATGGTTAACCTTTTGGGTTACTATGTTGAACCAACATACACGTACACGTTTGGGCATGGTTTTCACGAACCCAGTAAACGTCAACCCAAGTGTGTGTGTGTGACAAGCTAATTTTTCGATCTAACGGTTGAGAAATATTAGCTTGAATCTAAATCGGGTTTTCATCTAACGGTGAATATGGATTGGTTTGTAACTAAGGCAAAACCCTGATTTGAAGGCTATATAAAGGAGACATCTAGCATTGTGCAAAACTAATCCCCACACGTATGTGTGATACTAGTGCGCCCGCTAGAGTCGATTCTCCTTTAACCTTTGGTTTTCTTCTTTAAAACCAGGTTAACGACTTAAAGACTTCATTGGGATTGTGAAGCCAGACCGATACTAGTTTTATCGTAGTTGTGTGATCTGATCTTGCATCTTCTATCGTACGAGTACAATCTATTGATTAGGTTGAGATCGTGAGAGTTCTCCGATAGGCAAGATAAAGAAGTCACAAACATCTTCGTCTCACTGTTTGTGATTCCTCGACAAACCACTTGTGTAGTCAAGAAGGATTGTTGAGAGGTGATTGATTAATCTAGGCTGTTCTTCGGGAATATAAGACCAGATTATCAATTGGTTCCTGTTCACATTGATTTTATATCTTAAGACTGAACAAAACCTAGGGTTTTTCTGTGGGAGACATATTTATCCTTTGATATACTTTTCTGTATGAGACAGATTTGTTTATTATCAAGTCTGCGATTTTGGGTTGCAGCAACTCTTAGTTGTGGGTGAGATCAGCTAAGGGAATCAAGTGCGCAGTATCCTGCTGGGATCAGAGGCGTAGGAGTACAACTGTACCTTGAATTAGTGGGAGACTGATTGGGGTTCAACTATATTCCAGTCCGAAGTTAGATTGGAGTAGGCTAGTGTCTGTAGCGGCTTAATACAGTGTGTATTCAATCTGGACTAGGTCCCGGGGTTTTTCTGCATTTGCGGTTTCCTCGTTAAAAAAACTTCTGCTGTCTGTGTTATTTCTTTTCCACATTATATTTTATATAATTGAAATAATACAAGTTGTGCGTTGAGATCATCAATTGGAAATCCAACCTTTGGTTGTTGATTGATATTGATTGATCCTTGGATATTGGTCTTTGGTACCGTCCAAGTTATTCCTTGTGTTTGATTGAAGACTCGCTATTGTTTTAGCTTGAGTAAATCAAAACAAGTGAGAGATATTGACTCCTTGAGATACTTTAATCTAGATTGAGTCTGATTGTCTAGTTGATTCTCTAGCAAAGTATTTCGGAGTTTGTCCATACATATTGCTAATCGAGTTATTAGGTGGTGTTGTTAGACCCCCGCTTTTTCACCTTTGATAGACTTGTCGGTGTGTGACATATTTGTTTATTGTTAAACCCTGCGATTTTGGGTCGTAGCAACTCTTAGTTGTGGGTGAGATCAGCTAAGGGAATTAAGTGCGCAGTATCCTGCTGGGATCATAGGCGTAGGGAGTACAACTGTACCTTGGATCAGTGGGAGACTGATTGGGGTTCAACTATAGTCCAGTCCGAAGTTAGCTTGGAGTAGGCTAGTGTCTGTAGCGGCTTAATACAGTGTGTATTCAATCTGGACTAGGTCCCGTGGATTTTCTTCATTTTTGGTTTCCTCGTTAACAAAATTTCTGGTGTCTGTGTTATTTCAGTTTTCGCATTATATTTTTTATATTTAAGATTGAAATAATACAGGTTGTGCGTGTAGATCATCAATTGGTATAATCCAACCTTTGGTTGTTTGATTATCATTGATTGATCCTTGGATATTGGTCTTTGGTACCGTCCAAGTTATTCCTTGTGTTTGATTAGGACTCGCTGATTTCTATTAGCTTGAGTAAATCAAAACAAGAGAGTTGTTAACTCCTTGAGATACTTTTATCTAGATTGAGTCTGACTGACTAGTTGATTCTCTAGAAAGTGTTTCAGAGTTAGTCCATACAGATTGCTAAGCGAAATATTGGGTGGTGTTGTTAGACCTCCGCTTTTTCACCACTGATTAAGGTACAATCGCTCTCTTTACGCCTCTTGAATCCCAGCAGGACTCCGCACTATTGATTCCCTTAGATGACATCACACCAACTAAGAGTTGCTTCAACTCAATTGAAAACTTTAAACCAATCTTCCTCCCACATATTAATCCTATTTATATGATTCCCTTTACGATCAAAAAGAGTTGATTAAGATGATATGGAAATCGATAGCAATAGGCAAAGTCTAGCTAACCTCAAAATATGTACTTATGCAACCCGAACTGCAGCCTAGATTATTACTCACCTCACAATTATAAAACATATGGAATCAACAAAGTTTGAGACGAACTATGTATAAGACTTGATGTTACTGAACTCCAAAGTGCATAAAAGTTCGCAAACTGAATTTTATAGTTCGCGAACTGCACACTTTTCACAATGTTTCTGAAACTTGTGGATTCATACATGAGTTCGAGAACTTTGCAAATTGGGTATGTTCCTGAACTACTCCGACATCTAGAGTTCACGAACTAAATTATTCAGTGCGCAAAAATTTCACCAGATTTAGGGTATTACTGAACTCCGATGTTGATGGTTCACAAACTACATGGTTAACTCTGAGATACTTTGTGAATGATCCTTAATTGACAAATACGCGGGGTGCACATTCTTCTTTTTATGGAAATGCAAACTTCTCACATGCTTACATGGTTTCCATTCTTTGGATTATTCTATATAAAAAGGTTAAAGTTTGCTTGGGATCAAAGTAATTCGTAAACATGGAAACCATCTTATGAACTTTCTTTGAATGCAAGTAATAGTTTCTTGAACTTTAAGCAGCCTAGCTTATTCGTGATTATAAATAGAGGAATCAGCATATCAAGGAAAGATTAAAGTGGAAATAGAAAAAATAATCGTATTGAGCAGAAATTCTCCAAACAAAACATCAAAAGGTTTTGATACTCTTTGTAAGATTGGAAAGGCTTACTCCAATACAACTTAGTTGTGTTAGGATATTTTAGAGGATTTCATCTAAAATATTTGTCTTCTAAGTAATGATATTCCTGGTGGAGATCTGTCATCTTTTGATGATAATCATCTCAAGAACCTCTCTTGAAAGTTAGATTTGATTCTATGTGAGGTTAGGAACTTGGAAAAGGATTTGAGAATGAAAGTAAAGGAAGTAAATGACAACCTTATGAGTCTTGAATCAATATTGGTAGTCATTGAAAAAGATTGGAATCATTTATGTTTTGTATATCTTGCTCCAAAGTGTTAGAGCATAGCTCAGTTGAACCCGCAAAGCGTTGGTATGTCAAGTTTGGTTGTCATATTTTAGTACCAAAACTCATCTAGAGTCGCTTGATTAAATACTAGAGTCAACTTCGTTTAGGATTTGCGAACTATACCATTTCAGTTTGGAAATTATGATAAAAGTTGATGCTTGTAGGACCTTATTTCGGAAACATAATTTGTTGGAAAACAAGAATGGTTCCCTACCTAAAATAAGGTAATTCTTATGAACTTTTAATGCCTGAGTTCGTGTTTCGAGATTATTCAAGTACATGCTTGAACATGAAGCTTCTTTGTAACTCATCATACACTAAATCCATATAACATTGTCTCAGAAGATAAAACGGTAGAAACAACGAGTAAATAGGATATCCAGCTTCACTTACTTTTGTTGATAAAGTTATCGTCGACGTCTTCGTGATGTATAGTCTTCAATCTTCAAGCGTATTCAGTAATTTTTGATACTCAACTACCAAAATCTCATCCTAGTCTGAGGTTGACTTTAATAGACAATAAATCAATAGATTTGGTGAATTAACATTGACAACAAGCTTGGCATACCAATACTTATCCGTTCAATCGAGCAATGCTATAAAAAAGAGCTCAATTTTCAATGTTCTTTATAATCATTTTCCGCCAACATAAGAAATTGTTAACAATTTCATTGATTTTGGTATCAACAAAAAATTAACTTGTAAACACTCAGCTTTAGGTCAAGACTCTTCTACTATCCAATCATAGTTTGCACCTTATTGATCTTGTCGACCCTCATAGTTCCATGCTGATGTGGATGCATTTATTTTTTTCATTCACTCAAACTGCATGTGTAGCTTTTATTCTAACCAATCCTTTTTGTTCTTATGTAACAACAATTTGATGGTGAAATGTAAATAATACTGAAACTATGACACTTTGTCAAGCTGTGTTTTGTTATTTAATATTAATAATTTCTATAATACAGAAATAATGCATTTTGTTAAGAACTTGTCCATGGTCTATCTGGTTTAATAAGTATTATTAGCCGGATAAATCGTTCTTTTCTTATGGAGTGTCGAGTATTGTAAAATAGAATGTCAAATATCAAGGTTCATTTTGTTAATCGAGTATGAAGGGCATAAAACTTTCCCATAAATACATTAAAATGTAGAGATTCTTAGAAAAGGTAGGGGTACCGCTTCATAAAAGCGTCAAGATAGGACCAAAAATAATAGATTGTATTTTCACCGTGTTAAAATCAACGGATGCAATATTATTTGAAAATGTGTTTCTACGTAAACTGGAAAGTAATAATCCTCTCAAGAGGAAAAGTGTTACAGCGAAGATAAAAATATAAGTTCTTCACCATCACCCGAGCAACAAGAATGAAAAATTGTTGAAGAACCTAGGAGAAGCAAAATGACTAAAGTTGCCAAAACTTTTGGCTCAGATTTTGTGTCTTGTATGTTAGAAGATGAAACCTAAACTTATAAACAAGTTATGGATACTGAAAAAGCGGGGGTACAACAACCACACCCAATATTTCGATTAGCAATCTATATGGACCAACTCTAATATACTTTCTAGAGAATCAACTAGACAGTCAGACTCAATCTAGATAAAAGTATATCAAAGAGTTTATATCTCAACCTCTCGATTTGATATATTCTCAAGCAAATAGAAATCTGCGAGTCTTATAAAATACTAGAGAGATAACTTGGATGGTACCAAAGACCAATATCCAACTGTCAATCAATTTAAATCAACAACCAAAAGGTCGGATATTCTAATTGATTGAACAACGCACAACCTGTGATATTTCAATTATATAACAAAATATAATGCGGAAAAAAAATAACACAGACACCAGAATTTTATTAACGAGGAAACCGCAAATGCAGAAAAACCCCAAGACCTAGTCCAGACTGAACATACATTGTATTAATCCTCTACAGACACTAGCCTACTTCAAACTAACTTCGGTATGGACTATAGTTGAACCCCAATCAATCTCACACTGATCCAAGGTACAGTTATGCTCCTACGTCTCTGATCCCAGCAGGATGCTACGTACTTGATTCCCTTAGCTGATCTCACCCACAACTAAGAGTTTCTACGACCTAAAGTCGAAGACTTTAATAAACAAATCTGTATCACACAGAAAAGTCTACAGAATAGATAAATCCGTCTCCCATGAATATACCTACGAGTTTTTGTTCCGTCTTTTGATAAATCAAGGTGAACATGAACCAATTGATAAACCAGACTTATATTCCCGAAGAACAGCCTAGTACTATCAATCACCTCACAATTATCTTAATCGACGCAGCGAAAAAAGATATCGTGGAATCACAAACGATGAGACGAAGATGTTTGTGATTACTTTTCTATCTTGCCTATCGGAGATATCAATCTCAAGCCAATCGTTACGATTGTACTCAACACGATAGAATCAGCAAGATCAGATCACACAAGTATCGGTTTGGCTTCACAATCCCAATGAAGTCTTTAAGTCGTTAACCTGGTTTAGAGAAGAAACCAAAGGTTAAAGGAGAACCGACTCTAGCTTACACGACTAGTATCACACGTAAGGTGTGGGGATTAGGTTTCCCAGTTGCTAGAGTTCTCCCTTATATAGTCTTTCAAATCAGGGTTTGCAATCAAGGTTAGCTTGGTAACAAAGTATTCAATATTCACCGTTAGATGAAAACCTGATTAGATTCAAGCTAATATTTCTCAACCGTTAGATCAAAAACTTAGTTTGTTACACACAAATGAAATGTACTATTTTGGGTTTATGTAACCGTACCCAAACATGAACATTTGTTGGTTCAACAATAGTTAACCAATGGTTAGCCATATGATCACTTTCATATCAACCATGTTCTTCTTCACCATAACTAGTTCAAATGACTCATATGAACTAGTTAGAGAGTTGTTCAATTGCAAGGAAATCTTATGTAACTACACAAGACACAATCGAATCAAAAACGATTTGATTCACTCGAATCGGTTCATGAACTATATATGCAGTTAGCATTCCTTAGTTAATATGAATAAGTTCACAAACAACCGTTTTTAGATATAACCAACTCAAGTTCGCGGACTGGGTTCACGGACTTAAGTTCCCGGAAGGAGTTCACAAACTCCAACAGATTTTCTCGGGTCGAGAAATTCCGCCAGTTCGCGGACTGGGTTCGCGGACTGAGTTCGTGGACTTAGCTCACGCCACTATTCCGGTTCTCTTGTTCAACAATGTTCGCAAACTTCGGTTCAAGAAATAAGGACTTATACATATATGTGTTTCCACAACAATGCTTATATCTACCAATGGTTATATAATCTAAACTCTCATTTCAATCATTGAAACATTCCCAGAGGACGTTATATAGTTGTTAATTACAAACCATTTTTCGTCAGAGCAATTTTCAAAGTGATTGAAACATAACATGACTTTCGTCACTAGGTAAAGATGAACTTGGCCAAAGCAAAAGCTTACAAACACATATTTCGAGAAATAGATAGGCGAGATAAACTCGGCTCAAAATAGCAAATGTGTATAATCAAAGTCTATATACCAAAACGACTTTTGTCTTAAGAGTAGGAGATAGAGTAGATAGACTTTTGAGTGATGGATAAGTTCAAGTCTCCACATACCTTTTAGTCGATGAAGATCCACCAGTTCCTTGAGTAGTCCTTCGTCTTGTATGGTGATTGCCATGGAGTTCTTGAGCTCAACTACACTTTCTATCCTAGTCCGATACCTTAGCTATAGTAGGATAAAAATCAAGACTTATAGTTTTGATCATTAACATTGACAAACATGCTTGAGATAGCAATGCATGCGAGTTCGACCGAGCCATGCTCTAACAATCTCCCCATTTGTCAATTTAGAGACAAAACTATTAATACATATGGAATACAAAAAATAAATGAATTAACTTTTGTAGCTCCTATTCCACATGTATAATCTTCAACATTACTCGAAATCTTCGTCATTTCCAAGTACTCCAATGATCCCAGAGGTTGTAAGTTCAGCATCATCGTTGTTGAAAATCCGTAGCTATAACAATGAGAAAACATATTTCTCGATCATTGTTATACAATGTCATAGTATCATTATACAACGTCAAAGTTCAATTGTATCACAACTTCAACAACAATACTATGGTGATATGTATCACTCCCCCTTAGTCAATACTCCATCACACATGGAAACCACTCCCCCTTACATAATGATCCAAAAACCATATGTATTTGTAGTGTGAACTACATATTAATTCTCCCCCTTTTTGTCAATAAAATTGGCAAAGGTACAAGAACCGGATCCTAATGAAATTTCCGAAAGAGATATTTCATGACCAAAAGAAAGCATATATCAACTTATTTAGATGCAATCATATAGCCGAAGCTAAATGCATTCATCAAGGAGTTTAAAGATACAAGATAACCCCCATAATATTCCACAGCCGCACTCCCCACAAAGATTTGGCAATTAAGCACAAGTTCAATTAAGAACTCTCCCCCATAATATGTCATTCCCAAAAGAACAACAAGAGAGACCGTAATTTCAAAAGAAAAGAAGGGTTTCTTTGGACATAACAAATCACATACAAGTATGAATTTGAATCCAAAAAAACTCAATTAAATTAACCACAAGAGAATTCATGATTAATTTAACCGGAAATTAATGTTCAGCATAAGTGAACTTATGGAGACTTAAAAATGCTCAATTAGATTAATCACAAGAGAACCCATAATTAATCTAATCGGAATACACAACCAAACTAATCACAAAAAGTAATCAATTTAATTGGTTATGCTCGACATAAGAAAACTTACGGAGCAACAACTAAATAACCAAACAAGATGATTAACTTAGTTGAATATGCTCGACATAAAGTACCTCATGGAGCAACAACTAAGCCAAAACAACAACTCAGTCGATAGAGCTCAACATAAGACACCTTATGGAACAACACAGTATATACACAAAAATTTTGGACCAGAGATTGACCTAATACCGTGGAATAAGCAATGACTCATTCTATTTTCCATCACCATTTGCACAATGACATACAATAGACATAATCCTTGAAAACAAAAGATTTTAACCTATCTTCCATCAATAATTGACATAATAGGCTTAAATTTTGTATTTCTCAAAAGTCCATTCATTCTTTTATCAGTACATGCATATCGACTTACGAAAGACTTTACTTTTGATAAGCTATGGGACAATCATAATTCACGGATGCAAACACACATATCCCATAATAATTTGCAATATATAAAACCATAAAGATTAATACTGCAAAAATCATCTTCCAAACAATTTAGAATTCAAACCAATAAATCTAAAAACATGAAGATGAAAACGTTGGACATAGCTATGTGTAATCACAATAATGGTTATTCCAAACTCTAGTTATTCTTCTAAACAAAGCAAGAAAAATAGAATATTTACTAGGCAATAAGACCTTTGCAAAATTCTTTATCGTCCCCGAACTCCTTGTCGTCAACATCCATTGGAACATAAGGTTCATTAAGGTAGGAGTTTATATC
This sequence comes from Papaver somniferum, assembly GCF_003573695.1. Lineage (NCBI taxonomy): Eukaryota > Viridiplantae > Streptophyta > Magnoliopsida > Ranunculales > Papaveraceae > Papaver > Papaver somniferum. The sequence goes on from NC_039360.1 coordinate 73,636,439, forward strand.
AATAAACCTTCTTGGCTGATGATGTTGAACCAGGGCCTTCTGAATTTCATGAGTCTTAAACACAAAAGCCTTTATTTGTTGAATCTCCTTTCGCATCTCCTTCAACTCTTCAAGAACATCAGAAAACTTCTGAGAGTTTGAAGGAACGGCTCTTGGCTTCCTCACATTCCTTCTCTTTCTTTTCAAGGTAGGAGATAATGAAGATTTTTTTTTCCTTCATGATTGACGGCTTAACAATCATATTAATATCTTTTCCATCAGAAGACATCATGCTTGGAGTATCCATAAACGTATGGATTTGTGAGAAGAAATCACAATTTAAGATCAACAAGTAGTCTTGAGATAAAAAAGAGGTTACAGAGAAGGAAAAAAGAATGTAGGGTTACGCAACCTTTTAACAGATTCGTGTACGCACAACTCTGAACCCTAGAGAGAGTAAAATTGTCGAAAATAACCGTTTATTTTTTTGATAGACAGGGAAGAACAAAAACTAAGAAAAGAAGAAGAAAAACTTTTCCTAAAGACTGAGTGGTACAAAATCATTGTCTCTTTTGATCAGGCACATGAGACAAGATTTTCAACAACAACACAATTAAGTTGCGTTGCGATGAACAACAATTTGTCCACCATTTTCCTCATGAGAGGAATCCACAGACCTCTGTCTATCAAAACGACTTGACCATACTTTCTTCTCTAATGGTCTTGGTTTATCCTTGGAAACTAACTTCTTAGACGAAGATAAAATCCTACATACCTCAGCGGTCTTCTGAGCAAGTTTAAGCTTACTTGCTAATTGATTTGTTCTTCGTTGAAGTTTGTTGACGTGCATCAATTGGTGCTTGTACTTGAGATCATGATCCTTTAGAGAACAATATGAACACGTCAATCTAGGATAAAAATCAGGCTTCTGAGATGTGCACGCGGCTAGACACATAGTGGAGCCTGAAACATTACAAACAGAGTTTCCAAAGAATGGGTCAATTTTTTCTTCCAGATTAGTTGGGTTTTCTTCTGAAAGAATATCAAGATTGATGTATGTATTGCTACAGTTATCAAAATCAATATTTTCACCAAGAAGTACAACACTTGATTTCTCGTCTTCATTAGAATCATAGTTGTCAGACATTTCATCAAGAGTTGCAGCAAGACCTCTGTTCCCAGTGTATTTTCTACGATTTGGGAACTCGTTTGAAAAATGACCAAATCCCTTCCACTTAAAGCACTGAGGCATATCCTCGTCATCAGTTTCATATGTTTCCCTATTTTTAGGAGGAATACGATTTTGAGGTTTAGCTGATGCTTTAGGATTATCTCTGGAGAACCGTTTACTTCTCTTCAACAGAAAATCCCTAAATTGTCTTGTGATCATCGAGACCGATTTGTCAAGATCATCATCTGATGAATCTGTCTTAGAGTGATCATCTTCAGAGATATACACTTTTTTACTTTTATCAAGTAATTTAGTGTCCATTAGTGCTTTGAACGCAACATCCTTAGATTTAGATGAATGATCATGATCAAAGATCTTAAGTTTCCCAACCAGTGTATTTCTCGAGAGATTATCTAGGTTATTTCCCTCAACGATGGCATGCTTCTTAGAGTCATATCTAGATGGCAACGATCTGAGAATTTTCATCACAATGTCCTTTTCAGGAATAGTCTTACCCAATGCAAAAGATGCATTAATAATTTCAGACACTTTGTGATTAAATTCATCAAATGTTTCTTCACCTGCCATACGAAGATTTTCCCAATCGGAATTAAGGTTTTGAAGCCTAGCTTCCTTTTCACTGGAGTTACCTTCGAATACGGTTTCTAGGATATCCCAAGCTTCTTTAGACTTAGTGCAATTTGACACATGGTGCTAAAGATTTGGGGTAATGGCATGTATAATGGCATTCAAACCGTCAGAGTTTTGCTTTGCAGCAAGTATCTCGGCAGGGGTGTATTCACCAATGTCCTTGGGAACGTTTACATCTCCAACTTCCACAACGGGAGCATTATAGCCATTAACAACATATACCCATGATTGAAAATCACGTGCTTGAAGAAAAGCTCGCATATAAATTTTCCACCACAAGTAATTAGAGACATCGAATACTGGTGGTACGTTTATTGAGATAACACCTTTGTCCATAGAGTCAGATTGCTACAAACACAGACTTGTAAGGTCTTAAACGTGTTTGCCTACTCTGATACCAATTGAAAAAGCGGGGGTACAACAACCACACCCAATATTTCGATTAGCAATCTGTATGGACCAACTCCAATATACTTTCTAGAGAATCAAATAGACAGTCAGACTCAATCTAGATAAATGTATATCAAAGAGTTTATATCTCAATCTCTCGATTTGATATATACTCAAGCAAATAGAAATATGCAAGTCTTATCAAATACTAGAGAGATAACTTGGATGGTACCAAAGACCAATATCCAAGTGTCAATCAATTTAAATCAACAACCAAAAGGTCGGATATTCTAATTGATTGAAAACGCACAACCTGTGATATTTCAATTATATAACAAAATATAATGCGGAAAAGAAATAACACAGACACCAGAATTTTGTTAACGAGGAAACCGCAAATGCAGAAAAACCCCGGGACCTAGTCCAGATTGAACACACATTGTATTAAGCCGCTACAGACACTAGCCTACTTCAAACTAACTTCGGTATGGACTATAGTTGAACCCCAATCAATATCACACTGATCCAAGGTACATTTATGCTCCTACGACTCTGATCCAAGCAGGATGCTACGTACTTGATTCCCTTAGCTGATCTCACCCACAACTAAGAGTTGCTACGACCCAAAGTCGAAGACTTTAATAAACAAACTTGTGTCACACAGAAAAGTCTAAAGAATAGATAAATCCTTCTCCCACGAATATACCTACGAGTTTTTGTTCCGTCTTTTGATAAATCAAGGTGAACAGGAACCAATTGATGAACCGGACTTATATTCCCGAAGAACTGCCTAGTATTATCAATCACCTCACAATAATCTTAATCGACGCAGCGAAAAAAGATATTGTGGAATCACAAACGATGAGACGAAGATGTTTGTGATTACTTTTCTATCTTTCCTATCGGAGATATCAATCTTAAGCCAATCGTTATGATTGTACTCAACACGATAGAATCAGCAAGATCAGATCACACAACTACGAGAAAGTAGTATCGGTCTAACTTCATAATCCCAATGAAGTCTTTAAGTCGTTAACCTGGTTTAGAGATGAAACCAAAGGTTAAAGGAGAATCGACTCTAGCTTACACGAATAGTATCACACGTAAGGTGTGGGGATTAGGTTTCCCAGTTGCTAGAGTTCTCCCTTATATAGTCTTTCAAATCAGGGTTTGCAATCAATGTTAGCTTGGTAACAAAGTATTCAATATTCACCGTTAGATGAAAACCTGATTAGATTCAAGCTAATATTTCTCAACCGTTAGATCGAAAACTTAGTTTGTTACACACAAATGAAATGTACCATTTTGGGTTTATGTAACCGTACCCAAACATGAACATTTGTTGGTTCAACAATAGTTAACCAATGGTTAGCCATATGATCACTTTCATATCAACCATGTTCTTCTTCACCATAACTAGCTCAAATGACTCATATGAACTAGTTAGAGAGTTGTTCAATTGCAAGGAAATCTTATGTAACTACACAAGACACAATCGAAGCAAAAACGATTTGATTCACTCGAATCGGTCCATGAACTATATAGCCACGGTTTGCATTTAGTATTCCTTAGTTAATATGAATAAGTTCACAAACAAACGTTTTTAGATATAACCAACTCAAGTTCGCGGACTGGGTTCGCGGACTTAAGTTCCCGGAAGGAGTTCACAAACTCCAACAGATTTTCTCGGGTCGAGAACTTCCGCCAGTTCGTGGACTGGGTTCGCGGACTGAGTTGCGGACTTAGCTCACGCCACTATTCTGGTTCTATTGATCAATAAAGTTCGCAAACTTCGGTTCAAGGAATAAGGACTTATACATATATGTGTTTCCACAACAATGCTTATATCCACCAATGGTTATATAATCTAAACTCTCATTTCAATCATTGAAACATTCTCAGAGGACGTTATATAGTTGTTATTCACAAACCATTTTTCGTCAGAGCAATTTTCAAAGTGATTGAAACATAACATGACTTTCGTCACTAGGTAAAGATGAACTTGGTCAAAGAAAAAGCTTACCAACACATATTTCGAGAAATAGATAGGCGAGATAAACTCGGCTCGAAATAGCAAATGTGTATAATCAAAGTTTATATACCAAAACGACTTTTGCTTCAAGAGTAGGAGATAGAGTAGATAGACTTTTGAGTGATAGATAAGTTCAAGTCTCCACATACCTTTTAGGCGATGAAGATCCACCAGTTCCTTGAGTAGTCCTTCGTCTTGTATGATGATTTCCATGGAGTTCTTGAGCTCAACTACACTTTCTATCCTAGTCCGAGACCTTAGCTATAGTAGACTAGAAATCAAGACTTACAGTTTTGATCATTAACATTGACAAACATGCTTGAGATAGCAACGCATGCGAGTTCGACCGAGCAATGCTCTAACAGATACACCAGAAGCTCCGCATCGGAAAAAACCACATATAGTGGAATCTATTCTATCATGCAAAACCACATATTGGAAATGGTGGATTTACCCCCAGGTTGTAAACCTTTGGGTGATAAATGGATATTCAAATGAAAATTGAAAACTGATGGAATGATAAACAAGTATAAAATGAGACTAGTGGTCAAAGGCTTTGGATAAAAGGAGGGCTTAAATTACTTTGAAAGTTGTTCTCCTCTTTCAAAGATTACATCCATAGGATTACTTTCTGCAATTCCGATATTGTATAATTTGGACATACATCAATCATGGATATTAAAACTGCCTTGTTAAATGGAAATTTTGAAGAAGAAATCTACATGTAACAACCTGAAGGGTTTATGGCACTGGGAAACAAAAACAAAGTTTGTAAGTTGGTGAAGTTGTTTTACGGGTTAGGGTAAGCACTTAAGAAGTGGCATATAAAGTTTGATAATGCATTATTATCAAATAGGTTCAATATTAATGAATGTGACAAATGTGTTTATATTGAAATGGCACCTTCAAGTTTCGTAAGTATATGCATATATATAAATGTGCTGATTATGGGAAATAATTGAGAAATCATAAAATCTACAAAGAATATGTCATTTGAACATTTCGAAATGAAAGACTTAGGCAAGGTAAAATTTACAGAAGTCCAGAACGGATCAAATAATCTCAAGAATATTATGTTGAGAAAATTTTGGAATTTAATAAGAATGATGACAAAGTGGAAAATACACCAGTAGACATGTATGCTCGTCTTCTAAAAATTGAAGGTTGGACAATTAGAATTCTAGTGAGTAATTGGTAGTCTAGCTAGTGTATCTAATGAGTCATACTAGATCACATATAGCGTGAGCAATTAGCAAGTTAAGTAATATATAAGTAATCCCAATAAGATTCACCGGCAAGTCATAGTAACTGTTAGAGCATCGCTCGATCGAACTCATAAGTTTTGTTATTCCAAGCTTGTTGTCAATGTTACATGTACAAAACTATATCTTGATTTATAGTCTAATAAAGTTAAGTCTCATACTAGGATTAGAGAATGGTATTTGAGCACTAGACATCATTGAATAACCCCCGAAGATTGGAGACTGAAGAAAGACGAAGACATTTGTGAGAACTTCATCAACAAAAAGATATTTGAAGACTAACCTATCCTATTTTACTCAAGGCATTGCCATTCTATCTTATGAGATTATGTCGTATGATTTTAGAAGATTTAATATTGCAAAGAAAACATTTTGAGTTCAAGTTTGTCTTGGTTAAACTATCAAAATATGATTTAAGCAATGGATGTTCTATATCCTTAACAATCTTAGTTGGAAAACAATTTATTGTTCAACAACTATTTTTGTTTCAAGTTGTTGGTCATCTAGAAATTTCCCAAGCAACAATGCACATTGTATATGGCTATTGAGAATGTTACAAATTAATTATGTGAGAAAAAGAATTGTTTGGCGATGGTAAACATACTTGTATGTTTCACCAAATTCAGTATGAATTCTGCAGACTATAGAGATTCGCAAACCCGGTTTGAAAACCCTTTACGTCTGAGTTCGGTAATTAGGTAGGTTGGAAAAACCATACCGTCTGGCTTTCGCGAACTTCCAAAGTTTGCAAACCCGGTTGTAAACCCTTGTGGCATGACTTTCGATAACTACTGAGGATTCCAAAGACGATTAGAAAAACCTTGTGGCCTAACTTCATGAACTGTCAGAGGTAAGCAAACCTATCCATTCACAGTTTAGCATAAGTACACGAACTATTTTATATGTTTATGTTCGACTTGCTACGATTCTCATAGGTACTTCTAAAACAAACTTCTTTCACTAAATCATTTTGTGTTTGTCGATCATCTATTAAGTATTGAGTGTTACTGATACCACTATTTTCTTATAATTTCAAAGGCTACTGAGTCATTGTAAACCATCATTTTGCATAGTTCCAGAACCTTGAACCATAGTGCATGTTCTTCTGTGTAATTTCAAGGCGGACTTCTCACATGCCTATATGAATTCCTAATAAATTTTTTTATCTAAACTATGAAAGTGTTTACTTGGATCTCAAGCTATCTTAGCTTGAATCCAAAGCTACCTAAAGCCTTGAAAATCTATAAATAGAGAGACTCTTGCATCTGGATTTCTTAATTCATGGCACTCTCTTGTGTCCTAGTTGATAAGCTAGAGTTGTCCTCGATAACCTAGGTTTCCTCTGAGAAACATAATTAGGTTACGACTTTGACGACTTCGCTTAGGGATTCGTGAAGCCCGGTAAGACTATCTTTTGCCTGATAGTTCTTGTATATGGATCTTGTACTTATTCATCTTTGAGGTTTTAATAAGCTCAAATCAGGAACGAGATAGATAAAAATCACAAAGTATTTTACGTCTCAGGCTTTGTGATTCCTCAATATAGTAAACTCTTGTTTGATTTATTTGTATTGTTCTTTAGAGGTGGTTAGTAATCTAGGTTTCTCAGCTAACTGAGTGTAAGTGTTCCGGATTCGTGAGGTTTTCTGGACCTTTCTACTGCAAACATATATAGCTAGATTGGTAAATCAAATAGGCTTGTCTGTTAGAGGCAGATATGTATCAAAACTATTCAGTGAGGTTGAAGCAACTCTTAGGCTGTAAAAGACGTCAACTAAGGGAGTCAAGTGCGTGGAATAATCTTGCGAGGTTCAAGAGGTGTAAGCTAGGAACATGACTACGGCTGATTTTCCCATAGGGATAATTCTGTCTCAAATACATTCTACTCTGAAATATGGTAGTAGGCTAGTATCTGTCGCGGTTTAATACAGTGTGGTGTTCAAAGCTGGACGAGGTCCCGCGGTTTTTAGCGATGCAGTCTCCTCGTTAAAAAAACCCGGTGTCTTGTGTTTTTCCTTTTCCGCATTATATTGTTTTATCTTTGTAATAGGAATAGCTCAAGTAGTACGTAATATTATTAATTTAGATAGTTTAAGTCCTTATTAATTAATTAAAAAAAAAACCTCATTTTTGTTGAAGTCATATCTTGAAAGATAGATTGCAAGTTTCATACTTGTTAGAATTCATATCCTTTTAATATAGATACGACTAAATTGATCTTGGATATTGATTTTTGAGATCGTCCTAGAAATCTTCTGCATAATCAAGTTCATGGACCTTTGGTCTAAACATATTGATTATGTAAAAGAAAGAGAAAAACTATATATACAATATTATTGAAATGTCTTTGCTTTGACCTAGTTGTTAGTAAAATGTCTTTGCTTTGACCTAGTTGTGATTGTATTTAGGTTTTGTCCCTACAGGTTGCCGAATGAAAAAGTTGATGGTGTACTTGGTACCCTCTCCTTTTATGTAACAGTCTTAAGATATTTGAAAAATACAAAAGACTATGGTATGCACTATACAATATACCCAGAAGTTCTAGAAGGATATGTTAATGCAAAATGGATCTCACGCTCAAATGATATTAAAGCAACGAGTGGATATGTATTTACTATGGTTGGGGCTTTGGTATCATGGAAATCCTATAATCGAGATCTCTTGATATCAAGATTAACAATGGAAGTTGAATTATTCATTTTAGATAAAACATCAGAGGAAGTAGAATGGTTTCAAAATTTCATAGAGGGCACACCAGTATGGTCCAAACCGGTGCCTGCAATAAAAACTAAGTGTGGCAATACATCATTTATTGCAATGACACGTAGTAAAATCTACAACGGTAAGTCAAGACACATACGCGGAAGACATGAACCATTAAGCAATTACTCTCTGCTCGAATTATACTAGTGGAGTATATAAGGTCCAAAGATAACCTAGCAGGTCAGTTTATAAAAAAGGTTATCTAAAGATGATGTAATTGCATCATCGAGGGGAATGTCATTAGTCGCTTATGAAAAAGGTAAATTGGAATGGTAACCCAACCACCTAGTGACTGGAGATCTCAAGATCTAGGTTCAAAATAGACAACTAAGTTGAGAAATACTCGCAAGTGACAATGAAAGAAAATAATCTCTTTACCCATTCCTATGGTGAAACAGACTTGCTTGGCAAGAGTTAAAAGTTAAGAATTCCTTTTTAATGGTTCATATAGATTAGTTTGACTAATTAAATTATTGCAGGATACTTTTAATAGGAGATCACCTATATGAGTGAGAATTGAGGCCGCTTCTATGAGAATTATAAGACTAAGTTACTCTAAAGCACTCATAAAATTCCAATATCGTTTAGGTCCGGAAGAACAAATCTGGGAATTGGAAATGTAGCGAAATAAGTTGTGTGATATTTATTGCATAAGATTAGATTATAAGGTTTAATTTTTCAAGTCATCACGTTCACTAAGCAACTACTAATCCAAGTAAATATTCGTTATGGAAGATTCAAGGTCAATAGCCATCTTTTCTTATGCAATGATGTTCCACTTGCAAATTGTCTAGTGTCTGCATCAAAGTTTAGGATTTGAGTCAAGCATTTTGCTTTATTTTGTGATAATTTCGTTCATGTTGAGGATTGTTATAAATTGGTCTTAAGATGACCTCTCAGCACATGTCCAATGTGAATGATAATTGTGTAATATTGAAACATATAGGAAATGTTTAGTCTCGCATTGCTTAAAAACTTGGAATATTTACTTGTATATAAGCTATATATGTGTAATATTATCTTATGAGTACAAGGATAAGGTGCACACTTTCCTTAGTGCTTCACATCATATCACTGCACCCGCACCATAATAATGGGTCAGTTGATTCCTCAGCAGTAGTAAGTGATCTTGAAATAACAGGTTATACAGGGGATACTAAGGAAGATAGGTCAAGTGGTCTTGATTCAAAGAGAAGTTATCCTAGGCTAAGTGGACTGGGATTAGCTAGTGGAGATTGTGTAGATTAGGCAGAGCTACTTACCGAATATGGTTGATCTGGTGGAAAAAACGAAGATATCTCAAATGATTGATTGTTAGTTCCTCGATATAATAATAAGTTGGATATACTAGGTATCGAAGAATACTTCGAGCCTTTGATTTTATACAATGAGAATTCAATTGGACGATCATGATTATATCTTATATGGTAAGTTAGGATCCAATGATTTAGATCAAATCTAACAGTTATGATCTAACTGTACTAAATCATCCATATCAACGAAGTCTAATCTAACGGTCAGGATTTGACTACTTGAAATTTGCAACAGTTAAGAACCGTTACACCATTTGAATTAGGTGACTGTCTGGAACAGTTGTACCTTTTCGAATTTGTAATGGTTAGTGATGTTTCAAGAATGATTGTTGAAACAATCTCATATTTTAAATTGGTTACTGTTTGGAGCAGTCTCATTTTTTGAATTGGTAACTATTTAGAAAAGTACAAGCGTTACCTAAGGTGTTGTATCGACCCTATATAAACTCTTCGTTTTGTAGAGTTTGAGAGACATAAATTTGATTTTTTTCCATCTAAGATTTTAAGAGTGTGTTTGTTCTACATTAATCTGCGTTTGTTTTTGGCGTTCACAAAAATGCTATTGAATAACACCAAACGTATTGTTGAATGCAGGAGACACATATGTCATCACTTGTATCAACATCTAAGGAAGGGTATTAAATGTGATGAGTAACGAAATTACTCGTCTCAATACACGTGGTTTTATTTGTGTAAATGCTTGTTCAGATGTTCTTTTTCTTCTCTTCTTCTTTAATCTTTTTTTAATCATCTGTATAAGTTTTAAAGATATTTGTGGTTCAGTGACTTGGTAAAGTGATAATACGATTTGAATCGTATTTCATGAAAAATCCTTACTACAGTGTCATGCAGCATACTGGCAACAAAGGGCAAGAATCCAGTGGCTTCAATCTGGTGACAGAAACACATCTTTTTTCCACACCACAACAACTATACATCGAAGCTGCAACAACATTCAACAACTGAGAGACCAGAATGGAAATTGGGTTTTTGAAAAAAACCAGATCATTGACATGTTACTACAACATTTCACAAACCAATATACAGCGCCTAGTACCATACTGGATGACCAATTATTCTCCACGATCACCCCTCGATTAACAACAAACCAATGTACTACCCTGACTCAAGCTGTAACTGAAGATGAAATAAAGGAGGCACTTTGGGCGATTGGATCAGAAAAGGCTCCCGGACCGGACGGTTTCACAAGTAAGTTTTTCAAAGTTTTCTGGGATACCACCAAACTCCAACTCATTGCAATGGTCCGAGAATTCTTTGTGAATTTTAATATGCATCCCCTGATGAATCACACAAATCTCACACTAATACCAAAAGCGGATCACCCAACAACTGCATCCCAATTCAGACCTATAGGTTTGTGCAATGTGACCTACAAATCATAGCCAAAATCCTAGTAAATCGATTACGACCAATACTACCTTTCCTTATAAGCCCTTACCAAAGTGCATTTGTACCTCAAAGATCGATTCAAGATAATATAGCAATAGCAGAGAACTTTTTCACTACATCAGAACCTCCCACTTAACTAAAGAACCAAAAATTGGGCTTAAACTAGATATTCAGAAAGCCTATGACAGTCTGGATTGGGGATTCGTGAAGAGAACTTTTACCGAACTTGGCTTCCCAGAACAGTTTACCCAATATATCATGCTATGTATCTCCACAGTCACGTACTCCATCAACGTAAATGGAACCCCACATGGTTATATTTCACCTTCTCGAGGAATAAGACAAGGAGACCCGTTATCACCTTATGTCTTTATTATCTGTACGGAGATCCTTTCAACAAACCTGGCACACCTGGAACACACAAACAACATTACAGGACTAAGCATTTCCAAGAAAGCACCACCAATACTTCACTTGATGTATGTTGATGACCTTCTACTAACGTTCAAAGCTTCCCAACAGAGTTGTACTCAACTAAAACAGCTACTCGATGCCTATTCCAACTCAGCTGGACAACATATCAACCCCACCAAATCTAATATAATTCATCATCCACGACTTGATTACACCGTCATCAGTGAAATCCAAAGCGTTTTCAACATGTCGGCGACATCAACACCACCATTGTACTTGGGAGTTAAATTCAAAAGTGGAAGAACATCATCTCATATTCCCCGGCCACTCATACAACGAATGGCTCGCAAAGCGAAAGGTTGGAAAACGAAATGTCTAAATCAAAAAGGAAGGTTAGTACTCATTAAAACTTCTCTACTACCTACTGCAAACCACATTATGCAGATAAACCTTTTACCAATGCAAGTTCATAAGGAAATAGACAAAATTACTAGGAATTTTTTCTGGGGCCATGATGCATCTATCAAAAAACTACATCTCATGGGATGGGATAAACTATCGAAACCAATTGCTGAAGGGGGATTGGGAATTAGGAAAAGCTTAGACCACAACAAAGCACTATTACTCAAACGAGTTTGGCAAATTCATGATCAGTCTGACTCGATTTATACATCAATGTGCAGAGAAAAATATTTCAACAATGAACCTTTTCTCCAATCAAACCGATCCCCCCCAAACTCGGCTAGCCCTCTTTGGAAAAAACTCAATTCCCTTCTTCCTTGTATCTCACCTCATATTTTCCACCAAATAGGCACAGGAAATTCAATCCGGACCGACTCAAATTGGATCCCGGACCACCCACCTTTAAACCAAAACCAGTGCCAAAATTTTCCTCTAGTAGCAGATCTTATAGACTCAAGTTCAAACTCTTGGAGCCATGACTGATTGTCTCAATTACCAGAATCAGCTATTCTCAGGATTGTTAACATTCATCTCCCTCAAGATGGTCCACCCGACAAAAATATTTGGCCTTACACAGATGTGGGAAATACACAGTTAGCTCCGGATACCGTATGCTCACCCAACAGTCCACTGCAACCCACCCTACAAATCAGCTACAACCCTCAACTCACATCTGGACACTAAAATGCCCCCCAAAAATACAGCTTTTCTTGTGGAAAGCTATCAACGAAGGCTTACCTACCTTCACTCTATTATATTAAATTCACCTTACTACCTCCGACCTATGTCCTAGATGTAACTTATCTCCTGAAACTGCTGAACATATCCTTCTCACATGCCAATTCGCCAGAGAAGTTTGGAACCTTCTCTTCAACCATCATGAAGCAGAGCCTGGCTTTCAACACCAAAGACCTCAACCGTTCACTCCATCAACCACTGTCAACCAAATACTACAACTCAGACAATCCACAGCTGCAACAACCTCCTTTTGCTTCATCTTGTGGGCACTTTGGTTGGCCAGGAATGAGCTAGTTTATGGACGAAAACATAAATCGCCTTCCGATATAGTCAAACTAGCAAACCACATGCACCAAGAATACAATTGGGCAAATTCAGTGTTACCTCCACCCCTACCAGGCATGAATGCTACAACACCTACCGCTTCATCACTCCGTCTGACAAGGAATATTCAGGTTGGATGGAAACCGCCGGAACCGCATTGGATCAAAATCAACACAGATGGAGCTGCCCGCGGACATCCGGGACCCGCATGAGGTGGTTTTATTTGCAGAGACTCGACAACCTCAGTTATTGTTGCAATGGCCCAACCGTTAGGAATCACAACATCGCTACTAGCAGACACATGGGCACTTCTAATGGCCTTACGAACGGTCACATTGTACCAATGGACTAAAATATACATTGAATCTGATTCGCAGACATTAGTTCATTTCATCAACAAAATGACTGATCATCCATGGTACCTGAGAGACATGAAAAGACCGGAAGAAATTCCCCATTACAAAAATTTCACATTTAAAGGGAAGCAAATCAGGCAGCGGACTCTCTTGCTAATCATGCGGCAGATAATAGTCAACAGGGAGTATTGCACACTAAAATTTTGGGATACACGGTTCCTAGTTTTTTGAAACAAACTGTATTAAATGACACCAAGGGAGCAACATTCCCACATGTAATTCCACTTTAATTTTATCAATACAAGTTCATTCTTCAAAAGAAAAAAAAAATGAAAAATCCTCTTTTTCTTCGGCTTTAACACAAATACAAAGTAAGTTTGTTTTTTTTTTGAACAAGTAATACAAAGTAAGTTGAATATACAAAATTGCTGGTCAACGTAGTTTATACAAAGCACTGCATACATGTCATCCATCAAAGACTACGTACAATGAGTCAAGAACGATATCACATCAAAGTTGTCATTATTGATCGAAGTTAATATTATTTTCCGTTTTTTAAATAATCCAACCCTCATATATTTCAGCAGTACAGTTCTGAAATGATATATACATGCTGAATGATGAGCTGTTCAAATCCTAGCTACCTCTAGAGCTGCTGTTCACTGAGCCCCTACTTGCTCCTCTCAACTCTAGTTAGCAATTAGGGGTGCGGGTAGTAATTCGGGACGGTATACGTACATGAATTATACGGATTTGGATAGATCGGATTCGGTGAAAAATCCGGTCAACGGTTCGTTATTCGGACAGTAATTCGGAATGGCATAGTACGTGTATATTCGTTTTATAAACGTGAGTTCGGCGCTTAAAATCCGGCTTACATATATGATAAATTGATAAGTATTATGACCTTATTACGAGATTAATTTTATTTGTATATTATTTATAAGATGGAAAAAAGTATTTTAGCGTGATTATTTAACAAGAAATAAACAATTTAATCGCATAAATGTATTATAAAACGAGTTTATAGACTTTTAACAAAAATTAACACATAAAACACTGGTTAACCAACTACCGATAGCAAATTTTAACAACATAATTGTATTTAAATATAAAGTATATACAAAATCAAACAAAAACCAATCAACAGAACTCTTATCAGTTATTTATGGGAATTCTAGTTCGTAAATATCATTCGGATTCAGTCAGTTCGGATACGTTCGCGAATCGTTCGTGAGGTCCATATAATGCAGGAACCAGGTTCGGAATTCAAATAATTCGGAAATATCATTCGGATTCGGTAAGTTTGGAGGGAATTACTAACTAGGCTCTCAACTTGATCTTCAATTAATTAAACTCTAATTAATGCATTCCTTTTTTGCGTGTTCATCGTTTAATTATTTTTTTGAGACTTTGAATTGCTGTCACTGTTTTTTCTCTACAATGAGTAACACTATCACGGGGTGATGAGTCTCATGACCAGGCATCATTCATTAGATCTCTGTAACAAAACAAATGAGGTAACAAACACTGAGTTCCAAGAAAATCCAAAATCTTGTAACAGAAAACCTTACTACTTGTTATTCCATCTAATTAATCTCCCTTGCTCTCTTTCCTCCACTTGCTAAATCTTCTTCAAGAACTACGTATACTCTCTTAAATGCGCTCCAAAGACAACAAAAATGAATTAAATTCATCCGTTACATGCATTATGTCAATAATGATATCTATTTCTACAAGAACAAACAGTTTCTATCTGGAAATCTTATTAGGACTAATCAGACAAATTCATTGGTGAATCATGCTGATCCAAAGCAAGTCGAGCTATATATATTTATATATATACAGGACATGGTGTATCGGAGAAACGCCAACTGCATGTGTGTAGAGTACAAGTTATGAGATTAAATAAGATAAGATCGTGGAACATGAAAGAAAGCGCTAGATTATGCATGTATAGTAGTATTGTTTTTCTTTTTGGTTGTAAAGTTCTGGAGCTTGAAAAGGTGAGAAGTCAACAGATCTAAACCTAGAAAACATAAAAGAGTTTTGTACGAGTTTGTATTGTTATACGACATACAATAAAATCTTCAAAAGATGCCTTGACAAAATATGCATCAGAAAGTTAAATATCTTTTGTTTTATAATACCCATGCAGCATCTCATATCAATCGTTCACATGAATTAAGGGAGTCACTTCTCTACAGAGATCAGAGGTTCAGAGACAACTAGTAGAAAACTTAAAGAATATGGATTACTTACAGAATACAGTAACCCATTTACAAAGAAGAAAGAAAGGAGATGATACAAACACACAAAAAACCCATTATGTAAAAGGATGCATGCATGTACTTGGTAATTAAGGTTTTGCAATTTAAAAACTCGAAATCATTATCACAGATTCACAGTACATCGAGTAAATCTTTTAGCAATACTAAGTTTTGAAGCTACAAGATATAAGGCTTACAGTACATAAAAAAGAAGATTAAACAAAGCGAATCACTAAGGTGGATCGTTGTTAGATGATTGAGTTTGAATTTCATTAAATCATCACAAAACAACACTTCTGAATGAGAAAGAGATGATTATTAATATATAACATACAGCAAATGCTAGTTGAGAGGAATGAAGCCTGGTCCGATGTCATTTAGCTAACTAATAACTAGCTGCGATTGAAAATCAAAATCTGCTAAATGACCTCGAGCCAGACAACATACCCCTCAACCGAACTCTTACAGAAAATTCACCAACATTATCATGAGAAGTGAGAAGTAGCTAGCTAGCTAGAGAGAAAAAAGATGAATATAAATGATCATGTAATTTGTAGGGAATGAAGCCTGGTCCGATGCCTTAATGATCATCTCATCATCATCATATCTACTATCATCAACAGAAGAAAGAAGAACTATTATGAATGTGATGAAAGAATCGAGTCAGACAACATTCCCCACAACAACATAATCAGCACCTCCCGTCTCTTAGTCTCTCTTGCTCTAATGTTGTGAGTGTGTCTCTCTCTGATGAAACCCTAATGACACCAACCCTCTCTAGCTGCTTACTTATATATATAGAGAGACAGATATGAATGTATAGGAATAGGAAGAGGAGGAGCACACAGAAAATAAGGAGTAAAGAGCAGCTAGGTGAGCTGCATTTTGAATATTTTTAACTCGAAAACATTCATTCATTCATTTTTATTTACATCCAAAATTAAATAATACAGATCGATTAAAATTGAATACAAAAATCCAAGTAGTAATAAATTTTGAACACCAACCTAGAGCTAAAGTAAACCTACACACAACCGTACATACCCACCACTCGTCTAACTTCACCTGAATGTCTGTTTCTTTGTTTTTCATTTCCCAGATATGCAAAATGCAAATGCAATACTCCCTCCTCCCTCCCTCCCTCCCTCTCGCCTCTCCTATTATATTACCTGTCAATGCCGGTCAACAACCAACCTATTACCTACTACCACCTGTTGCATGCCTCTCCTCCTCCTTTCTCCTCCTCCTCATACATATTCAAAGTTCAAACAAACACACATCTAGTGTATGTCTTTTGTTTTTGTATCTAAAAATAGCACATAAAACGAGACTATTAATTAGAGTTTCATCCACCACCATCTTGACCTTTATTTCAATAAGATTCTTTTTTCATCATTACCTTATTATTTCTGGCTGGTTGAATTCTCTCTCTGTGTTTAATACCTAGACATGAGTTGTACTTGTACTATTTGGCAAACTTCCATAAGCGAATCAACCATGGTAAAAAAAAACAGACATAACTGGTCCCTCCCAATTCTTTACTTCTCTGTATTTTTTTTACATTATTAGTTATCTGTAGAGTTGTCGTCTTTCTCTGCTGTATGAATGTTGTTTGGTGTTTTCATAAAAGAACACAAGGGTATTTATTGTTTCATCTGAATTGCAAAAATCCCTGGTTAACAGTAGTGTCTCAAACATTTTCAAACTAAATATACCTATGTATGCTCATCAACACCATCATGCGTGGTGTTTTGCAAGGCAGAAGATATATAAATTTTTAATTAAGCATGCAGTTTACTAATTCTACCAGCTCTCGAGTCTTGAGACATCTGTTACCCCTTCACATTCTTTCTACTCTTACTTAAGGAATAGGGATGATTGATCAGTTTTAGCAGGGGTTTGTTCAATGTGTAGTTAATTTCCATCCCATCATTTTGCATATCTCATTCCCACCCGTTAATTTGTTCTTTATGTACCGTGTGTGTGTATATATATATGTAAACGGACATAGCTGATAGCTTCTTGTATTTTACTGAATAAGATTTATTTGAAATTAATGAAGTAAGTACGTGAGATTTAGTTTGATCATTTGGTAACGATGAAAGCAATGTACCTCATATAAGAAACGCATTACACGAGATCAAGATCCATACAAGACTTCGTAACTAGATCTCACGTGCAGTACCGTGGACTAGTGTAATCCTTAGTATGTTCATTAATTCATGGAGATGGAGAACATCTATGCATTGGTTAGACGATCGAGCTAGAGAGCCAAAAAGCACTATGTGGTTTCCAAAGTTTAGATGATCATAACTATGCTAGGTAATTGAATTAGTTGGCCATCCGAACCCTCTAAATGTAATTAAATTAATCTAGGTATTGAGAAATATACTGAGGACCTATGTCACACAATCTTGATGCATTATACGTAAACAAGCATTACGCTTCCTGCCTAACTCGTGAAGAATCACGCCAATTTCCTTGTCTCAGGACTATAATATTTTGCATTCGAGACACTTTTTGGCAAAAAAAAACAACATTATAAAAGCGTATTCAAGGTAAGGACTAAGGATTGACATGCTCTGTGGATATAAATGGATGAAGTGAACAGAGAGTAGAGGCTAATCCAGACCAGCTAAATTTGAGCGGAAAACTTGACATTTTTACGCATATTTGGTGTTTACGCATATTTGGTGTTTAGACGATGTCAAATTGCTAGTGATATTTACCTTCACAAAAAATGCAGCAACATAATAAAATTACATGCATTTTTTCACCAATTCAAATTCCAACAAGTCTAGATGATAGGTTAACACAATCAATGCAGTTTGCCGATAAGAAATTTGACATGACTACTTTTGTACCCAAAGGGGTGACATGTTTCTTTCAAAATGTCAATCTTAGATTTCAATTCATGCACCAATGGCTGAGCTCTTTTGACTCTATTCAAACGTTAATGTCCTCAACTTAAGTGCCACTTTAACACCTAAGCAGTAGCCTACTACTACTACTGCATCGGAGTAGTAAGCAATCATTGACCTGGTCAAGAATTCAGTAAAAAAAGTCAAACAGAAAATAGCTTCATTCTTTTTAGGGTTCTATAGATTTTACCTTTTGTAGGATTTCCTTGTTTTAGATGGAGGAGGGAGCAATATTTGTCGCGGGTAATTTCCTCCGTAAAACACGATCAAGAAAATTCGTCGATTTAGAGAAAGAGTAATATGATCCGTTGAAATGATTCAAATGAAGGGTCAGATGATAAGAGTGAGAATATCTGTCTTGTTTCTGTCAGCGAGACCTAAGGATCAGGAAACAAGATGAGAGTGCCCGTTTTACGAGGGGAAGAAAGAAAAAGAGTGGTCACAGGACAGTCTTAAATTTTCACACTGGACCCCACTCCATCGAGAAAAATAGTAATCAACGGCTTGGATTTCACTATTCGGTTTGTGTACAAAAATCGGTCAGACAAAATCACGTGGCTGGATTTAATGCTTATGAGAGAACTGTACGGTTTACAGTATCCGACCTTCTGAATTGGATGGTTGGTTTTTCTTTCTAGGTCAGATTCTGATTGTAACTTAATTGGAAGACTCATTCTATACACGTGACTTTCACACGTGTAGTAAGATCATTGGTTACTGTGGGACCAGTGCCGATCAAAGGAATGAATGATGGTCGCTGACTCACTCGGGTATGTGTAGGTCAAAATGTAGAACCAAATATATATGTACGAAGCCGGATGATGATAGATCAGCAGCGGCTGTTTCATGACAAACAAGATAATTCATGCAAGTGGAAGATGCGGATGACAGGCGCATGTTTAGAGTCCGGAGAAAAAAAAATTGATAGCACAAAGAGAGTCTTGTGAGACATTTGCTGTCCGTAAAGTCTCAGCAAATTCTGCTTCCCTATTGTAGGCACCAACGCCGTGACAGAGTTCGCGTTGCAAGACAAACCTCAGTCGTAGTGATATATTTTCATTTATTTACAACTATTTTGAATCACAAAATAAAGTTTTAAAATCGCAAATTTTGGTTTGCATGCAAATTATAGTGCCTTATAGTTTTACCGCAATTTATTTCGGAAAATGGGTCATTTGTCCAAATATTTTTAAATCACGGTTCAAATGGACGAGTAAAAAATAGTTTGGGTGAAATGGCCAAAAAAAATAAGTAGTAAGGATGAAACTGGTTTCATCCTAACTTAAATTTTAAAAATAGCAAGGATGAAACTGGATACATCCTGTGTAAATTAAAAATAAGAAAAAATATTTGAAAATGGACACGATGAAACTGGTTACATCCTGCCTATTTTTACATTTACGTCCATTTAAACAATATCAAAATTTAACTGTCCATTTCACCCAGGAATTATTGATTTTGGTCTTTTTAACCAATTTTGTGAATTTATTTTGGGTCATGAACCAACTTTGGACATATATTTCCACCGTTCCTCCTCGTATATATGCGGAGAACGTGAAATCTTTTAGATATTGTTTGGTTCTATAAATTGTCATGTTTTTTCCTGATTTACTTTTTATATGATTCTCAATACAATTTTCCATGCAATATGGACAAGGTAGGCATGTCAAAAAAATACTAGAATTGGAATTTTGCCTCTTTAGTGGGATTAGGAAAATCCAATACTTAACCTTTATATTAGGGATGGGGAGTAGTAATAGGTTATTTGGATGGATTATGGATTTTGGATTTTAGTGTAGAACTAAAGCATAAGGCACATTTGGCTTATCATGCGACCTTTACCATTGGCGGGAGATTTTAGATTCTGAGAAAAATCTAGGTGTAGTTACCTAAAATCGGTGAAAGGCTAAAAGTGAGATTTTACGGTTTTGAAAGTGAGTTACGAGAGGTTGAGCACGAACAGTCTCTGCTTAAATCACGCACAGGGATCCTTCAAAGATTGCTTCAGTCACAGAGAAGGAGGCTTAAGGCCAGTCGTAGGGAGGGAAGCATATGAAGAGAGAGATCAGAGAATTCTAGGGTTTGACTTTAAAGAAGAATTTCTCTAAGAGTTTATGAGGAAATTTTGTGTTTAGCTTTGATAAATAGAAGACTATTCATAGTTGAATCTCTAATTTCAGGTCGGTAAAGATAGGGATTACTTGTTGTGCGGAGAACTTTTCTCGTCTTTTCAGGAACAGATAGAGATAAACTAGGATCACTTTATCTCTTTGTTCCACCACCCTTACTCTCTTAGGCGGTGAGAAATAGGCTGGGTATTTCTCACGTGTGATGTAGACCGTCAGAAAAAACCCTAATTGATATCCCCGTATTCTGGTGTGACTGAGTCATCCTTTGCGATGATTTGTTGAGAGAGAGAAATATTCTCTATAGCCAAGTTGGCCGAGATAGAGAGAATTACATGCTCTTGCAGAGCCATTCACCAAAATATTTCAGTTACAAGAGATTTTTTTCAAGCAACAAGGTTACCTTCTTGAGGAAATTCATATAAAAAATATAGGTACATACAATTCACAGAGCGACACTTTCTTGCAGATTAGTACATGACTGGTTTATTAGTTTGCTATGTTCAGATTCTAGAATCATATTATGAAAAGTTTATCATATTGTACGTGCTTCGGTTTTATGGCATTCATATTTTTTTGCTGTAAATACTGAACGAATAAGATCCTGGTTTTATTTATAATCTTTGTTTAGGAACTTGACTATCTTGTTGGATCCTTCCTTTCTTTATCTTTTTGAGCTTTTGAAGCATGTGATTACTAACATCCTTCATGAATTCTTAAACCATTTAGAGTTGATATCACCCTTGTTTTCTTTTAATCATTTTTGTTTTTTGTTGTAATTTCTAACAAATTGAACCCATTTATCAGATTAAAAGGATAAATTACATACTTTTGGTTGGTAACCTAGCAACAAGCTGGGCTCTAACAAATACTTACAGCTTTTTTTAAGGCACTGCCTACCACCAAGGTGTACAGCTGGACATTGTTATGACAGTGCAGTTACAGATTATTCGTAATTATTGATCCATGTTACGAAATACGAAATTACACGTAGTAACGACTTTCCGCTATTACAACCGCTGTTAAAACCCAAAATTTGTAACTGCTGCTAAGTCGTTACAAAAATATTGTAACGCCTCATTTTGAAACAGAAGATGGTCATTACAACCCCATTTTGTAACATGTATGTTTTGTTTCTAATCGGCCAAAATGGTGTAGTGAAGATTGGAAGCAATAATCCACCTTCATCAAGTGCTGAAGATATGAAGGATTAAGCTGCTCATAAAGATATATAAGATTCGGTTCTTATTAGAATAGACTAATCAATTGTTGAGTTATTTCAATGTTTGTGTAAAGGCTATTATTATCAATAATATGAATGATTAAACTTTTATTTAAATCTTTTATGTCATTCTTTTTTATGGTTTCGATTGGATTGCTGATGTGAATGAATATTTTTATGCTTTACTTTCGGTTTATGAGATGTTATTTCGTTTTTCACTAACCCTAATTCTCGATCTCATATTATGGCGATCTCTTATGATTTGTGTTACTTGATATAGCAGGATTGGATTCCAACCTTTTTGGTAAGATTTATCAGAGGATCATGAAGAGATACTGATTAAAACTCATGTGTGAAAGTCACAATTATGTTATTATCAATTTATGTTTACATAAGTTGTGTATCTAGCATAACATATGAAAAAGCGTGGATCTAACAACCTCACCCTATATTTCGTTTAGGCAATCTGTATGGACGAACTCCAATATAATTCCAAGAAAATCGACTAGACAGACAGACTCAATCAATGGAAATATATCCAAGAGTTGTATCTCTGTTTCACAATGTAATAATCAAATCAAACAGATAGAAATCCGCGAGCCTGATTATCATGTGAAACAACTTGAACGGTACCAAAGACCAATGTTCAAGTGTCAATCAATTTATATCAACAACCAAAGGTTGGATTATCTAATTGATTGAACTACGCACAACCTATGATATTTTAATTATATAAACAAATATAATGCGGAAAAGAAATAACACAACTACCAGAAATTTTGTTAACGAGGAAACCGCAAATGCAGAAAAACCCCGGGACCTAGTCCAGATTTGAACACCACACTGTATTCATTAAGCCGCTACAGACACTAGCCTACTCCAAGTTAACTTCAGACTGGAATGTATTTGAGACCTTCTCACACTGATCAAGGTACAGTCGCGTTCCATACACCTCTGAATCCCAGCAGGACTCTGCGCAAATGATTCCCTTAGCTGATCTCACCCACAATTAAGAGTTGCTACGACCCATAGTCGAAGACTTGATAAACTAATCTGTCTCACACAGAAAAGTCTATTGTATAGATAAATCTGTCTCCCACAGAAATACCTATGAGTTTTGTTCCGTCTTTTGATAAATCAAGGTGAACAGGAACCAATTGATACACCAGTATTATTTTCCCGAAGAACAGCCTAATAATATCAATCACCTCACAATAATCTTAATTGTATGGTAGCGAAACAAGATATTGTGGAATCACGAACGATGAGACGAAGATGTTTGTGACTACTTTTTATCTTACCTATCATAGATTAAATCTCGAGCAAATCTTAGAGAAGATAGTACTCAATACGATATAATAAAGCAAGATCAGAACACGCAACTACAGAGAAAATAGTTGGGTCTGGCTTCAGAATTCCAATGAAGTCTTCAAGTCGTTAACCTACAGGGTTTTGGAAAAAACCTAAGGTTAAAGGAGAATCGACTCTAGTTGCAACTAGTATCACGCAGGAGGTGCGGGGATTAGGTTTCCCAGTTGTTAGAGTTCTCCCTTATATAATCTTCAAATCAGGGTTTGCAATCAATGTTACCTTGGTAACAAAAGCATTTAATATTCACCATTAGATGAAAACCTGATTAGACCCAAGCTAATATCTTCCAACCGTTAGATCAAACTTAGCTTGTTACACACAAATGAAAACTGACTTCATTTAGATATGAGTAACCGTACCTAAACGTGTACACCTTGTTGGCTCAACAATAGTTAACCGAAGTTAGCCATATGAACACTTTCATATCAACCTTATTCATCTTAACCATAACTAGTTCAAGTGAAACTAGTTCTAGAGTTGTTCAATTGTTTAATTCTCATAGAAGTATACAAGACACAATTGAAGCTAAATCGATTTTGATTCACTCGAATCAATTCATGAACATTATAGCCACGGTTTGCAAAAAATTACATTCCTTAATATATAAATGTATTAGTTCATGAACAAACCGATTTTAGAACATAACCTAATCAAGTATGCAAAAGGGTACGCATACCTAAGTGGCCGGACTTAGTTTGGGTTCGCCAGTATGCGAACGGGTACGCATACCTCCAAACTCAGTTGAATTTCCGGACATGAACTTTACGCCAGTACGCATACGGGTATGCATACTAAGTTCCTGGACTTTCATTAAACCAACCAGAACGCATACGGGTATGCATACTATGGTTCCCGGACTTGGAATAACATGCAACAATTAGCATACAAGTAAGCATACTGTGCTATATCCAATCATGTTTAATTGTTCTAAAATCCCATTTCAATCATTGAAACATTCTTAGAAGACGACAATAGTTGTCTCACACAAACTATTAGCTTCAATGCAATTTTCAAGTGATCGAATGATCAATACGAAACATTCCGAGTCTACATCAAATGACTGTCTCACATAAATCATGTAAGATGTTACCAGGTGATTTTCATATGATCATTTTTTGACTTTCGTCAAAAATATAAGATGAACTTGGTTAAAGCGAAAGCTTACCAACACATATTTCGATAAATATGTAAGCGAGTTAAACTCAACTCGAAATATCAAATGTGTATAATCGAATTTTGTATAGATATACGAACTTTGTCTCAAATAGAAGATAAAGGAGATAGATTTTTGAGTGATAGATGAGTTCAAGTCTCC
The DNA here is from genome assembly GCF_003573695.1 of Papaver somniferum. Lineage (NCBI taxonomy): Eukaryota > Viridiplantae > Streptophyta > Magnoliopsida > Ranunculales > Papaveraceae > Papaver > Papaver somniferum. Next base: position 73,660,929 of record NC_039360.1, read on the forward strand.
ACATACCTTTTGTTGCTGAAGTTCCACAAGCTCACCTTAGTAGTTCTTCGTCTTCAATCGATGAACACCATGAAGTCTGCTCAACTACACTGACTATCCTAATCCGAGACTTACCTATAAGTAGACTAGAAATCAAGACCTTTAGTTTTGGCAAGTAAACTTGACAACAAGCTTGAGATAGCAACGTTTGAGAGTTTGACCGAGCACTCTTTAACATTAGTTAATCGTTTTTCTGTTAAGTAAAGCTGATTTAATTGCCTATTGTTCGCTTCTGCTTAAAGAAGATGCAATTGTTATATTTCCATTATTTTGTGTGGATTGTTATGTTTCAATTGTTTCCGGTTAAGAAAAACTTTGTCAATTCTGATCTTTGTTTTTGTTTAACGAAAAAGGTATCATTTGTTTTATTCCTTTTGATTTCTGATAAGTAAAATCGAGTTAATTCTAATCTTAGTTTAAGCTTGTCAAATTTAGGATTCGATTATTCAAGTCTAGTAGATTTCTTGATGAGAAAAACTAGTTAACTAACCTAGATTTTTTCTTGTCTAAAAGAAGGTATATATAGTTGAGTTAATTTTGATCTCTTTTGAGTCTTATCGAATATAGCGACTATACATACATAATCAGTTCGGTTTAGTAAATAAGTTTTCTTAGTAAACTAATCGGGCTAAGGGATAATTTCTTTCGGAAATTGTTTCCTTGATAACGTGCTAAAACAAGATTACTTAAGTAGTTTCGGTTTTAATATTGGTTACCTAAAATGGTATGTGAAACCTTCGTGCTTAATTCTTATAGGTTGTACAAATTCTTATGAATTTGTAAGATCCTTGATTTTCTCTTATGTTTATTCATTTCTTTGTCATTTTTGTCATTTTTGTGACAAAAAGGGGGAGAAATATATGGAGTAAACAAGTGATTTATGATCATTAGGGGAGGACATGTGTGCTTAAACGTTAGATCTAATGAAAGAGTAAAGCATAAACTAAGGGGGAGAAACATATCATGTTGTGTAGTATTTCATACTACAAAAGGTGAATAACAAAAATGTTCGGATCGAATATATACCTAGCTTTCCTTTAGGGGGAGCAAAGCTTTTGTTATTCAAATGTCAACAACAACAATTATTTTTTCGAATATGTGCAGGGTATCGTGATGTTGAAACTTGGAATCAAGCGTATGAAGAACGAGTTATTTGTAATTCGTTTATCTCCATATGTATTAGAGTTTTTCACTAAAATTGACAAAGGGGGAGCATTGCTCGGTTGAACCCATCAAGCGTTGGTATATCAAGTTTGTTCATCATATTTTAGTATCAAAACTCAATTAGAGTCGCTTGATTAAATGTACTAGAGTCAAATTCGTTTAGGTTAGACTAGAAAGTCTAGAAATGTTGAGACATACAAGTATTACATTGAAGATCTGAAGAACGTGAAGACGTATCGACTACAATGAAGACATCATCCTTCCACTTAAGTTTAGTAATACTGACTTGACTTGTTTCCGTTCCTATCGTTACTTTCATGTCGTTTAAGACTGAAAACATAACATGTGAGGTTATATTTAATACCCTAGTATTATACTTGGTCATATTATTATGATCAAAGTGTTAAGGAAGAACATTTAATTACGAAGTATAATGTTTATCTTTTGAACTTCGTTAATTTGACATCGATATAATCTATGTAACTTGTTACTTGATTCTGTATTGGATATAGGTGTGATTTTATCCTAGGAAACTATGTTTTATTATATATGTTTATGTTTAAAGGAAGTACATATGCGAAACTTGTTTCGTAATAGAAAAGAAATCAATATGTGTTTTGGTCCGGTTTTCTATGAAGATTTATTGGATGACCAATTCGAACCTAAGGTGGGAATTCAGGTAAAACCTAACTTAACTTATGTTGAGAGTCAAGGTAGAACCAATCCATACCTACTTTGGGATACATGGTAGAACCGATCCTAGCTTTTGTTGGGAGTCTTGGTAGAACCGATCCTTACCTATATTGGGAGTCTTGATAGAACCGATCCCTACCTATATTGATAATCTTGGTAGAACTGATCCTAGATATTATTGGGAGTCATGGTAGAACCGATCCCTACCTATATTGGAAGACTTGGTGGAACCGATCCATACCTATCTGGGAGTCATAGTAAGATCGGTCCGAAGAGTAAAAACGATTTTCAACATTCACATATTACTTTATGGTTTTGTATGAGTTTGGAATTAGGGTTTGCTAAATAGGAAAGTTCTAGATGTTGGCATAATTTAAACATGTACATAATATCTCTAATTGTTCAAAGATATTCCTTGATGCTCAAGGTGATCCCAAACTGAAATATTGAGTATTTTTTAATTAAGATTTTCGAATTATATGTTTTTGATTTTCCAGCAATCAAAACATATCTCTTGAAAAGCTATATTAGTTAAGCGCCAAACTAATATTAGATATTTTCTAAAAAAATATTTCGGAATTATAGATTTATATTAGTTGGAAATATGAAAATCGAAATTAGGTACTTTCTGGTATATCTTAAGAATCTTTCAATTTTGGAATTTCCTTGTTGTCCAAACAACCTTGGTCTTTAAATAGTTAAGTTTGAATTTCTTGCGAAATATCCTAAGATCCAGGAAAACTTCATTCATGTTGTTTCTGGTGTAGCCGACTATCCGGAGAGGAAAGTACCCTAATTAGGCGAAATCTTTTATGTCCGCTCGTTTAAAGACTTTTTTGGGATCAAGAATCTCTACGAGTACCGATGGTGGGAAACTGGATAATTACATTGTTATTTTAGTTTTCGATTATTGATTTGATTGACTAACGGTTGTTGAAACTTTAGTTGCACTCATTTTGATTATTCTTGAGATCATTATCTTCTGACATAAGGTCACTCAAACTAGATTAAAGTATTGATGGGATCTTCAGAACTGTTTCTAGATCTGAAGACAACTTGTGATCATCCATTGTTAAAAGACTACGTCATGTGCGCGATCGATCATAAGTGGAATCAAGTTTGTGGCTTGCAGGTACAATTGAAGGAAAATGAAGATTTAAAGACAAGAAGATTTTTCTTATTGCTTTTCGCATCTTGTTATATTTGTGCACACATCTTGACCGTCTGGGATCTCTAATTTATCTTTGATAGATTTGATCAAATAGTCGTATAGATCGGAAAATATCATCTGGTGGTATTCTTTAGGATCCGAATCTAATAGTTGTGAATATAGATCTAAGTATTTCCAATTTGGATTTATCTTACCCGATAAAGGAGTTTACTTGTTTAGACAAAAGAGCCTTTGTCACAAACTCAACATATCTTTTCAAAAAAGATTATTGGAGTAGTTACCAAACATCTTTGTTCCTTTACTATTTGGAAGACGATCAAAAGGAGTTGAGTGCTTAAAACTTTACATCAGTAAAGCAACTCAAGATAGTGATTTCTATCTTGGGATTCACGTGCGTTGGCCAGGCGGTTGTAGGCGCATGGATACTGAGGGAACTAAGTAACTAGAGGTAGATTACTTGGTCATAACTATACGAAGTTGGATTTGTTCTTTGTATAGCGGTTTAATTCTGAGAGTATTCAAAACTAGACTAGGTCCCAGGGTTTTTCTGCATTTGCGTTTTCCTCGTTAACAAAATCTTGTTGTGTGATTTACTTTTACATTCCGCAATTATAATTATTTTAATTAATTAAAAGTAAATACTCTAGTAAGTTAATCCAAGACACTTGATTGTGATCCTATAATATATCGGTTTCATACCGTAACTATTATCAAGTGTATACGTTGTTGTTGTATTGTCTTGACTTTGTCCATTGACAACCACACTTGGTATCTCACTTATAGGTTGAAACGAAAAGATTGTGGTGTACTTGGGTACCCTCGTCATTTTAATATGTGAAAAGAACTGGGGGTACAAGTACACCACCAACTTTTCCGTTTGGAAACCTGAATGGACTAAACTCTAAAACAATTCTGAGAGTTACAACTTAATGAATCTCAATCAAGGAATAATATAAGAGTTTTTATCTATTTCTCTCACAATCAGTAGCAAAACAGAAACAAGTATGTGAACCTGATTATGCCGTAAGAATACTTGGACGATTCCAACGATCAATATCCAAGATCAATCAAGTCATATCCAACAAAGAAGAATGGATATATCTACTTTGATTGATAAACATATTGACTGTGATATTTCAATTATATAGATAAAGAATTATAATGCGAAACACAGACACCAGAAGTTTTGTTAACGAGGAAACCACAACTGCAGAAAAACCCCGGGACCTCGTCCAGTTTTGAACACCAAACTGTATTAAGCCGCTACAGACTCTAAACTACCATCAATAACTTCGGACTGGAATGTAGTTGAGACCGAACCCACCGACACAGCGATTCAGTTACAGTCGCGCTTCTTACGCCTCTTGAATCTCCCAAGACTCTGCGCAATTGATTTCCTTAGCTGATGTCATTTACATCTAAGAGTTGCCTCAACCTAAGCGAAGAATTTATAAACCAATTTGTCTCCCACATATAAGCCTATTTTTATTTATGTTCAATCGTTAGATCAGGTGAGGTAGGAAATCTTTTGTCGTAAACTGAATCCAGCAGACCTCAAAATCTGGTACTCACGACTCCCGAAGAGCATCCTAGATTATTATTCACCTCACAAGAAAAGAAACAACTAGACACCAATGAAGAATTTCTTAGTTGTAATTTCTTGTGGAATCAGAAAGTCCGAGACGATGAACTTTGTAATTTCTATCAATCTTACCTGTTGGAGTGAATGCTCAAACAAACAATAGCAAGATCAGGATACACGAACTATCAAAGATAAGATAGTTATACATGGCTTCATGATAGACGCATTTATGTGTCTAATATAGCCCAATTGTATACATTGTTAGTACCCATTTTTGTGCTTATTATGTTGTTTTATTTATTTGTAGGAGTTTTTGGAAAAATAATCCCTTGCGGCGAAATGGGCTCAAAAATGTGGCATTTGGACCTCCGTTGATAGTATACCGGAAGCGCCCCAGAAGTGGACCGGAAGTACCCCAGAAATACCTCGGAGGAACCTCGAAAAAGTGCGGAAAACATCCCAGAAAAATTACTAAAGGCACCCATGTTTTGGTTATTTCCACCCCAAGAAGTCTATTTCAACCCCACTTGCTATTTGCACCCCTGAACTGGATAGGGGAAGGTCTTCAACAAAATTCAAATTCTTTTTTTTGGCGGGAAATTTTTCTTCTTCCCTGGTAGAATTTCGTTCGAGATTTTGATGGATCTGTTGGGAGATTAAAGAGCTGAAACTTAATGGGTATATGTTATATTAGTATAAGAAGATATTATGGTGGTTGGGATAGATCAACTTTGGCCAGAAAATCAATTCCCGATCAAAACAGGAGAGAAGAATATCGGTTTCATTTTTGGAAAGAAAATCACGTAAAAGATGCTGCATGGTTGTGGAGTTAAGACAAGATACTTTCCTAGGTTGCGTATTAATCAGTTTCTGAAGATTTTCAAGGAAATTAACGTACACAATGAAAGAAATAAGAAATTATTCTCAAAAATAATTTTCTTCACTGTGAAGATTTTTGAGGAGTTATGGCGAGATTAAATGAGTCTTAGGAGTATAAATAGGCTCTATGGGTCGACTAGAATGGGTGTCGAGAGTTTGGGGTCGAGAGGAGAGCTCAGGAGGCGTGAATCAAGAGTTTTCAGAACTCTGTTGCTCCTGCTCCTGCTGCTCGTGAAGAACAGGGAAACGGCGACGGTTTATTCATCCGTCGTAACAGTTTCTTCAACTGGATTGCAACATTTATCTTCATTGTAACAGTTCCTTCATCCTCGTTTGCAACATTTATCTTTAGATTTTTATCTTCAGCATAACAGTTGAGACTTGAAACAGTCGGTCTGTAACGCAAATGCGCTGTTGCATATTTCCTGTTTCATTGTTTTCTCTTCTTGTAAATACCAATTGAGCTTAATAAAATATTTTGAGAGGTATTTCACCATGATGAGCTAAACCCCAACACTGGGGCGATGGAGGAAGCCTTAATTCATCTATTTGGTAATTTTATTTAATTCTATATTTACTTTTTGCACTAATTTTAATTGAATTAAGATTTTAATTAATTATTTGTGATTTCATTTGATGGTTTATGCTTAGTCCTAGGGATTTTTGATATGCCATGCTTAAGAAATACAAGTAATATTTTATAAAATCTACTTTGGCAAAGAATAGAGTTAATATTCATTTTGTTTTGAATTATAATTGCCTAGAATTAATTTCTGAACCATTTAAGAAATGAATTTGGCCGAATCATAAGCCCCAGTAACTCTCACCATTGTTAATATTTTATTGTATATATTTATTTATTTATTATTAAGTCTAAAAAAATTATCCTTCACAAATCCGAGAGTTTGAACCTCATTACTACAACCACAGAAAATATTAAATCATTTTGGCGCCGCCGACGCGGAATTGTGTTTAGGTAGAATTTTTTTTATTTTTTAGATTTATTTTTCTTTGTTCTTTTTTACGTTCTTTGGTTATTTGTCTATGTGATACAGGTTTTGAGGCTTGGATCGAAAAGAAAAAGAAGAAGAAGAAGTTGTCAAAGATTTTTGGCGATTCATAAAGACTAGGAGCAAAGCTTAAAGCAAAAAGAACGGAACGAAGACGAAGGACTTTTTTTTTATTATTATTTTTTAGATATTTTTTTTTTAGAAACTGTAATTAAAGTTTTTATTTTTGTAATCTTTTATTTTTGGACATTTTTTTTTTCCGGACATTGAACATTGGACATTTTTTTAACCTTACGGAGGGGTATTATTATTAAAAAAAATATATATTATATAAACTGTGTGCAGGGAAGGACGACGATTACTATATCGTCTCGGCCCCTCGGGTTCGCACACGGCATATGAGTCGTGGCCCGAGTCGACGACAACGGTTCATCGCCCATCTGGTACGGGAGGTAAGTCCAATCGAAACACCCGCGAATCTCCTGCAAGCGGGTTACTGTATTCCTTAAGGTGATTCATTGATTGAGGACGAATTTGGACTGTTTTTAAATTCCTAGTAAAGGGCAAGGCCTGGCCAATACAAGATAAGGGTTCGGATTTCATCACCGCTCCCTTCTTGCCCGCCTTAGGAAAACGAAACCAAACGCGAACCCAAGCTTAAAATTTGGAATAGAACGAGACCGATAGGGTAACGAGCTTAATAGGAAACTCGTTCGAAAAATATTGGTTGCTCTTTAAGCACACTCCAAAGTTCATGATGGTTTCTGTGAGTTGAATGCGTGACTGCGTCGCCTTGTGATAGCGGTGAGGCCTTGGGTATCAAAGCTCCAATGAGCTTCCCTCGCCTCAATTCAACTTACTTTGACTCGGATTGATTCCAGAGGGGTTTGCTCAAATTGCAACGAATTCCCTTTCGAAAGATAGAAGCTGGTCTAGAAACAATCTAAGTGGAGCCATCATGCTTTTTGTTTGCTAGAAATCTTTAGGTTTGCTTTGGTGGAGTCGAGTCGGCCTTGTTTGTGATTGTATAGAATCCCTCTGTAGTTTATATTTCTTCGGTGATGAATCCTTTTGAGGAGATGCCACCTGCGATGACGTTGCGAGAATATATGTCTAGAAATTCTCGTTATCAAGAGACGTCTTCGGAAATGACTCTTGGTGAATATATGCGTGGGCAGCGATATATGGATACTCCAACTTTTATTGAGGAATCACCTCTAACGATCTATGAGAAATATTATAAACATAGACCATGTAGTTTGGAACAAAGATTGAGAATTCTTGAATTTCAAAAATTGTATCATGATGATGAGGATAGTGATGATGAAGAATCTGAAATATGTAGGCAGAGTAATCAGGAATTTGTTTCTCCAATTGAGCCTTATAATGATGATGTTATTTCTAGTTCAAATCCAAATAATTTTAATAATTATTCACCTATTCAAAAGGACGAGGATTTGACTAGAGATACCACAGTTTTAGACGAGGATTACGAAGCCGATAATGGTCTAGAGGAACGAGTTTATTCTGAGAATATTGTTTTAGAGTCTAGCGATTTAGAAACATTAGTCTTAGACGAAGAACATGAACTCGTAGAGATTTTAAATATGAGTAAAGATGCACCACCTGATAATAACTTAGAAGAATCAATTGACCATTTTCAAGAATCTAATGATCCAGAAATTAGGGAGATTGTGACTAGTCTAGCTAGAGACACTGAAAACTCTAAGTTTGGGGGTGATTATCACCTTCCTAGTGCCTTACCTTTAACTCTTAGAAAGGTCCCTCACTTGGGACTTGACATTTGTGCCTCAACCATTTTACAAGATTACCTTCATACTCGTTTTCCCGAACCTAATGATGTCCAGGAAGAAGTTCAATCGTTAGAAACCCATCCTCTGGTTGGTGTGGTTTGCCCAGGCTATGATCCCCAGATTGACTTTGTTTTCCCACCAAATAGTTTTCTTCCAACTGTGGGAACGTTTATATTCCAAATGTGTCGAATATTAAGTTGTGAGACTAAACCTAAATGCCTTAGGAAATTAGAATCGATACATTTGCTTAAGAATGACCACTATTCTCACTGTGGTAAATTTTGTAAGTCATATCTGATTGACTTAGAGGATCCGCAATTATTTAGGTTATTACTTTGTGATTCCAAGTTCTTATTTGAGTTTTTCCAGACTCTAGGACCTAATAATTTGGATCCAACCTATGAAGAAACGCAACCAATGAAAATATTCTATTTAGACCCTTTCATAGAACCTGAACCTGAACCACAATTAGCGATAGTTATCAGGAAACTAGGTAAGGGCATGCTAGTGTTGTTCATTTCGTTGGTTCACTGTAGTCTCCTTTTGTCAGCTCTTTTTGGTTTTAAAGACCCACAGTTATTCCGGCTACTGTTATACGGTTCGATTTGACTAAACCTTTCCTACGTCTGGCTGAAGACTTTAAACTTAGCACTTCTTGGGAGGTAACCCAATCTCATGCAACACGGTAATATCTTTCCTTAACTCTTTCGCTTCAAATGGTAAGCGTTTCTCCTTGTTCATGCTTTTAGTTTCATCTTTAGAACATTGAGGACAATGTTAGATTTAAGTTTGGGGGTATGGGAGAAACTTTTTAGTTGCAATAAATAAACTCCAGAGCCTAGAAATTTACGCTTATTAAGGATAGCACTAACCAATCTAAGTGGATGGAAACATTTTTGTTTTAGGAGCTGAGGAACCAATCTGACTAGATGGAAACATCTATAGAGTCTATTCATAAAAGCACAGAGCTCAGGTGTTAGAAATAACATGATAGTTTCGCCATATCTCGTCGAGTCCTTTTCACTTTCTATTTTTAGTTTTCTTTTGTTTCAAGTGATTTGGTGGGGCACACGATTCAAGTTGTTACCTTTGCTAGGGTGAAATAGAGTGACTGAGTTACCCAAAAAAAAAAAAAAAGACCGGACCAGTTAGACCAACCGGAATAAGTATTAACACTTGGATAGCAATATGCGTGTGTTCTCCCTGTTTCCGTCGCCTAAGCAAGCGTGGAATGCAGGACCCGTGGGAACTATCATGTAATCTGCTGACAAGAAGCATGCGCTTGGATCCAAAAGATCTATTCATGCCGTTAAGTTTAAAAAAAATAAAAATGGTTATTGTTATGTGTAGTCAACAGCTGGTTCCCTTGTATTTGCCAGTTTGTTGATCTAGATTTAAGTTATTGACCACTGGTTCCCTTGTATATGTCAGTGTGTTAATATTAGTCAGACCGGTATCTCAGTAATTTAGGTTAGGTTCACCTTGACAGAGGCCTTCAGACAGATATGGGAAACACCGTTCGCTTTTCAACCATCTACATTTTTCTTTTTCCATCTTCTTAATCTTTTCATGTGATTAGTCTGACTCCGAGTATGATGTCCATCGTGAAACTATCTTAGTAGAGCTCTGTCACTTATATGAATTTTAGTATGCTTGAGTGCAAACTCGTATACAACAATTGGAATTTCGCGTCAGGGTACTTCCTCTTGTAATTAATAAGTATGCCAACCAAGGAGGTTCTTTAGTGCTTTCCAAGATTTTTCGTAGATAGTTAGGGTCTGGAGTATTGGTTTTTGTGGGTACACCTCTGATAAACCCACCCGAGATTAACTCGGTCACTTTTCAAGAATAAAATTTGCTCGAGGACTAGGAAATAATAAGTTTGGGGGTATTTGATAGACGCATTTATGTGTCTAATATAGCCCAATTGTATACATTGTTAGTACCCATTTTTGTGCTTATTATGTTGTTTTATTTATTTGTAGGAGTTTTTGGAAAAATAATCCCTTGCGGCGAAATGGGCTCAAAAATGTGGCATTTGGACCTCCGCTGATAGTATACCGGAAGCGCCCCAGAAGTGGACCGGAAGTACCCCAGAAATACCTCGGAGGAACCTCGAAAAAGTGCGGAAAACATCCCAGAAAAATTACTAAAGGCACCCATGTTTTGGTTATTTCCACCCCAAGAAGTCTATTTCAACCCACTTGTTATTTGCACCCCTGAACTGGATAGGGGAAGGTCTTCAACAAAATTCAAATTCTTTTTTTTGGCGGGAAATTTTTCTTCTTCCCTGGCAGAATTTCGTTCGAGATTTTGATGGATCTGTTGGGAGATTAAAGAGCTGAAACTTAATGGGTATATGTTATATTAGTATAAGAAGATATTATGGTGGTTGGGATCGATCAACTTTGGCCAGAAAATCAATTCCCGATCAAAACAGGAGAGAAGAATATCGGTTTCATTTTTGGAAAGAAAATCACGTAAAAGATGTTGCATGGTTGTGGAGTTAAGACCAGATACTTTCCTAGGTTACGTATCAATCAGTTTCTGAAGATTTTCAAGGAAATTAACGTACACAGAGAAAGAAATAAGAAATTATTCTCAAAAATAATTTTCTTCACTGTGAAGATTTTTGAGGAGTTATGGCGAGATTAAATGAGTCTTAGGAGTATAAATAGGCTCTATGGGTCGACTAGAATGGGTGTCGAGAGTTTGGGGTCGAGAGGAGAGCTCAGGAGGCGTGAATCAAGAGTTTTCAGAACTCTGTTGCTGCTGCTCCTGCTGCTCGTGAAGAACAGGGAAACGGCGACGGTTTATTCATCCGTCGTAACAGTTTCTTCAACTGGATTGCAACATTTATCTTCATTGTAACAGTTCCTTCATCCTCATTTGCAACATTTATCTTTAGATTTGTTACGATTATCTTCAGCATAACAGTTGAGACTTGAAACAGTCGATCTGTAACGCAAATGCTCTGTTGCATATTTCCTGTTTCATTGTTTTCTCTTCTTGTAAATACCAATTGAGCTTAATAAAATATTTTGAGAGGTATTTCACCATGATGAGCTAAACCCCAACACTGGGGCGATGGAGGAAGCCTTAATTCATCTATGTGGTAATTTTATTTAATTCTATATTTACTTTTTGCACTAAATTTAATTGAATTAAGATTTTAATTAATTATTTGTGATTTCATTTGATGGTTTATGCTTAGTGCTAGGGATTTTTGATATGCCATGCTTAAGAAATACAAGTAATATTTTATAAAATCTACTTTGGCAAAGAATAGAGTTAATATTCATTTTGTTTTGAATTATAATTGCCTAGAATTAATTTCTGAACCATTTAAGAAATGAATTTGGCCGAATCCTAAGCCCCAGTAACTCTCACCATTGTTAATATTTTATTGTATATATTTATTTATTTTTTATTAAGTCTAAAAAAATTATCCTTCACAAATCCGAGAGTTTGAACCTCATTACTACAACCACAGAAAATATTAAATCATTTTGGCGCCGCCGACGCGGAATTGTGTTTAGGTAGAATTTTTTATTTTTTAGATTTATTTTTCTTTGTTCTTTTTTACGTTCTTTGGGTATTTGTCTATGTGATACAGGTTTTGAGGCTTGGATCGAAAAGAAAAAGAAGAAGAAGAAGTTGTCAAAGATTTTTGGCGATTCATAAAGACTAGGAGCAAAGCTTAAAGCAAAAAGAACGGAACGAAGACGAAGGACTTTTTTTTTTATTATTATTTTTTAGATATTTTTTTTTTAGAAACTGTAATTAAAGTTTTTATTTTTGTAATCTTTTATTTTTGGACATTTTTTTTTTCCGGACATTGAACATTGGACATTTTTTTAACCCTACGGAGGGGTATTATTATTAAAAAAATATATATATTATATAAACTGTGTGCAGGGAAGGACGACGATTACTATATCGTCTCGGCCCCTCGGGTTCGCACACGGCATATGAGTCGTGGCCCGAGTCGACGACAACGGTTCATCGCCCATCTGGTACGGGAGGTAAGTCCAATCGAAACACCCGCGAATCTCCTGCAAGCGGGTTACTGTATTCCTTAAGGTGATTCATTGATTGAGGACGAATTTGGACTGTTTTTAAATTCCTAGTAAAGGGCAAGGCCTGGCCAATACAAGATAAGGGTTCGGATTTCATCACCGCTCCCTTCTTGCCCGCCTTAGGAAAACGAAACCAAACGCGAACCCAAGCTTAAAATTTGGAATAGAACGAGACCGATAGGGTAACGAGCTTAATAGGAAACTCGTTCGAAAAATATTGGTTTCTCTTTAAGCACACTCCAAAGTTCATGATGGTTTCTGTGAGTTGAATGCGTGACTGCGTCGCCTTGTGATAGCGGTGAGGCCTTGGGTATCAAAGCTCCAATGAGCTTCCCTCGCCTCAATTCAACTTACTTTGACTCGGATTGATTCCAGAGGGGTTTGCTCAAATTGCAACGAATTCCCTTTCGAAAGATAGAAGCTGGTCTAGAAACAATCTAAGTGGAGCCATCATGCTTTTTGTTTGCTAGAAATCTTTAGGTTTGCTTTGGTGGAGTCGAGTCGGCCTTGTTTGTGATTGTATAGAATCCCTCTGTAGTTTATATTTCTTCGGTGATGAATCCTTTTGAGGAGATGCCACCTGCGATGACGTTGCGAGAATATATGTCTAGAAATTCTCGTTATCAAGAGACGTCTTCGGAAATGACTCTTGGTGAATATATGCGTGGGCAGCGATATATGGATACTCCAACTTTTATTGAGGAATCACCTCTAACGATCTATGAGAAATATTATAAACATAGACCATGTAGTTTGGAACAAAGATTGAGAATTCTTGAATTTCAAAAATTGTATCATGATGATGAGGATAGTGATGATGAAGAATCTGAAATATGTAGACAGAGTAATCAGGAATTTGTTTCTCCAATTGAGCCTTATAATGATAATGTTATTTCTAGTTCAAATCCAAATAATTTTAATAATTATTCACCTATTCAAAAGGACGAGGATTTGACTTTAGATACCACAGTTTTAGACGAGGATTACGAAGCCGATAATGGTCTAGAGGAACGAGTTTATTCTGAGAATATTGTTTTAGAGTCTAGCGATTTAGAAACATTAGTCTTAGACGAAGAACATGAACTCGTAGAGATTTTAAATATGAGTAAAGATGCACCACCTGATAATAACTTAGAAGAATCAATTGACCATTTTCAAGAATCTAATGATCCAGAAATTAGGGAGATTGTGACTAGTCTAGCTAGAGACACTGAAAACTCTAAGTTTGGGGGTGATTATCACCTTCCTAGTGCCTTACCTTTAACTCTTAGAAAGGTCCCTCACTTGGGACTTGACATATGTGCCTCAACCATTTTACAAGATTACCTTCATACTCGTTTTCCCGAACCTAATGATGTCCAGGAAGAAGTTCAGTCGTTAGAAACCCATCCTCTAGTTGATGTGGTTTGCCCAGGCTATGATCCCCAGATTGACTTTGTTTTCCCACCAAATAGTTTTCTTCCAACTGTGGGAACGTTTATATTCCAAATGTGTCGAATATTAAGTTGTGAGACTAAACCTAAATGCCTTAGGAAATTAGAATCGATACATTTGCTTAAGAATGACCACTATTCTCACTGTGGTAAATTTTGTAAGTCATATCTGATTGACTTAGAGGATCCGCAATTATTTAGGTTATTACTTTGTGATTCCAAGTTCTTATTTGAGTTTTTCCAGACTCTAGGACCTAATAATTTGGATCCAACCTATGAAGAAACGCAACCAATGAAAATATTCTATTTAGACCCTTTCATAGAACCTGAACCTGAACCACAATTAGCGATAGTTATCAGGAAACTAGGTAAGGGCATGCTAGTGTTGTTCATTTCGTTGGTTCACTGTAGTTTCCTTTTGTCAGCTCTTTTTGGTTTTAAAGACCCACAGTTATTCCGGCTACTGTTATACGGTTCGAGTTGACTAAACCTTTTCTAAGTCTGGCTGAAGACTTTAAACTTAGCACTTTTTGGGAGGTAACCCAATCTCATGCAACACGGTAATATCCTTCCTTAACTCTTTTGCTTCAAATAGTAACTGTTTCTCCTTGTTCATGCTTTTAGTTTCATCTTTAGAACATTGAGGACAATGTTAGATTTAAGTTTGGGGGTATGGGAGAAACTTTTTAGTTGCAATAAATAAACTCCAGAGCCTAGAAATTTATGCGTATTTAGGATAACACTAACCAATCTAAGTGGATGGAAACATTTTTGTTTTAGGAGTTGAGGAACCAATCTGACTAGATGGAAACATCTATAGAGTCTATTCATAAAAGCACAGAGCTCAGGTGTTAGAAATAACATGATAGTTTCGCCATATCTCGTCGAGTCCTTTTCACTTTCTATTTTTAGTTTTCTTTTATTTCAAGTGATTTGGTGGGGCACACGATTCAAGTTGTTACCTTTGCTAGGGTGAAATAGAGTGACTGAGTTACCTTTTCAAAAAAAAAAAAAAAAATAGACCGGACCAGTTAGACCAATCGGAATAAGTATTAACACTTGGATAACAATATGCGTGTGTTCTCCCTGTTTCCGTCGCCTAAGCAAGCGTGGAATGCAGGACCCGTGGGAACTATCGTGTAATCTGCTGACAAGAAGCATGCGCTTGGATCCAAAAGATCTATTCATGCCGTTATGAAAAAAAAAAAATGGTTATTGTTATGTGTAGTCAACTGCTGGTTCCCTTGTATTTGCCAGTTTGTTGATCTAGATTTAAGTTATTGACCACTGGTTCCCTTGTATATGCCAGTGTGTTAATATTAGTCAGACCGGTATCTCAGTCATTTAGGTTAGGTTCACCTTGGCAGAGGCCTTCAGACAGATATGGGAAACACCGTTCACTTTTCAACCATCTACATTTTTCTTTTTCCATCTTCTTAATCTTTTCATGTGATTAGTCTGACTCCGAGTATGATGTCCATCGTGAAACTATATTAGTAGAGCTCTGTCACTTATATGAATTTTAGTATGCTTGAGTGCAAACTCGTGTACAACAATTGGAATTTCGCATCAGGGTTCTTCCTCTTAGAGTCAATAATTGTATGCCAACCAAGGAGGTTCTTTAGTGCTTTCCAAGGTTCTGCGTAGATAGATAGGGTCTGGAGTATTGGTTTTTGTGGGTACACCT
Source organism: Papaver somniferum (assembly GCF_003573695.1). Lineage (NCBI taxonomy): Eukaryota > Viridiplantae > Streptophyta > Magnoliopsida > Ranunculales > Papaveraceae > Papaver > Papaver somniferum. Next base: position 73,676,480 of record NC_039360.1, read on the forward strand.
CTGATAAACCCACCCGAGATTAACTCGGTCACTTTTCAAGAATAAATTTTGCTCGAGGACTAGCAAATAATAAGTTTGGGGGTATTTGATAGACGCATTTATGTGTCTATTTTCATCTCTTTTGTGTATTTTGTTAGTACCCATTTTTGCTTATTGTGGTGTTTTTATGTTTGTTTAGGTGTTTTTGGAGAAATACCCCTTGTGTAGAAAGAGTTGCTCAATAAGTAATGTTTTACACCCCGGATAAATGCACTGAAAGGCACCCCAGAAATGCACCGGAAACGTCCCAAGAAATGTACCGGAGGATCCCAGAAAAATTACTATTTCCACCCAAATTACTATTCGCACCCCAGCACTCTGGATAAGGGGCACCTTCTTCTCAAATTCAAATAAACTTTTTGGCGGGAAAATTGGTTCATCAACTGGCAGAATTTAAATCGACAAAATGAAGGTGTTGTGGTGCGATTCAATGGCTCAAACTTGGTAGGAAGATGTGATATAGCTTAAGGAACACATTGTGGGCATCGGATTCGATCGGAATTGGCTGGAAATCCTGGTTTGAGTCACGAGCTCAAAACAGAGCAACGTGTCCTGTAACACGAGTTTGATTGTGTGTTTGCCATGCATGGAGTGTTTTGGAGGAGTTCGATGACTTCGGAGGCGTGGGGAAGGTTAACTAGAGCGTGCAGGATCAAATTTTACGTGTGTAGAAGCCAAAAATGGAAATTATTGTTAAATATGGGCAGCGAGCAATGACGGGATTAATGGGAGATTATACGGTGTTATGGTCGGATATTTTTGTTCTAAAACACTATAAATACAAGGCTAAAGAGTTGAGAAGAGTTGGAGAGTCTGGGGGATAGTTTAGGAGTCGAAAAAAATCAAAAAGAAGAACACGCAGTGAAGAGTTTTCTGCTGGTGTAAACTGAAGAACGCGAAGAACAGACGCGTAGAAGCAGTCGTTTTACCCAAGCGTCTGCGACGCTCAAGTGAGGGACGTATTCAACCAGGAAACGGCACTTCCCTTTTGTCGCTGTTCTAACAGCTGTTTGTAACGTTTTTATGCGTTGCAAACAGTGTTGTAAACCATTTTTTCTCCATTTTCTCTTGATTGTAAACAACTTTTGAGTATCAATGAATCATTTTGAGAGGTTTTTCATCATGAGTAGATAAATCCAATCCCAGGGGTGACGGAGGAAGCCGTTCTTCCAAAAGTTATGTGGTAAAATTTATTTAAATTTATTTATGCAACTCTTTCATGATTAATTGAAACGAATTCCCTTTCGAAAGATATAAGCTGGTCTAAAAAAAATCTAAGTGGAGCCATCATGCTTTTTGTTTGCTAGAAATCTTTAGGTTTGCTTTGGTGGAGTCGAGTCGGCCTTGTTTGTGATTGTATAGAATCCCTCTGTAGTTTATATTTATTCGGTGATGAATCCTTTTGAGGAGACGCCACCTGCGATGACGTTGCGAGAATATATGTCTAGAAATTCTCGTTATCAAGAGACGTCTTCGGAAATGACTCTTGGTGAATATATGCGTGGGCAGCGATATATGGATACTCCAACTTTTATTGAGGAATCACCTCTAACGATCTATGAGAAATATTATAAACATAGACCATGTAGTTTGGAACAAAGATTGAGAATTCTTGAATTTCAAAAATTGTATCATGATGATGAGGATAGTGATGATGAAGAATCTGAAATATGTGGGAATAGTGATCAGGAATTTGTTACCCCAGTTGAGCCTTATAATGATTATATTATTTCTGGTTCAGATCCTAATAATTTTAAAAATTGTTCACCTATTCAAAAGGACGAGGATTTGACTAGAGATACCCCCGTTTCAGACGATGTAGTATGTCCTGTTTACGAAACCGATGATGGTTTAGAGGAAACAGTTTATCTTGAGATCGAGTCAAACGATTTAGAAACAATAGTCTTAGATGAACTCGTAGAGATTAGCGAGGATGAACCTGACTTAGAAAAATCAATTTCCGACCTAGAAATTAGGGAGGTTATGACCAGTCTATCTAGAGACGCCGAAAACTCTAAGTTTGGGGGTGAGTATCATTCTCCATGTGCTTTAACTCTTAGTAAGGTCCCTCACTTGGTACTTGACATCAATGCCTCACCCATCTTACGAGACTATCTTCGTACTCGTTTTCCAGAACCTAATGATATCCAGGAAGAAGTTCAGTCGTTAGAAACCCATCCTCTGGTTGATGTGGTTTTCCCAGGCTATGATCCCCAGATTGACTTTGTTTTCCCACCAAATAGTTTTCTTCCAACTGTGGGAACGTTTATATTCCAAATGTGTCGAATATTAAGTTGTGAGACTAAACCTAAATGCCTTAGGAAATTAGAATCGATACATTTGCTTAAGAATGACCACTATTCTCACTGTGGTCAATTTTGTAAGTCATATCTAATTGACTTAGAGGATCCGCAATTATTTAGGTTATTACTTTGTGATTCCAAGTTCTTATTTGAGTTTTTCCAGACTCTAGGACCTAATAATTTGGATCCAACCTATGAAGAAACGCAACCAATGAAAATATTCTATTTAGACCCTTTCATAGAACCTGAACCTGAACCACAATTAGCGATAGTTATCAGGAAACTAGGTAAGGGCATGCTAGTGTTGTTCATTTCGTTGGTTCACTGTAGTTTCCTTTTGTCAGCTCTTTTTGGTTTTAAAGACCCACAGTTATTCCGGCTACTGTTATACGGTTCGAGTTGACTAAACCTTTCCTACGTCTGGCTGAAGACTTTAAACTTAGCACTTCTTGGGAGGTAACCCAATCTCATGCAACACGGTAATATCTTTCCTTAACTCTTTCGCTTCAAATGGTAACAGTTTCTCCTTGTTCATGCTTTTAGTTTCATCTTTATAACATTGAGGACAATGTTAGATTTAAGTTTGGGGGTATGGGAGAAATTTTTTAGTTGCAATAAATAAACTCCAGAGCCTAGAAATTTACGCCTATTAAGGATAGCACTAACCAATCTAAGTGGATGGAAACATTTTTGTTTTAGGAGCTGAGGAACCAATCTGACTAGATGGAAACATCTATAGAGTCTATTCATAAAAGCACAGAGCTCAGGTGTTAGAAATAACATGATAGTTTCGCCATATCTCGTCGAGTCCTTTTCACTTTCTATTTTTAGTTTTCTTTTGTTTCAAGTGATTTGGTGGGGCACACGATTCAAGTTGTTACCTTTGATAGGGTGAAATAGAGTGACTGAGTTACCCAAAAAAAAAAAGGAAAAACAAAAAAAAAAGACCGGACCAGTTAGACCAATCGGAATAAGTATTAACACTTGGATAGCAATATGCGTGTGTTCTCCCTGTTTCCGTCGCCTAAGAAAGCGTGGAATGCAGGACCCGTGGGAACTATCGTGTAATCTGCTGACAAGAAGCATGCGCTTGGATCCAAAAATAAAATAAAAATGGTTATTGTTATGTGTAGTCAACTGCTGGTTCCCTTGTATATGCCAGTTGTGTTGACCTAGAGTTAGGACTATTGACCACTGGTTCCCTTGTATATGCCAGTGTGTTGATATTAGTCAGACCGGTAACTCAGTCATTTAGGATAGGTTCACCTTGGCAGAGGCCTTCAGACAGATATGGGAAACACCGTTCACTTTTCAACCATCTACATTTTTCTTTTTCCATCTTCTTAATCTTTTCATGTGATTAGTCTGACTCCGAGTATGATGTCCATCGTGAAACTATCTTAGTAGAGCTCTGTCACTTATATGAATTTTAGTATGCTTGAGTGCAAACTCGTATACAACAATTGGAATTTCGCGTCAGGGTACTTCCTCCTGTAATTAATAAGTATGCCAACCAAGGAGGTTCTTTAGTGATTTCCAAGATTTTTCGTAGATAGCTAGGGTCTGGAGTATTGGTTTTTGTGGGTACACCTCTGATAAACCCACCCGAGATTAACTCGGTCACTTTTCAAGAATAAATTTTGCTCGAGGACTAGCAAATAATAAGTTTGGGGGTGTTGATAGACGCATTTATGTGTCTAATATGTCTCTATTGTATGTATTGTTAGTGCTCAATTTTGTATTAATTGTGTTCTTTTATGTCTTTGTAGGAATTATTAGAGAAATAATCCCTTGCGGCGAAATGGGCTAAAAAATGTGGCATTTGGACCTCCGTTGATAGTATACCGGAAGCGCCCCAGAAGTGGACCGGAAGTACCCCAGAAATACCCCGGAGGAACCTCGAAAAAGTGCGGAAAACATCCCAGAAAAATTACTAAAGGGACCCATGTTTTGGTTATTTCCACCCCAAGAAGTCTATTTCAACCCCACTTGCTATTTGCACCCCTGAACTGGATAGGGGAAGGTCTTCAACAAAATTCAAATTCTTTTTTTTGGCGGGAAATTTTTCTTCTTCCCTGGCAGAATTTCGTTCGAGATTTTGATGGATCTGTTGGGAGATTAAAGAGCTGAAACTTAATGGGTATATGTTATATTAGTATAAGAAGATATTATGGTGGTTGGGATCGATCAACTTTGGCCAGAAAATCAATTCCCGATCAAAACAGGAGAGAAGAATATCGGTTTCATTTTTGGAAAGAAAATCACGTAAAAGATGTTGCATGGTTGTGGAGTTAAGACCAGATACTTTCCTAGGTTGCGTATCAATCAGTTTCTGAAGATTTTCAAGGAAATTAACGTACACAGAGAAAGAAATAAGAAATTATTCTCAAAAATAATTTTCTTCACTGTGAAGATTTTTGAGGAGTTATGGCGAGATTAAATGAGTCTTAGGAGTATAAATAGGCTATATGGGTCGACTAGAATGGGTGTCGAGAGTTTGGGGTCGAGAGGAGAGCTCAGGAGGCGTGAATCAAGAGTTTTCAGAACTCTGTTGCTGCTGCTCCTGCTGCTCGTGAAGAACAGGGAAACGGCGACGGTTTATTCATCCGTCGTAACAGTTGCTTCAACTGGATTGCAACATTTATCTTCATTGTAACAGTTCCTTCATCCTCGTTTGCAACATTTATCTTTAGATTTGTAACGATTATCTTCAGCATAACAGTTGAGACTTGAAACAGTCGGTCTGTAACGCAAATGCGTTGTTGCATATTTCCTGTTTCATTGTTTTCTCTTCTTGTAAATACCAATTGAGCTTAATAAAATATTTTGAGAGGTATTTCACCATGATGAGCTAAACCCCAACACTGGGGCGATGGAGGAAGCCTTAATTCATCTATGTGGTAATTTTATTTAATTTTATATTTACTTTTTGCACCAATTTTAATTGAATTAAGATTTTAATTAATTATTTGTGATTTCATTTGATGGTTTATGCTTAGTCCTAGGGATTTTTTATATGCCATGCTTAAGAAATACAAGTAATATTTTATAAAATCTACTTTGGCAAAGAATAGAGTTAATATTCATTTTGTTTTGAATTATAATTGCCTAGAATTAATTTCTGAACCATTTAAGAAATGAATTTGGCCGAATCCTAAGCCCCAGTAACTCTCACCATTGTTAATATTTTATTGTATATATTTATTTATTTTTTATTAAGTCTAAAAAAATTATCCTTCACAAATCCGAGAGTTTGAACCTCATTACTACAACCACGAAAAATCTTTTAAATTATTTTGGCGCCGCCGACGCGGAATTGTGTTTAGGTAGAATTTTTTTATTTTTTAGATTTATTTTTCTTTGTTCTTTTTTACGTTCTTTGGGTATTTGTCTATGTGATACAGGTTTTGAGGCTTGGATCGAAAAGAAAAAGAAGAAGAAGAAGTTGTCAAAGATTTTTGGCGATTCATAAAGACTAGGAGCAAAGCTTAAAGCAAAAAGAACGGAACGAAGACGAAGGACTTTTTTTTTATTATTATTTTTTAGATATTTTTTTTTTTAGAAACTGTAATTAAAGTTTTTATTTTTGTAATCTTTTATTTTTGGACATTTTTTTTTTCCGGACATTGAACATTGGACATTTTTTAAACCCTACGGAAGAGTTATATAATTAAAAAAAAATATTAAATATAAACTGTGTGCAGGGAAGGACGACGATTACTATATCGTCTCGGCCCCTCGGGTTCGCACAAGGCATAGGATTCGTGGCCCGAGTCGGCGACAACGGTTCATCGCCCGTCTGGTACGGGAGGTAAGTCCAATCGAAACACCCGCGAATCTCCTGCAAGCGGGTTACTGTCTTCCTTAAGGTGATAATTGTTTGAGGACGAACCGGACTGTCTTTATTTTCCTAGTAAAGGGCAAGGCCTGGCCTAAACAAGATAAGGGTTCGGATTTCATCACCGTTCCCTTCTTGCCCGCCTTAGGAAAACGAAACCTAACGCGAACCCAAGCTTAAAATTTGGAATAGAACGAGACTGATAGGGTAACGAGCTTAATAGGAAACTCGTTCGAAAAATATTGGTTGCTCTTTAAGCACACTCCAAAGTTCATGATGGTTTCTGTGAGTTGAATGCGTGACTGCGCCGCCTTGTGATAGCGGTGAGGCCTTGGGTATCAAAGCTCCACTGAGCTTCCCTCGCCTCAATTCAACTTACTTTGACTCGGATTGATTCCAGAGGGGTTTGCTCAAATTGCAACGAATTCCCTTTCGAAAGATAGAAGCTGGTCTAGAAACAATCTAAGTGGAGCCATCATGCTTTTTGTTTGCTAGAAATCTTTAGGTTTGCTTTGGTGGAGTCGAGTCGGCCTTGTTTGTGATTGTATAGAATCCCTCTGTAGTTTATATTTCTTCGGTGATGAATCCTTTTGAAGAGACGCCACCTGCGATGACGTTGCGAGAATATATGTCTAGAAATTCTCGTTATCAAGAGACGTCTTCGGAAATGACTCTTGGTGAATATATGCGTGGGCAGCGATATATGGATACTCCAACTTTTATTGAGGAATCACCTCTAACGATCTATGAGAAATATTATAAACATAGACCATGTAGTTTGGAACAAAGATTGAGAATTCTTGAATTTCAAAAATTGTATCATGATGATGAGGATAGTGATGATGAAGAATATGAAATATGTAGGCAGAGTAATCAGGAATTTGTTTCTCCAATTGAGCCTTATAATGATAATGTTATTTCTAGTTCAAATCCAAATAATTTTAATAATTATTCACCTATTCAAAAGGACGAGGATTTGACTAGAGATACCACAGTTTTAGACGAGGATTACGAAGCCGATAATGGTCTAGAGGAACGAGTTTATTCTGAGAATATTGTGTTAGAGTCTAGCGATTTAGAAACATTAGTCTTAGACGAAGAACATGAACTCGTAGAGATTTTAAATATGAGTAAAGATGCACCACCTGATAATAACTTAGAAGAATCAATTGACCATTTTCAAGAATCTAATGATCCAGAAATTAGGGAGATTGTGACTAGTCTAGCTAGAGACACTGAAAACTCTAAGTTTGGGGGTGATTATCACCTTCCTAGTGCCTTACCTTTAACTCTTAGAAAGGTCCCTCACTTGGGACTTGACATATGTGCCTCAACCATTTTACAAGATTACCTTCATGCTCGTTTTCCCGAACCTAATGATGTCCAGGAAGAAGTTCAGTCGTTAGAAACCCATCCTCTGGTTGATGTGGTTTGCCCAGGCTATGATCCCCAGATTGACTTTGTTTTCCCACCAAATAGTTTTCTTCCAACTGTGGGAACGTTTATATTCCAAATGTGTCGAATATTAAGTTGTGAGACTAAACCTAAATGCCTTAGGAAATTAGAATCGATACATTTGCTTAAGAATGACCACTATTCTCACTGTGGTAAATTTTGTAAGTCATATCTGATTGACTTAGAGGATCCGCAATTATTTAGGTTATTACTTTGTGATTCCAAGTTCTTATTTGAGTTTTTCCAGACTCTAGGACCTAATAATTTGGATCCAACCTATGAAGAAACACAACCAATGAAAATATTCTATTTAGACCCTTTCATAGAACCTGAACCTGAACCACAATTAGCGATAGTTATCAGGAAACTAGGTAAGGGCATGCTAGTGTTGTTCATTTCGTTGGTTCACTGTAGTCTCCTTTTGTCAGCTCTTTTTGGTTTTAAAGACCCACAGTTATTCCGGCTACTGTTATACGGTTCGAGTTGACTAAACCTTTCCTACGTCTGGCTGAAGACTTTAAACTTAGCACTTCTTGGGAGGTAACCCAATCTCATGCAACACGGTAATATCTTTCCTTAACTCTTTCGCTTCAAATGGTAAGCGTTTCTCCTTGTTCATGCTTTTAGTTTCATCTTTAGAACATTGAGGACAATGTTAGATTTAAGTTTGGGGGTATGGGAGAAACTTTTTAGTTGCAATAAATAAACTCCAGAGCCTAGAAATTTACGCTTATTAAGGATAGCACTAACCAATCTAAGTGGATGGAAACATTTTTGTTTTAGGAGCTGAGGAACCAATCTGACTAGATGGAAACATCTATAGAGTCTATTCATAAAAGCACAGAGCTCAGGTGTTAGAAATAACATGATAGTTTCGCCATATCTCGTCGAGTCCTTTTCACTTTCTATTTTTAGTTTTCTTTTGTTTCAAGTGATTTGGTGGGGCACACGATTCAAGTTGTTACCTTTGCTAGGGTGAAATAGAGTGACTGAGTTACCCAAAAAAAAAAAAAAAGACCGGACCAGTTAGACCAACCGGAATAAGTATTAACACTTGGATAGCAATATGCGTGTGTTCTCCCTGTTTCCGTCGCCTAAGCAAGCGTGGAATGCAGGACCCGTGGGAACTATCATGTAATCTGCTGACAAGAAGCATGCGCTTGGATCCAAAAGATCTATTCATGCCGTTAAGTTTAAAAAAAATAAAAATGGTTATTGTTATGTGTAGTCAACAGCTGGTTCCCTTGTATTTGCCAGTTTGTTGATCTAGATTTAAGTTATTGACCACTGGTTCCCTTGTATATGTCAGTGTGTTAATATTAGTCAGACCGGTATCTCAGTAATTTAGGTTAGGTTCACCTTGACAGAGGCCTTCAGACAGATATGGGAAACACCGTTCGCTTTTCAACCATCTACATTTTTCTTTTTCCATCTTCTTAATCTTTTCATGTGATTAGTCTGACTCCGAGTATGATGTCCATCGTGAAACTATCTTAGTAGAGCTCTGTCACTTATATGAATTTTAGTATGCTTGAGTGCAAACTCGTATACAACAATTGGAATTTCGCGTCAGGGTACTTCCTCTTGTAATTAATAAGTATGCCAACCAAGGAGGTTCTTTAGTGCTTTCCAAGATTTTTCGTAGATAGTTAGGGTCTGGAGTATTGGTTTTTGTGGGTACACCTCTGATAAACCCACCCGAGATTAACTCGGTCACTTTTCAAGAATAAAATTTGCTCGAGGACTAGGAAATAATAAGTTTGGGGGTATTTGATAGACGCATTTATGTGTCTAATATAGCCCAATTGTATACATTGTTAGTACCCATTTTTGTGCTTATTATGTTGTTTTATTTATTTGTAGGAGTTTTTGGAAAAATAATCCCTTGCGGCGAAATGGGCTCAAAAATGTGGCATTTGGACCTCCGCTGATAGTATACCGGAAGCGCCCCAGAAGTGGACCGGAAGTACCCCAGAAATACCTCGGAGGAACCTCGAAAAAGTGCGGAAAACATCCCAGAAAAATTACTAAAGGCACCCATGTTTTGGTTATTTCCACCCCAAGAAGTCTATTTCAACCCACTTGTTATTTGCACCCCTGAACTGGATAGGGGAAGGTCTTCAACAAAATTCAAATTCTTTTTTTTGGCGGGAAATTTTTCTTCTTCCCTGGCAGAATTTCGTTCGAGATTTTGATGGATCTGTTGGGAGATTAAAGAGCTGAAACTTAATGGGTATATGTTATATTAGTATAAGAAGATATTATGGTGGTTGGGATCGATCAACTTTGGCCAGAAAATCAATTCCCGATCAAAACAGGAGAGAAGAATATCGGTTTCATTTTTGGAAAGAAAATCACGTAAAAGATGTTGCATGGTTGTGGAGTTAAGACCAGATACTTTCCTAGGTTACGTATCAATCAGTTTCTGAAGATTTTCAAGGAAATTAACGTACACAGAGAAAGAAATAAGAAATTATTCTCAAAAATAATTTTCTTCACTGTGAAGATTTTTGAGGAGTTATGGCGAGATTAAATGAGTCTTAGGAGTATAAATAGGCTCTATGGGTCGACTAGAATGGGTGTCGAGAGTTTGGGGTCGAGAGGAGAGCTCAGGAGGCGTGAATCAAGAGTTTTCAGAACTCTGTTGCTGCTGCTCCTGCTGCTCGTGAAGAACAGGGAAACGGCGACGGTTTATTCATCCGTCGTAACAGTTTCTTCAACTGGATTGCAACATTTATCTTCATTGTAACAGTTCCTTCATCCTCATTTGCAACATTTATCTTTAGATTTGTTACGATTATCTTCAGCATAACAGTTGAGACTTGAAACAGTCGATCTGTAACGCAAATGCTCTGTTGCATATTTCCTGTTTCATTGTTTTCTCTTCTTGTAAATACCAATTGAGCTTAATAAAATATTTTGAGAGGTATTTCACCATGATGAGCTAAACCCCAACACTGGGGCGATGGAGGAAGCCTTAATTCATCTATGTGGTAATTTTATTTAATTCTATATTTACTTTTTGCACTAAATTTAATTGAATTAAGATTTTAATTAATTATTTGTGATTTCATTTGATGGTTTATGCTTAGTGCTAGGGATTTTTGATATGCCATGCTTAAGAAATACAAGTAATATTTTATAAAATCTACTTTGGCAAAGAATAGAGTTAATATTCATTTTGTTTTGAATTATAATTGCCTAGAATTAATTTCTGAACCATTTAAGAAATGAATTTGGCCGAATCCTAAGCCCCAGTAACTCTCACCATTGTTAATATTTTATTGTATATATTTATTTATTTTTTATTAAGTCTAAAAAAATTATCCTTCACAAATCCGAGAGTTTGAACCTCATTACTACAACCACAGAAAATATTAAATCATTTTGGCGCCGCCGACGCGGAATTGTGTTTAGGTAGAATTTTTTTATTTTTTAGATTTATTTTTCTTTGTTCTTTTTTACGTTCTTTGGGTATTTGTCTATGTGATACAGGTTTTGAGGCTTGGATCGAAAAGAAAAAGAAGAAGAAGAAGTTGTCAAAGATTTTTGGCGATTCATAAAGACTAGGAGCAAAGCTTAAAGCAAAAAGAACGGAACGAAGACGAAGGACTTTTTTTTTTATTATTATTTTTTAGATATTTTTTTTTTAGAAACTGTAATTAAAGTTTTTATTTTTGTAATCTTTTATTTTTGGACATTTTTTTTTTCCGGACATTGAACATTGGACATTTTTTTAACCCTACGGAGGGGTATTATTATTAAAAAAAATATATATTATATAAACTGTGTGCAGGGAAGGACGACGATTACTATATCGTCTCGGCCCCTCGGGTTCGCACACGGCATATGAGTCGTGGCCCGAGTCGACGACAACGGTTCATCGCCCATCTGGTACGGGAGGTAAGTCCAATCGAAACACCCGCGAATCTCCTGCAAGCGGGTTACTGTATTCCTTAAGGTGATTCATTGATTGAGGACGAATTTGGACTGTTTTTAAATTCCTAGTAAAGGGCAAGGCCTGGCCAATACAAGATAAGGGTTCGGATTTCATCACCGCTCCCTTCTTGCCCGCCTTAGGAAAACGAAACCAAACGCGAACCCAAGCTTAAAATTTGGAATAGAACGAGACCGATAGGGTAACGAGCTTAATAGGAAACTCGTTCGAAAAATATTGGTTGCTCTTTAAGCACACTCCAAAGTTCATGATGGTTTCTGTGAGTTGAATGCGTGACTGCGTCGCCTTGTGATAGCGGTGAGGCCTTGGGTATCAAAGCTCCAATGAGCTTCCCTCGCCTCAATTCAACTTACTTTGACTCGGATTGATTCCAGAGGGGTTTGCTCAAATTGCAACGAATTCCCTTTCGAAAGATAAAAGCTGGTCTAGAAACAATCTAAGTGGAGCCATCATGCTTTTTGTTTGCTAGAAATCTTTAGGTTTGCTTTGGTGGAGTCGAGTCGGCCTTGTTTGTGATTGTATAGAATCCCTCTGTAGTTTATATTTCTTCGGTGATGAATCCTTTTGAGGAGATGCCACCTGCGATGACGTTGCGAGAATATATGTCTAGAAATTCTCGTTATCAAGAGACGTCTTCGGAAATGACTCTTGGTGAATATATGCGTGGGCAGCGATATATGGATACTCCAACTTTTATTGAGGAATCACCTCTAACGATCTATGAGAAATATTATAAACATAGACCATGTAGTTTGGAACAAAGATTGAGAATTCTTGAATTTCAAAAATTGTATCATGATGATGAGGATAGTGATGATGAAGAATCTGAAATATGTAGGCAGAGTAATCAGGAATTTGTTTCTCCAATTGAGCCTTATAATGATAATGTTATTTCTAGTTCAAATCCAAATAATTTTAATAATTATTCACCTATTCAAAAGGACGAGGATTTGACTAGAGATACCACAGTTTTAGACGAGGATTACGAAGCCGATAATGGTATAGAGGAACGAGTTTATTCTGAGAATATTGTGTTAGAGTCTAGCGATTTAGAAACATTAGTCTTAGACGAAGAACATGAACTCGTAGAGATTTTAAATATGAGTAAAGATGCACCACCTGATAATAACTTAGAAGAATCAATTGACCATTTTCAAGAATCTAATGATCCAGAAATTAGGGAGATTGTGACTAGTCTAGCTAGAGACACTGAAAACTCTAAGTTTGGGGGTGATTATCACCTTCCTAGTGCCTTACCTTTAACTCTTAGAAAGGTCCCTCACTTGGGACTTGACATTTGTGCCTCAACCATTTTACAAGATTACCTTCATACTCGTTTTCCCGAACCTAATGATGTCCAGGAAGAAGTTCAGTCGTTAGAAACCCATCCTCTGGTTGATGTGGTTTGCCCAGGCTATGATCCCCAAATTGACTTTGTTTTCCCACCAAATAGTTTTCTTCCAACTGTGGGAACGTTTATATTCCAAATGTGTCGAATATTAAGTTGTGAGACTAAACCTAAATGCTTTAGGAAATTAGAATCGACACATTTGCTTAAGAATGACCACTACTCTCATTGTGGTCAATTATGTAAGTCAAATCTTATTGACTTAGAGGATCCTCAGTTATTTAGGTTATTATTGTGCGCTTTTAAGATCATATTTGAGTTTCCAGACTCTAGGACCTAATGATTCGGATCCCACCTATGAAGAAACACAGCCAATGAAAATTTTCTATTTAGACCCTTTCATAGAACCTGAACCACAATTAGATATAAATTTCTTAATCAGGAAACTAAGTAAGGGCATGCTAGTCTTGTTCACTTTCTTGGTTCATTGCAGTTTCCTTTGGTCAGCTCTATTTAGTTTTGAAGACCCACAGTTATTTCGACTGTTACTTTATGGTTCGAGTTGACTAACCCTTTCCTAAGTCTGGCTGAAGACTTTAAACTTAGCACTTCTTGGGAGGTATCCCATGCTCATGCAACACGGCAATATCTTTCCTTAACTCTTTCGCTTCAAATGGTAACAATTTCTCCTTGTTCATGCTTTTAGTTTCATCTTTAGAATATTGAGGACAATGTTAGATTTAAGTTTGGGGGTATGGGAGAAACTTTTTAGTTGCAATTAATAAACTCCAGAGCCTAGAAATTTATGCATATTCAGGATGGCACTAACTAATCTAAGTGGATGGAAGCATCTTGGTTGTAGGAGTTGAGGAACCAATCTGATTAGATGGAAACATCTATAGAGTCTATTCATAAAAGCACAGAGCTCAGGTGTTAGAAATAACATGATAGTTGCACCATATCTCGTTGAGTCCTTTTCATTTCTTTTTATTTTATTTTATTTTTTCATTTTAAACTATGTTTCTCTAAGTGATTAGGTGGGGCACACGATTCAAGTTGTTACCACTGCTAGGGTGAATTAGAGTGACTGAGTTACTAAAAAAAAAAAAGACCGGACCAGTTAGACCAACCGGAATAAGTATTAACACTTGGATAGCAATATGCGTGTGTTCTCCCTGTTTCCGTCGCCTAAGCAAGCGTGGAATGCAGGACCCGTGGGAACTATCATGTAATCTGCTGACAAGAAGCATGCGCTTGGATCCAAAAGATCTATTCATGCCGTTAAGTTTTAAAAAAAAAAAAATGGTTATTGTTATGTGTAGTCAACAGCTGGTTCCCTTGTATTTGCCAGTTTGTTGATCTAGATTTAAGTTATTGACCACTGGTTCCCTTGTATATGTCAGTGTGTTAATATTAGTCAGACCGGTATCTCAGTAATTTAGGTTAGGTTCACCTTGACAGAGGCCTTCAGACAGATATGGGAAACACCGTTCGCTTTTCAACCATCTACATTTTTCTTTTTCCATCTTCTTAATCTTTTCATGTGATTAGTCTGACTCCGAGTATGATGTCCATCGTGAAACTATCTTAGTAGAGCTCTGTCACTTATATGAATTTTAGTATGCTTGAGTGCAAACTCGTATACAGCAATTGGAATTTCGCGTCAGGGTACTTCCTCTTGTAATTAATAAGTATGCCAACCAAGGAGGTTCTTTAGTGCTTTCCAAGATTTTTCATAGATAGCTAGGGTCTGGAGTATTGGTTTTTGTGGGTACACCTCTGATAAACCCACCCGAGATTAACTCGGTCACTTTTCAAGAATAAAATTTGCTCGAGGACTAGGAAATAATAAGTTTGGGGGTATTTGATAGACGCATTTATGTGTCTAATATAGCCCAATTGTATACATTGTTAGTACCCATTTTTGTGCTTATTATGTTGTTTTATTTATTTGTAGGAGTTTTTGGAAAAATAATCCCTTGCGGCGAAATGGGCTCAAAAATGTGGCATTTGGACCTCCGCTGATAGTATACCGGAAGCGCCCCAGAAGTGGACCGGAAGTACCCCAGAAATACCTCGGAGGAACCTCGAAAAAGTGCGAAAAACATCCCAGAAAAATTACTAAAGGCACCCATGTTTTGGTTATTTCCACCCCAAGAAGTCTATTTCAACCCCACTTGCTATTTGCACCCCTGAACTGGATAGGGGAAGGTCTTCAACAAAATTCAAATTCTTTTTTTTGGCGGGAAATTTTTCTTCTTCCCTGGCAGAATTTCGTTCGAGATTTTGATGGATCTGTTGGGAGATTAAAGAGCTGAAACTTAATGGGTATATGTTATATTAGTATAAGAAGATATTATGGTGGTTGGGATCGATCAACTTTGGCCAGAAAATCAATTCCCGATCAAAACAGGAGAGAAGAATATCGGTTTCATTTTTGGAAAGAAAATCACGTAAAAGATGTTGCATGGTTGTGGAGTTAAGACCAGATACTTTCCTAGGTTGCGTATCAATCAGTTTCTGAAGATTTTCAAGGAAATTAACGTACACAGAGAAAGAAATAAGAAATTATTCTCAAAAATAATTTTCTTCACTGTGAAGATTTTTGAGGAGTTATGGCGAGATTAAATGAGTCTTAGGAGTATAAATAGGCTCTATGGGTCGACTAGAATGGGTGTCGAGAGTTTGGGGTCGAGAGGAGAGCTCGGGAGGCGTGAATCAAGAGTTTTCAGAACTCTGTTGCTGCTGCTCCTGCTGCTCATGAAGAACAGGGAAACGACGACGGTTTATTCATCTGTCGTAACAGTTTCTTTAACTGGATTGCAACATTTATCTTCATTGTAACAGTTCCTTCATCCTCGTTTGCAACATTTATCTTTAGATTTGTTACGATTATCTTCAGCATAACAGTTGAGACTTGTAACAGTCGGTCTGTAACGCAAATGCTCTGTTGCATATTTCCTGTTTCATTGTATTCTCTTCTTGTAAATACCAATTGAGCTTAATAAAATATTTTGAGAGGTATTTCACCATGATGAGCTAAACCCCAACACTGGCGCGATGGAGGAAGCCTTAATTCATCTATGTGGTAATTTTATTTAATTCTATATTTACTTTTTGCACTAATTTTAATTGAATTAAGATTTTAATTAATTATTTGTGATTTCATTTGATGGTTTATGCTTAGTCCTAGGGATTTTTGATATGCCATGCTTAAGAAATACAAGTAATATTTTATAAAATCTACTTTGGCAAAGAATATAGTTAATATTCATTTTGTTTTGAATTATAATTGCCTAGAATTAATTTCTGAACCATTTAAGAAATGAATTTGGCCGAATCCTAAGCCCCAGTAACTCTCACCATTGTTAATATTTTATTGTATATATTTATTTATTTTTATTAAGTCTAAAAAAATTATCCTTCACAAATCCGAGAGTTTGAACCTCCTTACTACAACCACAGAAAATATTAAATCACTTCACGAATCCCTAAGCGAAGTCTTTAAGTCGTTAAACCTAATTATGTTTCACAGAAACACTAGAAACCTAAGTTAAGAAAGAATCGACTCTAGTTAGCAACTAGGACACACAGAAGTGTCAGGATTAAGTTTTCCCAGATGCTTGAGCTTCTCGTTATATAGACTTTCAAGATCGATGGTTGCTTACGGTTTAATCCAAGTTAGCTTTGTAATCAAGCAAACACTTTTCACCGTTAGATGAAACTCGACTTGAGATTCAAGCTGAAATGAAGTGAGCATTCTACATCGTTAGACGGTTTAGATTGAAATAAACACAGATAGAATATACACTTGGATAAGGATGAACCGTAACCAAAACGTTTACAATGAATTTGTTCAAGAACGGTTAACCAAAGTTAGCCATACGAACATAATAAGCTTAGCTATTTTCATTAAACACTTTAGACTTAACTTGATAAACAACCATAACTTAATAGGTGATCAATTATGTCTTATATGTTTTTTAGAGAGTTTTTCAAATGACAAATCTTACATAGAAATACTTTGAAGTGCATCTGAAACTATTCGATTGGGTAGTACGTGTATCAGGTACGTGTACTGCTTCCAGTTCGTGAGACACTCTGCCAACGTACGTGTACCGGGTATATATAACCTTAAGGCAGTTAAAATTCAGTACGCATACTAGGTTCATGTGCCACCATTGTGTTCACGAGCAACGAAAATTTTTGGTATGCATAGCGGGTATGTATACCAACAAGTTGTTACCAAACTTAGACCTACGCTGGTACATATACTGAGTACGTGTACCGCTGATCCGGAACCAAACAGTTACGCCAGTACGTGTACTGTCGCTGTACAGTTACGTCAATCTACATATACTGAGTAGATTGACTTGTCATTATAAACACTCTAACATGAGTACTCTCATAAGTTTTTATCGCAATACGAGTCTTCAATGACAAACGTGCTGAAACGATAATATGTATAACCATAGAAGAACTTGACGTACAAAGAATTCAAGCAGATGTTGAAGATTCAAGAAATCAAGCATTATGGAGATTGAGATGAAAAGTATAATTTATTTGAATCCATATGTATTGGTAAGTTTTTTCACTAAATTGAAAGAGGATGAGATTGTTAGAGCATCGCTCGGTCGGACTCACAAGTTTTGTTATCTCAAGATTGTTGTTAATACTAGATGTACAAAACTATATTTTGATTTCTGTTCTATTGAAGTCAAGTCTCAGACTAGGATTGGAATATGATAGTTGAACCTCAAACATCACTTGATACCCTCAAAGATTTAAGACTGAAGAAAAAATGAAAACATTTGAGAGAATTTCATCAACAAAGGTATGTGAAGGCTGACTTATCATATTTACTCAAAGTTTTTACCTTTCTATCTTATGAGACTACGTCGTATGATTTATTAGTATAATATTTCAAAAAAGACACTTGGAGTTCAAGCTTTTGTTGTGTAAATTCTCGAAATATGATTCAAGTAATGGTTATTTATAGATCTCAGCAACTTAGTCAAGAACAAATTATTTCTCACAAACTATTTTTGTCTAAATTAATTTTGAAAAACATTTCCAAGCTAATAGTTCACGAAATGTTAAGGTTACGTAGACCTATGGTTATTGAAAATATTTCGATTATTTATATCAGAGGCAAAAGTACATGAACTGTTTCAGAAATGTGTATCTAGTATATATATACTATTTCATATTTGACATAGTTATGTAGCCTTTTTTTGAAAGGTTAAAGTACACAAAATTCCAACGGTATAATAGAAATACCATTTCAACTTGACAAACATTTGCGGACTGTCTAAAGTATGCATACCTATACCTTTTCTTTTGACAAATGGAAAAGTTCACAATTGTCCAAGGGTATGTGAACTTGGTTTGAATACCATGTTAATTTGGACACGTTCTGTACACTTTGTGTGATAATAAAAATGATAATATTTGCAAAGGAGCCCTTGTAATTTTGTATAATAATTATTGAGGCGTCCTTGTACTTTTGTTAAATCTATCATAAGCACTTCTAAATCACTTATTGAACTTGTGGATTATTGTTTAGTCTTGAGTGTTTTTGAAAACCATTATTCTTGAAGGTTCACGACTTCACTTGGTTATGTTGAACCATCATTTTGCACGATTCCGTAACCAACCGGACCATGGTGCATATTCTTCTTTGTTATTTAAGCAAACTTCTCACATTCTTACGTGAATACTAACTAGTAATTTTATCTAATTTGAGAAGTCATTTAGCTTGAGTTTCGAGAAATCTTATCTTGAAGTCAAAGCAACCTTAAGCCTTGATCATCTATATAAATGGAGGACTCTATGCAATTGGAGTTCTCAATTCCTGACACTCTAGTGTCCTAGTTGCTAACCTAAAGTCGTCCTATATAACCTAGGTTTCCTCTGGTGATACCGTACTAAGTTACAACTTAAGACTTCACTTAGAAATTCGTGAATCCGGATCAGACTTTTGTTCACGAACTATAAATGAGTAAAAATATAGATAGAAATCACAAAGTTCTCTTGGTTTAAGACTTTGTGATTCCAAAAAATAAATACCTAAACTCTTCTTTGATTTGTTTGGATTATTCTCGTGAGGTGATAGTGATCTAGGCTTCTCTTTGATAAGAGCGTAGGTGTTCCGAATCCTTGAGGTTTTGCTACACTTTTTATAATGCAAACATATTTCCAAACCTTTATTGAAATATCTAAAGGGAAATTAATAGGATTTATGTTAAGGCAGATAAGTACCAACAGTCTTCATTGACGTCAAAGAAAATTCTTAGGCTGTAACAGACATCATCTAAGAGAATCAAGTGTGTAAGGTCTTGCGATATCCAAGAGAGGTAATGGAGCATGGATGAATCTAAGTTCCATGGAGGGTAAATTTTGTCTCAACTACATTCAAGTCCAAAGTACGATAGTAGGCTAGTGCATGTAATGGTTTGATACAGTGCGATGTTCAAGCTAGATTAGGTCCCAGAATTTCTCTATATCTGCGGTTTCCTCGTTAATAAAATTCTGGTGTCTTGTGTTATTTTCCTTTCTGCATTATATTGTTTATCTTCATAATAGGAATATCACAAGTAGTACGTAATCAACCTAGATAGTCTTTGAGCCATTATTGGTTAAGATATCACAAGACTTGTTTTTATTAAATCCATATATATTTTAAAAGATAGATTACAAATCTCGTACTTGTTGGATTTCGGATCTTGTGTAATGCTTGAATCATATTTCGAGATGTTAAACAAGACAAGTCTGACTTGAAATTTAATTTTTGCAATAAATCTACTAGAAGTCATACGACATGGTCTCAAATAAAATAATGGTAAGATAGAGTAAAATAGAATGGTTCGGTCTTGACATTCCTTATTAATGAAATTATCCAAATGTCTTCGCCGATCTTCAATATTTGAGGGTGATGTATGATACTCAATTAAAATTTTAAACCTAGTCTGAGACTTGACTTAGTAGACTAGAAATCAAGATATAGTTTTTTGTTCATCTAACATTGACAACAAGCTTGAGATTTAAAAACTTGTGGGTTCAACCGAGAAATGCTCTAACAATCTTTCCCTTTGTCAATTTTAATGACAAAACACATATAAATTGAAAATAAAATGATCTTTCATCTCAAAATCCACTATGCTTGATTTCCTTGGTTCTTCAACAAGCACTTGAATTCTTCGTACTTCAAGTTCTTTATGGTTCTGCATGTGTTCATTCAGTACCTTTGTTGTTGAAGATCCATAACTATAAAAACTTATGAGAATATTCAAAAAGAACTATGTTAGAATGAAAATCACTGTAATCAATGGTTCTTATACAGAAATATAGTATCATTATCTTCTCCAAAGTTCAAGTGCACCACAAATTTGAAGAAATACTACGGTGATATGTTCCCCCCAGTCAATACATGCATATTTTGCAAAATAGGTAAAACCTATAAATCATAATCCAATCACCCTTACATAAGCTCATAGAAGCCATATGTTGTAGTAAGATACTACTTAATGATCCTCCCCCTTTTTGTCAAAAAAAATGGAAAAGACGAAAAACTGGATCATAATAAATTAATGGAAAAAGTGTCAAGACTAGAAAACACATACAATTTAGATTATTTCACCTAGAAACTCGGCGTTTATATCAAGGAGATATATAGGTACAAGCATTTCCTACAAATTCCATATCAGCTCTCCCCACAAAGATATGACGTTTAACCACAAGTTTCAAAAAGAACTCTACCCCATTTGATGTCATTCCCAAAAGAACAACATGAACGGCCTTTACTCTAATCACAAGAGAGGATTTTCTTGGACATTAACAAATTTACTTTTCAGTTATAAACAAAGGAGATTTGTATCCCTATTTTTCTTGACCTTAACAAAATACTAATATATTAATCAGGTATACTAAGTGGAAGATCATCAGAATTGTTAAAGCATTGCTCGGTCGAACACACAAGTGTTTCTATCTCAAGCTTGTTGTCAAAACCATATCTTGATTTCTTAGTTAAGTCTCGGATTAGGATAGAAGTGTAGTTGATAAACAGACATCGCGACAGTCATCATTGTGTTCTACCATTTGAAGGCAAAGATCAACTGAAGCTTTTGGAGAACTTCTTCAACAAAAGCTAAGTGAAGACTGAACTACCTATTTCTCAAGTTATATTCATATTTCTATCTGTGAGACGACGTTGCATAACTAATTAGACTATCATAAGCATATCAAGAATTTCGAGTCGATTTTATCTTGGTAATTAGTTCTCGAAATATGACTAATATTACTGAATATTTTTCATACTTGATGAATTTCGGTTAAGAATAATTTATTGTTCACAATCAAAATCATGATTCAAGTTTTATCATTCGAAAATAGCCTGGAACAGTGATGTCTGTCATTGATGTTATTCAGGAGTGTTTTAAATCGATTTAGGGAAATATAGAACTATTATAGATTTGGATATAAGACAGTGTATATACCAGTCTTACAAACTGGAAAAACTGTTATAAGTATGAAGCCGTAATGCATGTACTTAGTACACGAAACATAGTAGTTATATGTCGACAACAAATTTTTGGTACACATATTCGTATGCACAACTGTCAAATTTTGGGAACTCGTGAATCCGGATTGGTATGCAAACCAGTACGCGTGCTAGAAAAGAACTGTTAGTTACGAAACCAGTTTGGTATCCATATCGGTACACGTACCAGAAAAGTTCTGTGGACTCCATAACTCAGCTATGCTTAATTGTATCCATACCAGTACGCATACCGAAATTTTTTTTTGGACTTCGGAACTCGGCTATGCTTAAATGTTATCCATTCCAGTATGAATATCAAAAAAGTTCTGTGGACTCCGAAACTCGGTTATGTCTTAAGGTTTACATATAACAGTATACGTAGCGTGACATAACTGTTCATGAACAGGTTAAGTGTTTGTACCTTGTACACCTACTTACCATGTCGATTAAATTCTTATGCACTTAAATTATTTCTCCGAGATAATTTGCATTTGAATAATCTCTAAAAACACCATAAACATATTTTATCACTTGATTGTGTTTCGAGTTAAATCTTAAGTGTTTATGAAAAATCTCAAGCTTATAGTTCAGTTGGACAACTTCGGCTAACCATTCATGAGCATGGTCTTATACACGGTTTGGTTACGGTTCATCCTAACCATTTGGTTGTATATCTTGTTATGTAAATCAAATTCAAAGATTTATCTAACGGTGGATATTGATTGCTTGGTTCTAAAGCTATCTTAGATTAAACATAAAGCAACCTATGCTTTGAATGTTTATAAAAGGGGAACTTCAAACAACTGGGATTTTTGAATCCCGACACTAATTTTCTTGGTGTGTCCTAGTTGTTACTAGAATCGTCCTCATCCTAAAACCTTTTTAGGGTTTAGCAACTACAAAGACTTGATTGGGACTCGTGAAGCCGGGACCAACTATTGTTTTATCTTGATAGCTCGAGTATCCTGATCTTGTTCGATTATTGAGCTGCTCACTTGAACAAGATAAATAGAAATCATCAAAGTTCTCTTCGTTTCAAACTTTGTTGATTCCGCGAGTTTTATACTTGTGAGGTGAATAATAATCTAGGTTGCACTTTGGGTTGCATAAGTCCGGATTTTGAGGTTAGCTAGACTTTGTCTATTGCTATCGATTTCCATCACCTTGATCAAACGTTTTGATCGCAAAGGAAATCACATATAGGCTTATCTGTGGGAGGCAGATTGGTTAAAAGTCTTTAATTGAGTTGAAGCAACTCTTAGTTGGTGTGACTTCAGCTAATGGAATCAATTGCGCGGAGTCCTGCTGGGATTCAAGAGGCGTAAGGAACGCGACTGTAACTGAATTGTTGGAGGGTTTAATTCGGTCTCAACTATATTCCAGTCCGAAGTTAATTGGTAGTAGGCCAGTGTATGTAGCGACTCAATACAGTTTGGTGTTCAATTTGGACTAGGTCCTAGGGTTTTTCTGCATTTTCGGTTTCCTCGTTAACAAAACATCTGGTGTCTGTGTTATTTATTTTCCACATTATATTGTTTATCTTTATAATTGAAATATCATAGGTTGTGCGTTAATCAATCAAAGTAGATACATCTATCCTTGTTTGTTGGATACGACTTGATTGATTACTTGGGAAATTGATCTTTGGAATCACCCAACTACTCTCACCCGAAAATCAGGTTCACAGACTTGCCTTTGTAAACATTTTGATTGTGAGAGAAAGAGATATAACTCTGAATATTATTTCTTGATTGAGATTCATTAAGTTGAAATCTTGGAATTGAATTTGAGTTTGTCCATACAGGTTGCCTAAGAAAAAGTTGGTGGTGTATTTTGGTACCCCTACGTTTTCAATTGGTATCAGAGCAGGCAAACACGTTTAAGACCTAACAAGTCTGTGTTTGAAGAAATCTGATTATATAGACAAGAGTGAAATCTCGATAAACGTACCGCTTAAGATTTAGTGATCAACTTGGAAGGGGTAGAAAAGATCGGTTGAATTGAGCTCTGCAACTCGACGATCAACTGGAGTGAAAAAAATTTATTTGGCATCTTTCGATTTCAGTGTCTCATTGTGAGCATTAATCTTATATTGATTTCCTCAGGAGTTGTGCGTATAGTAATGATTGATGTTTTATATGTCTGATTTCGACATTCAAATGTCGGAAAAATCAGGTTACCGATCGGATTCTGAGATGGTTAAAAATTTCAGATCTGAATCAGATTTAGTCAACATAGTAATAGTCCATCAGTGTATATTCCTGATGAAATAATTGAGGACAGTCTAAATGAAAGGAAATATAGTTTGACTGGTCGACTGGATTTTATTAAACTGAAGATGATTACTGCAGAATCGAGTTTGAGGATGCAATTGAAACTTACAGGTAATTGTCAATTCATTCCTATTGGTAAAGGTTTTTTTATTATTAAGCTAGAGAATAAGGAAGATGTGAAGTATCTCTATGAAGGTTTCTGGGAGGTTGAATCTCAGTACTTAAAGCTTCGTTACTGGGAACGTGATTTTAAACCAGAATCTCAAAAATCTTCCAGTACTATGGTGTGAATGATCTTTCCAGGATTGAGTATTGAATACTGGAAAGAGGATATCTCATGTCCATGGGAAGATCACTAGGAAGACCTATTAGATTGGATCCAACTACTTTGAAGAAAAAGATTGGGCATTATGCTAGTATTTTGGTGGAAATTGATTTAGCAAAGGCTATACCTAATAAAGTGTGTGTGGAAACAAAGTATTGTAAATTTGAACAAGTTGTTAGAATTGCTAAAGTGAAAATGCGGGGGTCTAACAACCACACCCAACAATTCGTTTGGCAATCTGAGAGGACTTAATCCAATACACTTTCTAGAGAATCAACTAGACAATCAGACCCAATCTAGAATAAAGTATATCAAAGAGTTTAATATCTCTAACTCTTAATTCAATCCGCCATCAGCAAATAGAAATCTGTGAGCCTGATTGAATATAAGAGGAGTTACTTGAACAGTACCAAAGACCAATGCTCAAGTGTCAATCAATGTAAATTAACAACCAAATGTTGTATATTCTAATTGATTGATCTTAACGCACAACCTGTGATATTTCAATTATATAACAAAATATAATGCGGAAAAGAAATAACACATACACCAGAATTTTGTTAACGAGGAAACCGCAAATGCAGAAAAACCCCGGGACCTAGTCCAGATTGAACACCACACTGTATTAAGCCGCTACAGACACTAGCATGCTACCAATTAACTTCGGACTGGACTGTAGTGAACCCTAATCAATCTCACACTGATTCAAGGTACAATTGCGCTCCTTACGTCTCTGATCCCAGCAGGATACTATGCACTTGATTCCCTTAGTTGATCTCACCCACAACTAAGAGTTGTTACGACCCAAAGTCGAAGACTTGATAGACAAATCTGTCTCACACAGAAAAGTCTATAGGATTGAATAAATCTGTCTCCCACAGAAATACCCAAGAGTTTTTGTTCCGTCTTTTGATAAATCAAGGTGAACATGAACCAATGTATAAACTAGACTTATATTATCGAAGAACAACCTAGTATTATCAATCACCTCACAATAAACTTAATCGACTAGCGAAACAAGTTATTGTGGAATCACAAACGATGAGACGAAGTTTGTTTGCGATTACTTTTCTATCTTGCCTATCGGAGGTGTTGTGTCAAAAGAAATCCTTCTTTTCTTTCGAAATTAAGGTCGCTCTTGTTATTCTTTCGGGAATGACATTTAATGGGGGAGAGTTCTTTTGAACTTGCGCTTAATTGCCATATCTTTGTGGGGAGTGCGGCTGTGGAATATTGTAGGGGTTATCTTGTATCTTTATAAACTCCTTGATGAATGCATTTAGCTTCGGCTTTATGATTGCATCTAAAGAACA
Organism: Papaver somniferum; assembly: GCF_003573695.1. NCBI lineage: Eukaryota > Viridiplantae > Streptophyta > Magnoliopsida > Ranunculales > Papaveraceae > Papaver > Papaver somniferum. The sequence goes on from NC_039360.1 coordinate 73,701,871, forward strand.
AGTTGATATTTTTGCTTTCTTTTGGTCAAGAAATGTCTCTTTCGGAAATTTCATTAGGATCCCGTTCTTGTACCTTTGCCAATTTTATTGACAAAAAGGGGAGAATTAATATGTAGTTCACACCACAAATATATATGGTTTTCGGATCATTATGTAAGGGGGAGTGGTTTCCATGTGAGATGGAGTATTGACTAAGGGGGAGTGATACATATCACCATAGTATTGTTGTTGAAGTTGTGATACAATTGAACTTTGACGTTGTGTAATGATACTATGACACTGTATAACAATGATTGAGAACTATTGTTTTCTTATTGTTATAGCTACGAATTTTCAACAACGATGATGCTCAACTTACAACCTTTGGGATCATTGGAGTACTTGGAAGTGACGAAGATTTCGAGTAACGTTGAAGATTAGGCATGTGGAATAGGAGCTACAAAAGTTAATTTATTTATTTATTGTATTCCATATGTATTAATAGTTTTGCCACTAAAATTGACAATGTGAATACCAATATTCTGTGGAGCACGTGTCACGATCTTAGTGGCCGCATATATACCTAACTGTGTAGCCTTCTCTAAATAGAGAAGCCTGAGTAACAAGGGATACATCCGCAGATCTACTTTATCTCATCCCAATAAAGAAGGCATGAACGGTCAAGATAAGGAAGGAAAAAGCCTAGTCTATATAGAGTCAGCTTGCGAGGGGACATAGGTAGATGACGCATCCAATCATCATTAAATGCTCAAATCTCTTATCTACACGCATGAATCTAGGCACGTGGAGAGAGAAAGCGTGGCAGAACCCGATTGGCGGAAGCTGGCGGTGAACGAAGGTACAACCTGTACTAAGGTTGGGTAGTTCCCGAAGGAACGTGGGCCAGATGAGGTGGCGAAATATAACTGGAGAAAGTACATGGTGGACGAAGGTACCATTGGTACGAAAGGTATATCAGCAGATGATGGACCCAGAGGCAGCAAAGATATACCTGGAGCAAGAGGGTCTATAAATATCAAGCTTCACCAACAAACTAAGGGCATTCAATATCTAGGAGAGAAGATCTAGTCTTAAGCTTATACCTCTTTAATGTTTAGAACTTAAGTATTTACTTCCACTTGAGTTCTCTCTATTACTTTGGGAAGCATTTAATCTTTGTAACCACCACAACTTAATACAAAAACAAGCACTCATTACCCCGTGGATGTAGTCAAATGTCGAACCACATAAATCTCTTGTGTCTCATGATAACTTAGAAGATTTTACATTATACTTGTGTTCTTCGTTGTTATTGTAATCTTAGATATCATTTATTACTTGGAAATATCAGTTCAACGGAGGTATCAATACTACTTAGTATCAGATCCTCAGAGTTGTATACATTACGTAGACTACGGGAAAACGAGTAGTCACAGTTTGGCGCCCACCGTGTTTTGCTCACGAACCTGAGTTTAGGCACAGTTTTACATTTTACATATACATCTTCTGAAACGAAGGGATCTATGTTTCCCCGATTAATATCACTCTCTAGTAATTCGTTCATCCATTATTTGTGTATGTTTTTGAGTTCATAGCCTCTAAAAACGTGCCTCATTACAGATCCACAACAAATATTTCAAAAAACATACTCACAAAACGCCAAAATGTTTGTTTTATACGAAAACAGCCTTTCTTAAACAAAGCGCATCTTAGATCTGAGAACCTTTGACTGACAGAGGAATCTCAGTAAAATTTTAAGGATAAAAGATCTTCCAACGCATTTAATAGCCTTGTTTTTCGAAAGATCTGACACCCCCCTTTTTCATTGGTTCTCGACATTTTAAGGTTGTATTTTCCAAGGATGTCATAAGCATTTAATACCCGCCTGTCAAAAACATTATTCAAGTCCTTTTTCTGAAAAACTACTTAACAGTCTTCTGTGTCAGAGCATTAATAGCTACTTTTAACGAAGGTACCCAAGTAGCAGACTTCTTCGTTTTTTCTGTAACCGCAGGATAACCAAAGCCGACGGTATGCAGAAACCAATTGATGTACCAACAAGCTCACGACCAGCTATCACAAGAGGGAGATCCCAAAAGCCGTCTCAAGCAAACCAAAGGAATGATACGGAGGACGGACAAAGCGAAATAGCAAGAAGAAAAGTTGCTAACAAATCGCCTATTCCTGCTGAAGGGATGGGGAAAACATCAGGATCTCAACCAATCTACGGCATGCCATTACCGGAGCATGTTACATCTACGAAGCCACCTGCGGCCAACGCAGGGTTACCCAGAACCTTAGCTCCTACGGGGCGAGGGTTGGGAAACCTAAATCCAATTCAGATAGATCCAGATGCGCCAATTATAGAGGAAGGAGTTGAAAACTCTAAAGATCCAGCAGATAACACTCCTCTGGGGGTGGAGCCCACAACAAAGACCAAATGGCGGCACAAATAGCAGCTTTGTTACTCTGTAACAAGAAAAACGAAGATGCAATGCACGATATGGCCCAAGAGAACCAGAACCTCAAAGGTATTTTAGACATACAAGTCGAAGGTTCCCAAACTCACCCTCCACAACCGAGGCGTGAAAATGGGGCTATCTCAGGAAGACGAAGGGTGGATCTCAACCCACCAAAGCAGAATCAGCCTAAGGAAGCAAGGAAAGCGCACCATGATCCAGATGAAATGGATTCAACATACAAGCCCTCTCAAACATACTACGACGAAGCATTTTCCAAAGATGCTCACAATGTGAACATGGTCATTGAGCAAATGGAGAAAATGTGGAAGGAGATCCAAGGCCTAAAAACTGGCCACGCAGGTGCAAGACTAGAAGAAGTACTACAGGAGGCAACCACGTCATCACTATCCTTTCGCATTTTTGAGGTAAACCATCCCTCCGAAATGCCCGGTACCTACGTTCCAAGCATACAACGGTACCTCAGATCCCGCAGCCCACCTACGGTATTACACTCGTGTCCTTGCCCATTGGGAAAGAAACGAGGTGGTACTTTGTAGGTACTTTCCAGCAAGCTTGACGGGATCATCACTGGCCTGGTATGACAACTTACCAGCAAACTCAATTGACTCCTTCGAGCAATTATCTACGGTGTTTTTGGAGACATACATGTACAACAAATCAACAAAGGCGGGTTTAGATAGGCTATTTGCTTTAGCTATCGATCCTCGGGAGACGCTGATGCAGTACACAGACAGGTGGAAAAAAACATGCCAAGCAATTGGAAAAGTCAATCCAGAAATTAGCATAAATTGCTATAAGTACGGACTTGATAGAACCTCAGCCATCTTCATGGAGATTCACAACAGATCCCTCGATTCCGAAGGCGAGCTCAGGGTTTTCCAGGACCGTTACATCAGACTCGAAGAAATCCAGAAGGACAACCCCATAGCACAAGCAAAGGCAATAACGGCTCCGCAATGAACTAACTCTCTGGAACCAATTCCGGAGGTATCTAAGCGACAAAACGAAGCCGGGGCAGAACCAATTCTCAAGACAAGCGATCCAAGCACGGAGATGGAAAACGAGGCAAAGGAAGAGAATAATTTATGGATAAGGTCTACACAAAGTTAAACACAACTTTCTCTCACATCCTAAGCAAGGAGGGAGCAAAGCCGGGCTTTCCTTACCCTAATACTAGGGGAAAGCAGCCAGAAAAGACAAAGGAGTCTAAGGAGTACTGTGCGTACCACCAATACTACGGACATACTATTGATACATGCTACCACCTGCGCAACGTGATCCAAAGATTCATTGACGAAGGCAAATTCATGGAGTACGTACAACTGCCGCCAGCGGAGACTGAGGAGATCCCAAAGAAAAGGGTAGAATTACCTTAGGATGGCAAATACATCAACATTATCACCTTCTCCAACGGAGGTCAAGAAGAAATGCTCGAAAATATCCTCGAGTTAGCTCGAAACAGAAAGAAGATTGAATCCCATGAAGTGTACAAGCTAAGTGGACCACCCACTAGCACTTGGGAGGACTGGATGGCCACGCCATTAACCTTTTCAACAAAGGACGTCAACCAGGAGGTTGAAATGCACAACGATCCACTAGTGATCACTCTTCCAATACATGGATGGAACGTTACGAAGGTCCTTGTGGATGGGGCAGTTCGTTAAATGTATTTTACGAACCCTACCTACGCATGGGTTTGACATCAGAACAAATGGATTCTTCCACTTGCACAATATATGGTTTTAATGGAGCAGTCTCAAGACCGAAGGGAGAAATCGTCTTGCAGGTACACGCAGGACCCTTAGTAACCAGTACACGCTTCTGTGTGGTGGACGCACCTTCGCCCTACAACGTAATCATGGGAGACTATGGGTCCATCGACTGCGAGGAACAACTTCGACGTATCACCAGTACCTACGCTTTCCTACACCTATGGGTGAAATGGAAATCAAAGGCGACCAGCAAGACGCAAGGCTATGCAATCTAGCGGAAATCAGACTCAACGAAGAAAGAACTGCTACTCAACAGCATGAAAGAAAGACGTAAGGCAAATACCAAGGAAGTACAGGACGCAGCCTCCTCAGTACCCAAAGCCGTCTCAGACCCGGAGACAAGCACCTCCGCCACTCCAGGCGCAGATGTCTCCGCCAAATGACAATTACAGAAAAGCACTCCTCAAATCTGCTCACCGGTAGAACCAACAAAAAAATCAACATCGGGACGGAGGCAGAACCAAAGATGCTCAACATCGGAACTTTGCTTGATGAAGAAGAGGAGATGCAACTACAAAGGCTACTAAAAGAATACGCAGATGTCTTCGCATGGTCAATGGAAGACATGCCGGGAATCGATCCGAATTTGGTCTCACACCACCTTCGGCTCAGACCGGAGATACCACCGTTCAAACAACGCATACGTAAAGTGGCAGACATCTACCACGAAGGGGTGGAAAAAGAGTTGCAAAAGTTACTTGCAGCTGGATTCATACGAGAAGTCAAATATCCCACTTGGATATCAAACATGGTCATTGTTCCTAAGAAGAACGGAGGTGTACGCATTTGCATCGACTTTAGCAATCTCAACAAGGCGTGCCCCAAGGACAGCTACCCACTGCCAAATATTGACCAGCTGGTCAATGCAACCGAAGGCCACCAAAGGCTATCCTTCATGGATGGATACTCAGGCTATAACCAAATAGCCCTTGCGAAGAAGATCAGGAGCATACTGCGTTCTTTACCCCACGAGGCCTGTATTGCTATACAAGGATGCCTTTTGGACTAAAAAACGCGGGGGCAACATACCAACGATTAGTAGACAAAATCTTCAAGCCATGGATAGGAAAATACTGGAGGTCTACGTAGACGACATGCTCGTCAAGAGCAAAAAAAAAACCATCTCTCGGACCTAAGGGAGATATTTGAAGCCATGAGGAGCTACCACATGAAGGTGAACCCGGACAAATGTACGTTCGGAGTTACCTCAGGAAAATTCTTGGGTTACTTGGTCACCAAGCGAGGAATCGAAGTAGACCCTGAAAGGGTCAGAGCAATAATGGAGATGCCATCTCCGCAAACCCTAAAAGGAGTGCAAAAGCTAAATGGAATTTTAGCTTCCATGGGAAGATTCATATCAAGATCATCAGATAAATGCAAAGCATTTTTTGACACACTAAGGAAAGGAAGCAGGTTCACATGGACCGAAGAGTGCGAACAAGCTTTTCGCAAGATCAAAGAGTACTTAGTATCAGTACCCATCTTGCAGAAACCGGAGCCAGGCGAAATACTCACACTATACCTAGCAGCAACAAGCTACGCTGTGAGCGCAGTGTTGGTACGAGACCAAGGGCAAGGAGAAAAGCCCGTATACTACATCAGCAAGACACTCAGTGCAGCGGAGCGTAACTACACCAAGGTGGAACAACTCATATATGCCTTAGTAGTGGCAACACAAAAGCTAAGAATTATTTCGATGCACACACCATCCGAGTTTTCACGAAGGCTCAAATAAGTCAAATCCTCGACACACGGAGAAGATTGGAAGAGTGGCAAAATGGAATGCCATGATCAAACAATTTCACATAATCTTCGAAACCAGGAAAGCGGAGAAATCACAAATCTTAGCAGACTTCTTGGCAGACCTACCTCTGAATGACGAAGCTGAGATAGACGACATCCCAGGAATGGAGGAAGACAAGCCGGAACCAGAGGATCTCTTGGAACCACACGAAGGTGGGAGATATTCGTAGATGGCTCCTCCAACGGAGAAGGCGCAGGTATAGGGATCGTGATAACAACCCCTACTGGAGACCGACTCATCTATGCATTCAGGTTAGAATTCGAACAATACACTAACAACATCACGGAGTATGAGGCAGTCATACACGGCCTACGCTTAGCACAGAGCTGGGCTTATCAGATGTCGTTTGACTAGTGATTCGCAATTGGTCATTAGACAAATAGAGCTCAAATACCAAACTCTGGATCCGATACTATCTTCGTATCTAAAGCTAGCACAGGAGCATGCGTCAAAGATCAACAAGGTCACATTCAGACATGTCTGCCGAAAAGATAACAGACACGCAGATGCCTTGGCATTTATATCATCAATGCTGAGAGACAGAAAACTACCTCAGTCCAAATTGGGAGAATTTATGAACCTTCGATAGAAGGACTAACCTCCGACACTGAAGAAACCTTAGCCGTCCAAACAAGGGCCATGAGGGAAGCAGAAAAAAAAAGAATGAAGCGATGGGAGAGCCAGATAACGAAGCTGGTGAGTCTGATAAAGATCAACCCACGTCAGATGAAAGCAACGAAGAAGAAGCTGAGGACGATTGGAGAATCCCAATTCACCAGTACCTTGATAAAGGTACCTTACCCGCAGACGTCAAAGAAGCTCGAAAACTCGAATCAAAGGCAGCAATGTACAACCTACGAGACGGGATACTGTATAGAAGGTCATTTCTTGGACCTTTGATGCGATGTCTCTCACAAACCAAAGGTAAAAGGATACTGCATGATATACACAGCGGAGAAGCTGAAAATCATAGCGGAAGAAGGTCTTTGGCAATCAAAGCCAAAATGCAAGGATACTATTGGCTAAGCATGGACGAAGATGTGAAGAATGTAGCAAGGCGTTGTGAAAGATGCCAACGCTATGCTAGGAAGATTAAAGCGCCAGCGACGGAGCTTAACTCGGTCATCAGCCCGTGGCCATTCCCCTAATGGAGAGTTGGCATTGTTGGACCCTTGATAGAGAGGACATCAAAAAGGAGATACCTTATCGTAGCTACGGATTATTTCACCAAATGGGTGGAAGCAAGGGCTTTGGCAAGGATTAGAGACACAGATGTCTTTAAATTCTTGTTCGAGAAAATCATCTGCAGGTTTGGGATACCAGCCGCCATAGTCTCTGACAATGGCAAACAGTTAGAAGGAAAGAACATAGACATGCTCTTCAACACCTTCAATATTCAGAAAAACAAGTCTACTCTGATATATCCTAAGAGCAATGGACAAGCATAGGCCACTAATAAGACGATAGCAATGAACTTAAAAAAGAAGTTGGGGGCATACAAGAAAAGATGGTGCGAGCAGCTGCACAATGTCCTTTGGGCCTACCGTACTACTAGAAGGGCGGCCACGGGAGAAACTCCGTTCTTACTAACCTACAGAACCGAAGAAGTCATCCCAACAGAGATAATACCACAATGAAGACAGAGGCATGGGAAAAGAATCTGACAACAGATCTTATGCTGGAAAAGCTTGATGACCTTGAAGAAAGGCGGGAAGTAGCTCTGCAAAGGATGGTAAACTACCAACGAAGGCTGGCTCGTGAATACAACGAACGGGTAATTCCTAGAAACTTTGTGGTCGAAGAATACGTACTACGTCAAATACCACCATATCAAAGGAAGAAAGAGTGGGTGAAGCTAGCTCCGACATGGGACGGGCCCTACATTATACACGATATTGCGCGAAAGGGTTCATACTACTTAAGAAATCTCAAAGCGGAAGTATTGCAAAACCCTTGGAATGCAATGTACCTAAAGAAGTATTACCCGTAAGAGAATGGTTATCACTCATGAGAAGAGTGGAAGGGGCAATAGCCCGCCATGTTCTATCCCTGATCAAAGGTATTACAAACCAAGTTAATCAATGAAATAAACTTTTTTCTAAGAAAGAGTGTATGTTGATTAAATACAAATTGGGTTAGAAAAGCCACCCTCCGTCAGAATTGACGATGAGGCAAGGCACGACATAACTGCGCATATGTCAATCTCGGATCCTAAGGGAAAATGAATCCCACTGAAAGGCAAATAATAAGCAATATATCCCACAAACAGAGATACCTTGTCGAAGTAAAGCATCAATTGCGCTGAACGCGTAGGGTTACATGAAAATTATTACCTACGTAGGAGCCCTCGCCACCATGGTACCTTCTGGCCAAAGGATACTTGGGTAGGATGATGAATGTTCCACCAAAGGTTAAAAACACCTTAGCACCTTGTGATGACTCGAATGTGCAAACAATTAGACATAATACGTCTATATATATATATAATAACAAAGGTACTAAAATAAGTACTACTAAAATAAAACTAACACATCTCAAAGTTGCAGATGACGAAGTTTCATAAAATAACGAAGCATTTTTTCAAGGAAATGAGACAACAAAGGCCCCTTAGCTGGGGGCACAATACATCAAAGGAGTTCGGTTGAAAACAAGGTCAGCATAGCACAATCAAGGGTAAGGAAGGCGAGGGAAGACAACACCCTCATCTTGGAGCTCAGCCTCCGCAAAAGCATTGTTAATATAGTCAATGGAAGAACGCTTGAACTGCGCCTCCATTTGGGAAGCTTGCGCCGCTAGGTCCGAAGCCAATTTCTGACGAAGCTCCCTAATTTGAGCGCTAAGCTGATCATTAGCTTGCTGAAGCGCCTCAGCTTTAAACTTAGCAGCAACATCAAACTGGCGAGATATCTCCAGCTGAGATATCTGGCCCTCAAGGCGGTTAATCTTGGCGTTAGCACCCACCAACTGCTCTTAGAGGCCTGCAGACACAAAGGGTATCAGCAACAAGAACAAGGAGCTAAAGATACAAAGGATGCTACGGAAAAAATAATTGTCCCAAGCTACCTTTGGCATGACTAAGGGACTCTTCTAACTATGTTGAGCCTCAGCAAGGTCTAACTCAGCCGCATCAATGTCTTCCACAAGGGTAACCCTCTCCGTCCGAAGATCATCAACATCTATCCGGAGCGAAGCATTCTCAGAGGATAAAACTTGGTACACATTCTCTAACTCTTCAAACCTTTTTACTAAGGATGCATGAGACATGGAAGAAGGCACGGAGCTGGCATCAATAAGTTTGTTCTTAAGAGAACAGACCTCAGAAGTTAAAACATTACGCTCTGCAGTAACCTTAGATAAAGAAGCACAAGCAGCTTCAAAATCGGCATGATATTTCTTGCGAATAATTTCTTGGGCAGAGAGACGCTTCTCGACTAAGGAAATATCCTCATTTTGCTTTAAAATGAGACTCTCCTTCCATCAAAGGCTTTCGTCACACTCCTCACGAAGCGAAGCCATCTGCTTCACTAAGTCAGCATTATGAGCGGACTCAAGGGAAAGTTAGGCCTCATAATGAACAGTTACGTTATTAGCCTATCATATTTCTTTTGATAATACCAAACATCGAAGGTTAACTTGGCCACTTGATCTCGAAGACCTCTAAGTTCACTAGAGATGTCGGCTGGAAGACGAAGGTTGTCTTAGGACTATGTAACCAGAAATTAAAGAAAAAAGCTAAGGAGAAGAAGAAACAAACCTATGGATTTAGAAGACTCGGCAGCTAAGACAGCATCAGCAGATTTGCGACCATCCTCGGCAACCTTAGCAGCATTTTTATCTCTCTCAAGAGCGAATAAACAAGCTTCCAGAGATCTATGGGTTTTTCTCAGATCATCCTCCAACGAAGATATCTTAGCAGCAGAAGTAGCATCACTCGACGAAGGCAGCTGAGAAACGGCAAGAGCATACTCTTGACGAGAACGTTCCAGCAGGGCACTCAAATGAGTGCATTTAGCCCTATAAACCTTGAATAATGTATAACCAACATCGATCTGCTTGCAAAGCTGCAAACAAAGGAGTATAAGGACGGACGAAGGATCAGATTAAGAAGAAAAACGATAAGGTAAGAATCAGTTACTGAGAACGCTGAAAGACGGGGTAACAAGTTAGCATAAGTATCCATGAAAGCCTCCATCTCTTGGATGCTACCTCTACGGATCTCACCAAAGCTCTGACTAGAGCGGAGAAAATCAGGGTCAAAGAACAAATCTTTGGCAGCACGATACTGGGAAGATAACACGTCCAGCTGTGAAGCTATCTCGAAAGAACTACCAAGATGATGATGATCAACTCCAACAGAAAAGGGACCCTTGGAATCCCGCAGGATAGCCTCAAGAATAGCGTCATCGGAACTACCCAAGCTCAAGCTCTCCGGCAACCTACCTTGGCTAGATTCAGCGGAAACTCCCTCGTTTGTTTGAACACGAACAAGGGGCACGACTGTTGAACCCTCACCATGACGAAGAGATGGCATGGTGGAAGAGATAGGAACAGAAAGAGGAGATTGAGATCCGCCCAAATCCATGTCACCGGCAGAAGGAAGATTACCCAGTCTGGTCCAATCTGGTGATGAAGGTGGGGGTCCAACAGCTTTGCTAGCGAGGGCAGTATAAACAGACTGCGCACTCCCTAGTGAAGAGGAACAACATTGAAGGAGAAGCTGGCTAGTGAAATCACAACCTTCTTCTTCTGCTGAGAATCTGAGTTACCAGCCCTCATCGTGGGGGTAACAACCTTATCAAACGAACCACTTGATTGAAGGGAGGTAGCAGGAGACAAAAGGGAGACTCTTAGAAGCCACAACAGCAGCTCCAGCAGCAGCAGGAATAGCGGGCAAAGGTTTGCTAGGAGCATAAAACGAAGGCATCTTCAAGGATAACGTAGGTGCAGGGGCTTGAACGCTAACAGGCTCTACTAGCTGAGCACCAGTACCAACAAGAAGGTTCTCACCCTCAACTGAAGCAGCTCGAACGGGGCTAGGGTTATCTTCGGAAAAATCCTCCTCAATATTATCCAAATGAGGACTAAGGACAGTATCCTCGATATCCTCTATGTCTTTGTCACCGGGTCCCTCACCAGCAGCCTTGGGATCATCATCCAAAGCATCAAGATCAATCACGGTCTTCAATTTACCCTTCCTCTGGGAAGACTGTAAAGAAACACATGCGTCAGCTAAGAATCAGGGGCAAGGTACTAAGGAACTTACAAGCACAAAGGTATGATAATGATACTTACCTACGAAGGCGTTTCAACCAAATCCTTTCTCTTCCTAGTTCTTGTGGCCACAGAATTACCAGCAGAGCCTGGAGCAGTCCCAGCAGAAGAAGCACGGGCAGACTGCAAAAGAAGACCATCAGAACAAAGATATCAAAGCAGATAAAGATATCTAAGCAGACGAAGATATTAACATCAAAGGTACCTCGTGATAAGCAGCAGGATTAAAAATCCAAGGCTGATACCCATCATACTTCTCAGGCAAAGAACGAGTTGAGCGAGGGACTGAGGGGTCCGCAGTGGTGAAACCATAAGACCAAGGACCAACCACACGAAGAGGAGTAGAGCCCAACGATCATCATGATCAATACAAATGCGGTAAGACTTTGGCAAATGCAGCCTAACAGAATAAGGGATGGTAGCCAATCCAGTCTTATCAATCTCCTCCAGCAAGCGAAGGCTATTACCCTCCCTAATCTGCCTAGCAGTAACATGAATACGACGAGGACCAACACTCCAAGGAAGAAGGTTGCTTTTTTGAATAACATTAGCATACGTAGCATTGAAGTTGGCAGGGGTATAGTCCTCCTGCTTAGATCTCCCTTCAGCAAAGGGGTCATAATACTTCAAAGTAGTCTTTCCCTTGCTACGATACCAGCTTTCGCGAAGGGCACACCAGTAATTACCAGTATACTGGTAAATTCCTCGGACCTGAGTCTTGTTTGCCGGGTCATCCCTGGTGGAAAAGACGTCATAATAGAAAGGATCCTTTCTACTATACAGAGGAAGAATCATACCTGCTGCCAATTGGCCAACACTAATCAAAAGATTATTCTCATCATAAGGGAAATCCCGAATGTGAAACTCAGTGAGAACATCAGGGCCATTGACGAAGAAAATCTCGAATTTATGAAGGCGAAAAGACTTGGTAATCTCATCAATAAACAAATGAGCAAAACTGTCTTGTCACGCAATTGGAGCCTCTGAAGCTCATAGTGAGGAGGAGGAGGTGGAAGATCCTCGATAACAAATTCCTCCTCAGCGACCGTAGCCACCTCAATACCAGCAGGCACCTCAGAATCCTCAAGAGGAGGAGATGGCGTAGCATCAGGATGATCCATTTGCGGAGGAGGATCAGTCGACGAAGATATCTTTGGACCCTTACGCATAGGTTTCTTTGGAAGCCTCATGATGCCTAACACCAGCAGGAAGAACATCTCCATCAACAATGGCCGAAGAAGATTACAATTCATTCAAAAGTGAATTGGGGGAAAAAAACCGATAAACTTTGGGCAAGGGTTTCACTTAACCAACCAAAGGGGACAGTCTAAACATATCATGGGGGAAAATCAAAAACCTTTGATCACATGATCAAAGTTGGAGGCGAAGAACTATCATACCGAAACCATCATCAAAAATCAAATTTGAACAAAACCCAAGTTCCCATACAGCATAAACAAGCAAAAGAAAGCAGGAATTCTCACATGCAAGCATAATAAGCAACATAAATAAATCTCCTAGTCCGACAGCGATACAATAGGGGCAAGCATGGAGAAAATCAATACCAAATACAGGTATCACTTACTTGTATGATCGAAACAGTAAAGCCAAAGCACGAGGAGAATCGAAGGAAAAAGGGGAGCAATTAGCAGCAAAAAGAGTATCTCAATAAAAAGGATAAAGAGCGACAGTTCGAAGAAGAAGAAGAAAGGGAGTTAATAAAATTCCCTTCTCTTTGTTCCCCTCTTATGGGGGGGTGGAAAATCCAAAAAATTTGGATGTCCCGAAATTCAAGGGGAAGTTATTGCATGAAAGGACATGTAGGGACCACCCAATCGGTACGTGCAAAATTGGCGGCGTAACGGAAGTTTTCTTCCACTTCTACCAAACGGTAGAATATGAAATAAAATGGGCAAACTGTGAATACCAATATTCTGTGGAGCACGTGTCACGATCTTAGTGGCCGCATATATACCTAACTGTGTAGCCTTCGCTAAACAGAGAAGCCTGAGTAACAAGGGATACCTCCGAAGATCTACTTTATCTCATCCCAAGAAAGAAGGCGTGAACGGTCAAGATAAGGAAGGAAAAAGCCTAGTCTATATAGAGTCAACTGACGAGGGGACAGAGGTAGATGACGCATCCAATCAGCATTAAATGCTCAAATCTCTTATCTACACGCATGAATCTAGGCACGTGGAGAGAGAAAGTGTGGCAGAACCCGATTGGCGGAAGCTGGCGGTGAACGAAGGTACAACCTGTACTAAGGTTGGGTAGTTCCCGAAGGAACGTGGGCCAGCTGAGGTGGCGAAATATAACTGGAGAAAGTACGCGGTGGACGAAGGTACCATTGGTACGAAAGGTATATCAGCAGATGATGGACCCAGAGGCAGCAAAGATATACCTGGAACAAGAGGGGCTATAAATATCAAGCTTCACCAATAAACTAAGGGCATTCAATATCTAGGAGAGAAGATCTAGTCTTAAGCTTATACCTCTTTAATGTTTAGAACTTAATTATTTACTTCCACTTGAGTTCTCTCTATTACTTTGGGAAGCATTTAAGATCTTTGTAACCACCACAACTTAATACAAAAACAAGCACTCATTACCCCGTGGATGTAGACAAATGTCGAACCACGTAAATCTATAACTTATAAGCTTTTACATTATACTTGTGTTCTTAGTTGTTATTGTGATCTTAGATATCATTTATTACTTGGCAATATCGGTTCAACGGAGGTATCAATACTACTTGGTATCAGATCCTCAGAGTTGTATACATTACGTAGACTACGGGAAAACGAGTAGTCACAGACAAAGTGGGAGATTGTTAGAGCATTGCTCGGTCGAACTCGCATGCGTTGATATCTCAAGCATGTTTGTCAATGTTAGTGATCAAAACTATAATTCTTGATCTCTATCCTACATAGATAAAGGTCTCGGACTAGGATAGAAAGTGTAGTTGAGCTCAAGAACTCCATGGAAATACAAGACGAAGGACTACTCAAGGAACTGGTGGATCTTCATCGACTAAAGGTATGTGGAGACTTGAACTTATCTGTCACTCAAAAGTTTATCTATTTTATCTCCTACTCTTGAGACAAAAGTCGTTTTGATATATAGACTTTCATTATACACATTTTCTATTTCGAGCTGAGTTTATCTCGCTTATCTATTTCTCGAAATATGTGTTGGTAAGCTTTCGCTTTAGCCGAATTCATCTTTACCTAGTGACAAAAGTCATGTTATGTTTCAATCACTTTGAAAATTGCTCTGACGAAAAATGGTATGTGAATAACGGCTATTCGTCCTCTGAGAATGTTTCAATGATTGAAATGAGAGTTTAGATTACATAACCATTGGTAGGATATAAGCATTGTTGTGGAAACACATATATGCATAAGTCCTTATTCCTTGAACCAAAGTTTGCGAACTTTGTTGATCAAGAGAAATGGAAGTGGCGTGAGCCAAGTCCGCGAACTCGCGGAAGTTCTCGACCCGAGAATTTCTGCTGGAGTTTGTAAACTCCTTCCATGAGCTTAAGTCCGCGAACTTGAGCAGGTTATATCTAAAACCGGTTGTTCTTGAACTCATGTTTATTTAAACTAAGGAATGCTTTTGAAAACCGTGGCTATAAAGTTCATGAACCGATTCGAGTGAATCAAACCGTTTTTGCTTCGATTGTGTCTTGTGTAGTTACATAAGATCTAAGCAATTGAACAACTCTCTAACTAGTTCATTTGAGTCATTTGAACTATTTATGGTAAAGAAGGATATGGTTGATATAAAAGTAATCATATGGCTAACCATTTGGTTAACTATTGTTGAACCAACAAATGTTAATGTTTGGGAACGGTTCGTAAACCCAAAATTGGACATTTCATTTGTGTGTAACAAGCTAAGTTTTCGATCCAACGGTTGAGAAATATTAGCTTGAATCTAATTAGGTTTTTATCTAACGGTGAATATTGAATGCTTTGTTACCAAGCTAACATTGATTGCAAACCCTGATTTGAAAATTATATAAGGGAGAACTCTAGAAACTGGGAAACCTAATCCCCACACCTTACGTGTGATACTAGTTGCATAGCTAGAGTCGATTCTCCTTTAACCTTTGGTTTCTTCTTCTAAACCAGGTTAACGACTTAAAGACTTCATTGGGATTGTGAAGCCAGACTGATACTACTTTTCATGTAGTTGTGTGATCCAATCTTGCGTCTTCTATCGTATGAGTACAATTAAAATAATTGTCTTGAGATTTTATATCTCCGATAGGCAAGATATAAAAGTAATCAAAAACACTTCATCTCATCGTTTGTGATTCCACAATATCTTTTTTCTCCGCGTCGATTAAGATTATTGTGAGGTGATCAATAATACTAGGTTGTTCTTCGGGAATATAAGACCGGTTTATTGATTGGTTCCTATTCACCTTGATTTATCAAAAGACGAAACAAAACTCGTAGGTATATTCGTGGGAGACGGATTCATCTATTACCGTAGACTTTTCTGTGTGATACAGATTTGTTTATTAAAGTCTTCGACTTTGGATGGTAGCAACTCTTAGTTGTGGGTGAGATCATCTAAGAGAATCAAGTACGTAGCATCCTGTTAGGATCAGAGGCGTAGGAGTATAACTGTACCTTGGATCAGTGTGAGATTGATTGGGGTTCAACTACAGTCCGGACCGAAGTTAATTTGGAGTAGGCTAGTGTCTGTAGCGGCTTAATACGGTGTGTGTTTGGACTAGGTCCCGGGGTTTTTCCGTATTTGCAGTTTCCTCGTTAAAAAAATTCGGGTGTCTGTGTTATTTCTTTTCCGCATTATATTTTGTTATATAATTGAAATATCACAGGTTGTGCGTTGTTCAATCAATTAGAATATCCGACCTTTTGGTTGTTGATTTAAATTGATTGACACTTGGATATTGGTCTTTGGTACTATCCAAGTTATCTCTCTTTGATAAAGACTCGCAGATTTCTATTTGCCTGAGTAAAGATCAAATCGAGAGATTGAGATATAAACTCTTTGATATACTTTTTATCTAGATTGAGTCTGACTGTCTAGTTAATTCTCTAGAAAGTATATTGGAGTTTGTCCATACAGATTGCTAAGCGAAATATTGGGTGTGGTTGTTGTACCCCCACTTTTTCACATCTTTTTTTTTTATTAGGGAAGACTATTCCTCAAAAGGACATTGTGATAAAAATTCTTTGATCTTTACCAACAAGATACGAGTATAAGAAACATGCCATAATGGAAGGGAATAACCTTGAAACTCTTTCTAGAAACAGTCTCGCTGAGAGGTTGAAAATATTTGATCACGACCACAATATGGCTAAAGATAGTACCTTTGCACTTGAAGCGACAACGAAAGCAAGTGGAACTTCAAAGGGAATCTTGTCTTGGACTGACAAGTAATGTGTTGATCACGATGAAGAGAATATATCTATGATCACACAACAAGTCAAAAATCTCATAAGGAGGTACAAACAATCTGGAAAGTGGCGCTCTCGAAATGAGATCCAAGATGATTCATTTATTAAAGACGGAAGTTCTCTTCAAAGAAGTAATGCTATTATTGTTTCACTTGATAACTCTGATGAGCTTACTTCTGAATATCAGATAGAAAATTCCGCCACTTGTGCATAAATTTCTGTTAATTCTTATTCAGCCTCTGATTTTGAGTCAGAAGAGGATATTTTAGATTTCTTGAATAAAAGTGATGAAATTCATCGAGAAAACCTATGTTTGACAAAAACTATGGGAAAACTAGAATCATCTCTTAAACTGAAAAATCATGAGTTGGAGAAACTTAATGAGAAGTTTACTGAAACCTTGTCTGTCAAGGAGAATGAGATTTATACCCTCAAGTGTGATCTACAAAGGCTATTGGGAAGTTTAGACAAGATCTCAGCTATGTTGTTTGGGAAAAAGGCCTTTGGTAGTACTAATGGTATTGGGTTCTCAAGCAAAACCTCAATCAGCAACAACTGTTTCATTCATGCTGGCTGGTACAAAGAGGAAACAGTTTGTTGTGATAAACATGTAGTTGAATTTTCTAAAGTTGAGCCCTCTATGCATTGCTTCTTTTGTGGATGCAAGGGACATGTTCAGGAAAAATATTGGAAATTCAAGAAGAATAACACAAGAATTGTTAAACTTCAGAATGACATGCATAGAATGAGTCAACTATTGAAGAACAATCTGAGAACTTCAAAGCCAAGGAGAAAACGGAGTTGAAGAACCAGAAAAGGCAAGATTCCTGAATACACAAAGGGCCTTAACAAATCACCTAGTGACACAAGTACTTAGTTGTAGTAATGAGTGCAGCCTCAATATTTTATCTTGAGAAAAAGAGGTTGCACAAAAACTCATATACTTTTTTTGATGACAATACGGCTCAAGTATAAGTTGACTACTTTATGTGATTTATTATTATTGTGTGATTCATCTCATAATAATCTCATAGAGCTGTTGGTGTGTATGATCTTGTCGAGCTAGCTCCAAAATCTAGAATACATAATTGTGTTCCATCACCAATCAATGGTCATTCAGTATTATTCAAATATCTCTTGTGCTCTAAACCCTGTATACGAGCTAAGAAGATGTTTCAATCTTATGTGATAAACTATGATAAAATTCATGAGGACGAGTTACCACAATTGATATAGTTAAAAGATAGTCAAACCTTGTGTCTATGATATGTCCACTGATTCACGGACCGCGTTAGAAAAAGTAATTTTTTTCTTTTAAAGATTGACTACTGTAGTAGGGTAAAAACTGATTTTGCTGGAAATGGTAAATTGGGTATGTCGATGAGAAACGAATCTAAACCCTAAAAAAATGTACTGCACAAGAGTACATTAGATTCGAGAGATCAATCCATACAATTCTGGCCTAAACCAAGAAATGGTTTGTTCCAGTCTTGCTTCAGTTACAAAATGAAGGAGAAGGGTTGATCTTAGGGAGGGAAGCAAAGAAGGTGTTCAGATCATAATGATGAACTCTGTAAGGTCTAGTTGTTAATGACTTGTATCATAATGTAGAACCTTCTTGCAAAGTGTAAGTTGTATGTTCTAGGTATTTTTTGAGTATTTGCATTGATAACGAATCCTGTTTTTAATAGATAAAAAAATCTATTTATAGTAAGTCATAATAAATACCCTGATCTCGTAGGAAGTGGAAGTAGTTGAGTAATTGGAGAAGTGGAGATCGTGTAAAAATGGTGAGAACCATGTCCCTATTGTGAAGGGACGATTGGTCGGTTTTACAGCCACTGCTTCTCTGATGCCATCAACTGTCCGCCTTTCCTGACACTTTCTCATAATGGATGTGTTGCACGCTGCACGATGTAAACCGCCAGACCAATACCCTGATGAACATCCCCCGGTTTGTGATATGTTTAATGTCTCGAGCATTTTTGTAGAAAATATGGAGCAAGTTACACAAAGAATATAACAAGTCTTAGATGTCAATTGTTGAGTGGGTCTTACTTGCAAGACCTAATTATTTCGACCAGTCACGCGCAATCTAAGCGGCGGATGGTCTTAAGTGGCAAGTCAAGACGTATGAATGAGACTTGATGTGAGTCGGCGCTTAGAAGATAGCATATGGTGCTTTTAGGTTAAATAATTAAATTATTCATAAAATATATACCTATGAAATATCGTTTGTAATCGATGTATGTAAAATATCGTTGTTAAGCAAGCATCTTAAACATAATCGATGCATGTAAAGTATCGTTGTTCATAGCTTTCTCAAACTAGTCGTGGATTTCACGGTTTTATAAAGGGGTATGACCAGCTTTGTTTGATCGACTGTCAGGAGTTGTTCGAGCAGATCAGGGATGAGGTATTCGGTACTCATAGGAGGGGGATGACTGGTAGACATCATGGCACCTCATTGGTTAGCTCAAATTAAATCTAAGCCGGTCAAATCAGCCGGTCGACTTGGGTGGTCGAGATGATCTGCGGCAATTTATGGTTATCGCTTAACCTAATTAGGACCCTTATGGCAGTGCGACCATCCCACTTTGGGTAATGATTCAGAGCAAATCAGGTAAGCTAGGAGCGTCCTGATTAGCTGAAATACTAGAGGACCCGTATGTAGACATTGTGGAGCTTGTTCGGTTGCGCCAGGAGGGAGCCAAGTTCGCTAAATCGACCGGCCAAGTCGTGCGGTCGTGATCGTTTTAAGACTGTCATGGACAGTCTAGATTCAATTCCTTATATAAACAAGACGCTCAACCATCCTACTTTGGCAAATGATTTGGAGCAGAGCAGGTAGGCTAGGAGAAATGTGATTGGTCGAGACAACAGGTGGGTGATCGGTCATCACAACAACACCCTATTTGTCTAGCTTGCAAGGGTTTAGGTAAGATAATAGAGTATGCCAAGTTTTGTGGTCGTGATTAGTTTGCGACTGACTTGGGCGGTCAACATCTATTTTCTTAAGAAATAGAACACGTCGACCAGCCTACTACCCTCTTTAATTAAAAGTGTATCTTACAACTTTAGAGCGATTTGATTGGTCGATGATAAAGAGGGGCCAA
Organism: Papaver somniferum; assembly: GCF_003573695.1. Taxonomy (NCBI): domain Eukaryota; kingdom Viridiplantae; phylum Streptophyta; class Magnoliopsida; order Ranunculales; family Papaveraceae; genus Papaver; species Papaver somniferum. Next base: position 73,721,737 of record NC_039360.1, read on the forward strand.
CGGACAACAACATGAGGTAAGACTGGTCGGTGATCGAAGGCGTTAGCTAGGGAAAACCGACCGGCCAAGTGGCGCGGCTGCGCCCTTTTTTTCGCTTCCTTTATTTGTCGCAGTTTCCCTTTTTCTTATTTTTCAACTTTTTGGTAGGACTCTACTCCTACTAGCTCCATGATGGACCGATTTCGTAGCTTTCCTAGGTTTAGTCTCGACCAATAGGGATCGAGATATCATGCAGGCTCCATTTTAGGGCAAAAACATATTTTTTGGAAATTGACAAAATTAGGTCAAAAATTGAATTTTGTGATTTGACAGAAAATAATCAATTTTGATGAATTTTGCACGTTGATACAAAATCACTAATTTTTATCTTAGAAAGCAGCGCGACTTTGGTCTCACTGCAGCTTGCACGCCTCTGATTGAGTATCTTCATGCACATCTTAATCCCGACACTTCGGGAAATTCATGATACTCATCTGAGAGTGACATTAATTTTCATATCATGTCAATATTAAGAGTTCAGTTGGGAACATAGCATAGGATAAATACTTAGCAAGCCCTGCATTAGTGAATAATGTGAGTAGGAGCTCAACAAAATTTAAAGAATACTTGGGATTTTGCAACCAACATTATTCTAATTAAATTTCATATATGAATATAGTGGATTGTTTAGTACATATATAAGCAGAGATGCGTAAGCGCTCATCCGCTTTAAATGGCTCCATTTCTTTGCAGAACAGAGGCACATGAACTTAGGGTTTTACGGTTTTAGCCATGAATTAAAAACCACCATCAACATTAAGTCCCCTGCTTAGCACATAACAGTTTTGAAAATGCGCTTCAATTTGTTGCAGTCACTGGTTGGGTGATTGACGAACCTATGGAAACGAAAATACTTGGGGTCTTCCATTTCTTTCTCAGTTGGTGGACATCTGATAGGAGGTAGCTTGATAGCACCGTCCTGAATCCATGATTCTATGAGCTCAATTACCTCTTAAATCGGAAATGTGAAGTTGGAGAAACTTCTCATGTTTCTTGTTGCTGAGCAGGGGTCTTAGTCGCAGCTTTCCGATGTTGAGTTGTTTATTGCACTGGTGCCGCACGTTTGGGATGTTGTTCTGTAGATGGCGTTTTCCTCTTTCCTCCTTCCCTCACCACACTTACAGAGGGCTGAAAATTGTACTGCTTATTAACGAGACGCCTACTCCCTCGAGTTTCACAGCATCTTCATTCCTGACAGGCCTGGTTCTTTCCAGCAAGGCAGGCGTTATTGTAGCCGAGCGCTTAGCATCTTCATGGAGTTCATAGAATGTATGGAAGTGCAGGTTACCCAGTAAAGCGCGATAGACAGGTACCATGCCATTAATGCATAACTCTACCAATTGTTGTTCAGTCACATTTGGATCATGAAAATCTAATGCATGAATTCTGAATCTCTTGACATAATCATTCGGATGCTCATTGTTTTGTTGAAACATTCTTTCCAAGTCTGATAAAGTAATTTGCTCAGACACAAATAAATATTTCTTGTAGAAAGCGTTAACCATCTCGCACCAATTTATGCTTTTTGGTGCAATGTTGTTGTACCAGGTGTATGCTCTCCCAGTAAGTGATTTTGAGAATTCTTTCAGTTGTATTCATGCTCTCCTAGTGATTCCAGAAAACGAGAGATGTGTTAACGAGCGTTACCAGTACCGTCATAAAGGGAAAACTGAGCAGAGGAATATCCTCTTGGAAGAGAAACTCTTTGCACATCAGGAGGGTAAGGAGGTTGATGCTGATGAATGGTAGCCGATTTTTCCTTGCATCGATTTTGGAGAAGTCGTTTTAGATCCTCACGCGTGATGAAATTGGATTGTTGATTCCTTTCTGATTGACATTCGGGAGCAAGGCGAGCTTCTTCATCTATAAAGGCACGCCCTATTGAAGTGCTTGCACCAGGAGTCATGAAAGCATTCCTTGCCTGCTCAATTTGGGGTTGACGTGGCTCGGGTGGTAGTTGCTCTGTTAGTGTTTTGAGAAAAGTGAGTATCTCTTTCTGAGTTGTAGCCATGTCTGTCTGAGACTTAGCAATAATTTCTTGTCTCTCCATTAAATAGAAAATAGTAATAAAAGGTTGGTTTCCTCGGGTTCTTACAGCTTCCCGACTTGACGGAGGAGTGGTGGTATCTCTGGTGATGATTGGAGTGTCACACTCGAAGAAGCATTAGGAAGGGTAGCAGCGGCTCTGGGAGGTGTCACACTGGAGGAGGTATTTCCAGCGCCAATGGTGTTTGTGGTAGAATATGTAACACTATGGGATGTATTAATAGCACCAGTAGGCGGCACATTGGCATCAGCGACAGGAATAGTGGCGCCTGGAGTATTTTCAGCGCTAGTAGCATCAGGATTGGTTACTGATCCAGACCTAAGATCTACCATTTTGAAATTGAGAAAAATGAAACGAAAATTGAGAAATTGATTTTGCAACCGAGAGATCAATCTCCCACTGTGGTCGCCAATTTGTAGTAAGGTAAAAACTGGTTCTGCTGAAAATGGTAAATTGGGTGTGTCGATGAGAAACGAATCTAAACCCTAAACAAATTTACTGCACATGAGTACTTTAGATTCGAGAGATCAGTCCGTACAATTCTGGCCTAAACCAAGAAATGGTCGTTCCAGTCTTGCTTCGGTCACAAAATGAAGGAGAAGAGTTGATCTTAGGGAGGGAAGCAGAGAAGGTGGTGAGATCAGAATGATGAACTCTATAAGGTGTAGTTGTTTATGACTTGTATCAGAATGTAGAACCTGCTTGCAAAGTGTAAGCTGTAAATTCTAGGTATTTTCTGAGTATTTGCATTGATAATGAATCTTGTTGTTCAATAGACAAAAAAATCTATTTTTAGTAAGTCATAATAAACACGATGATCTGGTAGGAAGTGGAAGTAGTTGAGTGATGGAGAAGTGGAGATCGTGTAAAAATGGTGAGAACCATGTTCCTATTATGAAGGGAAGACTGGTCAGCTTTACGCCCACTACTTCTCTACTGCCATCAACTGTCCGCTTTTCCTGACATTTTCTCATAATGGGAGTGTTTCACGCCGCACGCTGTAAACAGCCAGACCAATACCCTGATGAACATCTCCCAGATTGTGACATGTTTGATGTCTCGAGTATTTTTGTAGAAAATATATGGAGCAAGTTACACAAAGAATGTAACAAGTCTTACACGTTAATTGTTGAGTGGGTCTTACTTGCAAGACCTAATTATTTCGACCAGTCACGCGCAAGCTAAGCGGTGGGTGGTCTTAAGTGGCAAGTCAAGCCGTATGAATGAGACTTGATATGAGCCGGCGCTCAGAAGATAGCATATGGTGCTTTTAGGTTAAATAATTAAATTATTCATGAAATCAATATTTATGAAATATCGTTTGTAATCGATGTATGTAAAGCAGCTAAGAAATCAGTTTAAACGTAATCGATGCACGTAAAGTATCGTTGTTCATAGCCTGCTCAAACCGGTCGCGGATTCACGGTCTTATAAAGGGGTATGACCGTCTTGTTTGATCGACTGTCAGGAGTTGTTCAAGCATATCGGGGATGCGGTAGTCAGTCCTCATATGAAGGGGATGAACGGTAGTCATCATGGCACCTCATTGATTAGCTCAAATTAAATTTAAGCCGGTCAAATCATCCGGTCGACTTGGGTGGTCGAGATAATTTGCGGCTGTTGAAATGACGAGGGTACTCAAATACACCATAATCTTTTTGTTTTCAACCTATAAGTCCTCTTACCGAAAGTAATCGTCTGTGGATAGAGTCGAGACAATACAACGAATTGGTATTCACACTTTGTGTAATTGTCTAAGGATACAACATCGAGACGATATGACAACCAAAGTGTGATACTTGATAATAGGTTCAGACTTAACCAAACTCTATAGGATCACTATCAAGTATATCGGAGTTAACGTTTGTGCAATTTACTTTAAATTATATAAACAAATATAATTGAGGAAAACAAAAGTAAATCACACAACAAGATTTTGTTAACGAGGAAAACTACAAGTGCAGAAAAACCCCGGGACCTAGTCCAGAATTGAATACTCTCATAATTAAGCCGCTATACAAAATCTATACCAACTTCGTATAGTTGGGACTAAGCACTACCCCTAGTTCACTTAGTTTCCTCAGTATCCCTGCGCTTCCGACTTTGAAGGTCATGCACTGGTACAATTCCTTTGGATCGTATTCCAAATAGTAAAGGAACAACAAATCTGTTTGGTAATAACTCTTTTGATTCTTTCAAGATTTAAAGATATCTCAAGTCATACGCAAAGGCTCTTCCGTTTAATCTAATAAACTCCTTTGCCTGGTTAGATCAATCTATCCAATAACTACAAAAGTAGTTAAGTTTATATTCGCACTCAATCAAAATAAATCTCAAAGAGATATATTGAGAATGGCGATCTTACGCAACTAATCAATCGAATAAATCCAATTCTAGTTGGATCCCAGCCGATCAAGGTTTGTGCTCACACAAAGATATGAGAACTAATTAAGAAATCTTCTTCGTCTTCAAATCTTCTTTAATCTTCATAAACACCTGCACAACACCACTTAAATCTCTTGTGATCAATCACACACAGAACGGAGTTTGTTAACAATGGATTATCACAAGATGTCTTTAGATCTACAAACAGTTCTAAAGATCCCGTCAATACTTCGATCTAGTTTGAGTGAATCTTATATCAGAAGAGAAGATTCTCAAGAATAAACAAACTAGGTGCAATCAAAGTTTCAACAATCGTTAGTCAATCAAATCAATCGAAAACTAATAACACTGCAATTATCTAGTTTCCTACCAACGGTACTCGTAGAGCTTCTTGATCTCACAGAAGTCTTTAAACGAGCAGTTGTAAGAGATTTCACCTAATTATGAGACTTTCCTATCCGAATAGATGGCTCCAATAGAAACAACAAGAATGAAGTTTTCCCGACTCTTAGGATAGTTTGCCAGAAATGCAAACTTAGGTATTTATAGACCAAGGATGTTTGGACACCAAGGAATTTCCAAAACCGAAAATATTCTCAAGATATGCAATGAATAGCAAAAATCGGTTTTCCTAATTCCAATAAATGCTTTTCCAAAATTTCTGAAATCTCTCGATAGAAAATCTCCAATTAGTAAATGCACATTACTAATTTTTATTCTCTAGAGATATGCATTTAATTGCTGGTGATTAAAGCATATAAAACCAAAAACCTTAATTAAAAGATTTGCAATTTATTTCGGCACTAGATCTCCTTGAGTACTTAGGAATATCTTTGAACAATAAATGATAAGAGTTATTGTACGTGTTCAAAGTATGTTGACATCTCTTCACTGTAAATCCTTATTCATATTTACATGGATTTACATTCTTGGAATAGGTTATACCACAGTTCCAAACAAGTTTAGAATTGGTTGACCTGTATTCCAAGATAACTATGTGAATGATCAAATCAAATCACATAATCGGATCTACCAATCACTAGGATTGGTTATACCTTAATATGGAAATACACAAGTTACCAGGACCGGTTACCATATTCCATGGTATTGCTTGTGATCGGTCACACCAGTTAGCAAGATCGGTTACACCAATTACAAGGACCTGTTACCAATTACAAGGATCGATTACACAACATTCTGTGATCAGTCACACCAATTACTAGGATCGGTCACACCAACTACAAATATCGATCATACCATATCATGGTGATTATTTAGGATCAGTTACACTAATTGATAAAAACTAGTCATACCAAATCATAAGTCAGGCACTTGTGATTAGTTATACCAAGACGCATAACAAAGTTAGATCGGTTCCACCATCTCACTCATATTGGTAATCCAAAGATTTGCAATGAATAGCCGTACCAATAAGCCTAAAGATTTCCCTATCGATTCATAAAACAAGTTCATGAATGTACTTCCTTTAGAAAAATGTAAAACATTATTTCCTAGGATGAAATCTTCACCATAACCCATTCATATAATCATAACAGTATATACAAGATTATGTCGATGTCATATCTACGAAGTTCAAAGGATAAGCGTTATACTTCGTAGTCTAATTCCCTAATACTATGATCATACAAATATGACCATGTCACATCACTAGAATATCATACAATATGTACAGTATATACAACATCGCAGTTATGTTTTCAATATAGCACGACTTGAAAGATAAGTTAAGAATGAAACGGTTCAAGTCATATTCTCAAGAGGTAGGAAGATGTCGTCGTTGTAGTGTGCTTCTTCTTCACATTCTTCAGGTCTTCGGATTAATACTTGTATTTCTCAACATTCTTAGACTTTCTTGTCTAACCTAAACGAAGTTGACTCTAGTATACAATCAAGCGACTTTAGATGAGTTTTGATACACTAAAATATGACAACCAAACTTGACATATATCAACGCTTGGTGAGTTCCACCGAGCTATGCTCTAACAATCTCCCCCTTTGTCAATTTTAGTGACAAAACTCTTATTCCATATGGATAAACAAATTACATAAGAATTCATTTTACATACGTCTGATTCCAAATTTCAACAGCACAATAACCTGCATATATTCAATCAATAAATGTTGTTCTTGACATTTGAATAACAAAAGCTTTTACTCCCCCTGAAGGTAAGAGCTAGGTAAATATTCAATCCGAACATTTTTGTTATTCTACTTTTTGTAGTCAGAATACTACAACACCAATATGATATGTTTCTCCCCCTTAGTCAATGCTTTACTCTTTCGTTAGATATAACGTTTAAGCACAAATGTTCTTTCATTAGTGAGTGCAAATCACTTGTTTACTCCATATATTTCTCCTCCTTTTTGTCACAAAATGACAAAGGCTCGAGCAAACAAAGGACAAACCGAAAGAATCTTACAAATTTGAAAGACTTGTAAACAACCTATAAGAGTTAAGCATGAAAGTTTCGCATACCACTTTAGATAACCAATATTAAAACCGAAACTACGAGTAATTTAGTTTTAATATGTTATCAAGAAAACAATTGCCCGAAGCAATTTTCCCTAATAGGTTAACAATTCGACTAAGAGACTTAATTCTTATTAAACTGGTTGCATATGTACAACCGCTTGTTTTGATAAGACCAAAATAAAGATCAGAATTAACTTTATTTTTCTCCTCAGGCTCTAATTATTCAGACAATAACTTAAACCTTTCCCTTTAGACAAGACAAACGCTAGGTTAGTAAACTAGTTTTTTTTTGTCAAGGTATTCGATTAGACTTGAATAACCGAATCCTCCAATTTGATAAGTCTAACTAATATTCTTTTCAACCCATTCCGTTGAACCTATCTGCACAAGAAGAACAATATTGTCCACATTAAAAATTCAATTGTTGTCAACACATTCGATATGTTGAGGTTGAATGATAGAGTGAGAGCAGGCCATACTCCTCAACGTCTCACTTGTATAAGATGAAATTCTGACTGACCCATGCTTTTCTTTCACCGAGTATCAAGTCATTATTGTCTTCATCTATTCAACCCATACAATCACAAAAACAAAGAAAACACAAAGATATATAGATTTCTCAAAGTATCCAAATCTAAGATAAGAGCAACATATAGAGATAATGACAATAGATGAGATCAACTAACGGGTTTGGAATAATTGTTAACTCTATTAAATAACTCCACTTTAGGAATAATTGCACACAAACCGTGTGAATCAGAGACCTGTGAAGGAGAACATTCGGAATGCTCGAACCACTAACCATTTGTAGAAGAGATTAAAGCCTGACCAATTAAGCCTCCTAAACGACGACAATTCATGATTGCATTGAACAACTAGCTTAAATTACCATTCACCATCTTCTTATACAAATAAATGGAAATACTCAGATCAATACTTTCTCAAATTCAAAAAATAATGGATTTTGATCTCGCCATATACGAGATACAAGGTGCTGCATAAATGAGTTCTAGGAGGTTAAGCAAATTTAGATGCAGGATGAGGCGATACCATTTAAAACAACAAAAATGTACTTAACGATACGAAACACTGAGGGTGCTCAGTGTTTCAAAGTCTAGAAACTCTCTATATCTGAAACAGATGGTTCTCCGGGTTTAAGGATACGAAAGATCAGCGGAAATCCTATCACCCTATCAAATATAGACCACACAAGGAATTTAAACCCAGTTATTGATGTTACGACTCCAAGCATCTGTCTCAAACCAATACAGTAACACTAGTCAGGCAGTAAGATATTAAATTGAAGATTTTAGATTGGTTTAACTTCGATGAATGGCCCAATACCTGTGATATTTAGAAACTGCGAAGGATACACCATAGTCAGAATACGTACACTTCGTGCTCTTGCATACAAAATGGGTAAAGCTACAAGAAAGTAGAACTGTTGCTCAGAACGATATGAAGTTAATTCCTAGAACTACCCTTACCTTACTGGTCCTGCTGAAGCACAAATTTAAGCTGTACCAGGGAAACAAACCAGGATAACCCATGAAAGCAGGGAAAGCGTCAGTTATAACTGATTGAGGGTTAGTGTTAGGTGATAATTTAGGAAATGGGGAACTAATATCTTACCGAACATAGATGGGAATAGGCCTTAAGCAAATATATTATGTTTTTGAGAATTCAAGTCATAACAATATGTACAAGCAGAACTGTCATATAATCATAACAACTGCTTCAAACTACATTACAGACCATTGAGAATTCAAGTAACTCAGCAGCCAAAATTTATGTATCTCAACCATGCACGCCTTATCACACGGCAACATCAACTTCCTAGATTTAAACATAACTTTAAGTTAAAAGCAAGGAACAGCCTAAGTGAGATGTGAAAGAGACCGAGACATATTCAGTTTTAAGGCTACAAACAAGTTCACCGAAAATCACATTTCATATAAACCAATCAAGCATATAAACCCCTGAAAGTGTTTCTATCAGCTTCATGTTTAAACGGCAGGAATTCTATGTGAGATCCTAGAAAAACATTGTGATTGCTTTCATCCAAATAACTAATCAGTGTGAATAGAATCAACCACCTGTTTAAGTATATTAATAAATTGCAATGTCTATTCAGTTTTAATCTTAAGCACTTAAATATAAATTCTGAATAGAAAACTGAAATGGGAAAAAACAAACTAAAAAAAAGCAAAATAAGTTTTTGGTATTCCTCCTGTAATCAGCCATCCTGCCGCTAGGTTGTTATCGAGGAAGGACTGCACCTCATCAGCACGATCAGTTTTGATAGTTTCAGCTCCTTTAGGAATGAAGGTTTTCAGAGAAACGATGTTCTCCACTTGAGCGTGCAGCTGATTATCCATGGACGAGCGATAAATGTTATCATTAACACCAATACCACGCTCTAGGTATTCATTCATCTTAGATCGAAAAAATACTAGGATAGGAGCGGGAGCATTCCACCACCTTGAGATGTTTCTCTTGCAAATTGTAGAATATAAGATGTTCCCCGTTAAACCAATACAATAACACTTGATCGGAGAAAGTCAATATTCGTGTAGGAGGCGTAGTAGCAGAAGCCTCAAAGTAGCAACGGAGGGGAGTTGGTAGTAAACCTTCCTGGTCCATAATCTGAACATCGAAAGTTTCCTCCCTAGTCCATACTTGCTTATCCTTGTCCTTCAATATATACATATGAAGCTTGAAACAACAACAGCAACAAACACCGGTCAGATAATTACAATGATGGCCATAACGATCATTATCAGACCTTGCTATCTGCTCAGAACGTGCAATGCAAGGGAATCCTTTAAACTACAGAAGTTGATCAACTACCAAATGCAGACGCTCATTTGCCGCTGTTGTCAGAGTACATTCATTCGGGAGTCGAATGAAGTGAATCTTCTCGTTGTGGAGGTCGAATGAGAGCAGCATTTCAATGTCATTATCAGTACCAAGTTGATTCTGCATCCTCCAAAAAAGATCACCCCCACAGAAGGTGGCTGCTCTGCATAACGTTTTCGAAACTCTAGGGACCATCCGACTGGGATAAAAAGAAGAACGCAGTGGTGGTGGTAAGATATCAGAAGTACTAGTAATTATCTTTCTCCATGACCTAATTCCCAATGTAACGACCAAGCAAAGAAACTCGGTGTTGGCTTCTGAGACAAAAACAATTACAGCCTTGTATACTTGTGATAAGGGATCTAAACCAAAACCATGACACAAGTAGATGTATCCCACAGTAGGTGGTACATAAGCCAGGGCAAGTGATTCACCCCTGATCGGGTTAACAACAGTTATTGAACCATAAGCATCACCAGGATAACTGACTAATTTGGTAGATGCTAAACCATTACAAAAACCTACTAGTTCATGTTTATTCCGGCATCGAAAACCTGAGAGCAATTCGAGTTTAATGTTCGCCTTTTCTCCTCCTAATAAACTGAAAAGGAAAATCCCAATCGAGTCGCTTCGCCTAAGATTAAGTAGATTAAACACTAGAGATTCTTTACTTTTGTTTTGAATAGAGTGAATCACAAGAAATCTTGAATCATTAAGGATTGAATTGTACCATAACTTACTGAAGCAACAGCAAACTGCTAGATTCCGGGCTGTTAATCTCGTTAGAATACTCTCAATCATCAATTCCTGTGGAAGATTTTCTCCATCACTTTCATTTGCTCCTCTCTTTCCAGTCATCAATTCCTGTGGAAGATTTTCTCCATCACTTTCATTTGCTCCTCTCTTTCCAGTAAAGCATGCAATTAAGGATTTCAACGAGGGGCGGGACATGGTGCTTCAACAAGTCCCTTCACTCCTCTTCTCCCCTTCTTCTTCTTCCTAATTGCTGTTTATTCAGTGAGTTGTTTCCTCATTTTTATTTTGGAAAATTTACAAAAACAAAAACAAAAACAGAAGGGACGGGCCTAGCAAGGGGATAACTGAAGCCATAGCCCGTCCCTGTTTTTACCCTAACGCTATTTTACTGTGAACTTTTTTTTTTTTTTTTCTTTTTCTTTTTCTGTTAACGCTATTTTAGGTTTAGCCCACCTGGTATAGTTGAAGTTTGCTAATTTAAATAATGTCCATGGCTACGAGGGAATTAAAACTTGATTTTTTTTTTATTTTTCTTTGATCAGATGGCCGAGATTAAGACTTAATTCTTGGTTAAAGCAAATAATCTTTTCTTTTTCTCGGCACATTTATGTCCTTCCTTCTATACTATGAACTTCCTTTTGTATAGAGTGACAAATTTTGAGTTACAAATAGAATTTGGCTTACATTGGTAAATTGGCAGGATAAATTCTGTTTGAATGTCAAATTTAGGTCCCCAAAGCAGGTTGTGTTACGGAGCTGGTTTTGAGTCGCAATGCAGTGCAGATTTTGACTAACTCATATGACAAGTGTTCAGCCACGAGGTCCTTTAGCAAATTTTGGCCACAAGGCAAACATCATGGAAACCAGACTTGCCATTTGCCAGACCGTAATGTCATGCAGTATCAGGAAATTTCTCTTTCGTTTTTTTACCTTCGCCGCTGCACAATTTTATCTGACAGGAACAGTGGCAATGTAGGAAGTTAAAGACTGCCTTACCTCAAAAAAAGAAAGAAAAAAAAAAGACAACAAATGATAACTAAATGAGCTCATTCTACTAGCAAAAGCAGAAAATATAGTATTTATGTACTAAAGTCGGATCAACTGAAACGCCACAACAATAACTACTCAAAGATGCAAAAGGGGATATGTACAGTATATAGTGCCTACAAAGAAGAACAGATGTATCTTTACAATGGCATATTTGACAAAGAATAAGCTTGTTGTTATTTAACATTTATGAACGCAGATTAAACTGGTTTACCTCAAAAACAAATGGAAGACCTTAACCTGAGGCATACTTCCCTTCAAGTTTGATCCGGAAAAACTTTCTCCAAGAAACTGACAAAACGCTTAGAATACAAATGGGGTTCAACAGCAGATATTGTATTTGGGTCATAACAAAATGATTTGCAAGTATGCTCGATTTTCTTTTTCATATTGTATTCTTGCAATATGTCAATAATACCAAGATAGAGAACAACATCATAGACCTCGATGAGATCAACGGTTGATTCATCATCCTCTTCATGAGGAAGCTTGCAGTTTGCTTGAGCTGGCATGTTCACTCCCAGTTGGACTCGCAACCTGTAAATTTCCAGTGCAAGAGTCACTTTATTAAACAGTTTGTTAAAGATTTTGTAAATATGAAGTTCTCCAAAACACTGCTGCATGAAGAAGAGAAATTACACCAATCTCAATACTAATGCGGCCAAGTAAGGACAGAAATGGGCATAGCATTGGTAGTGTGAATTGGGCTGTTGAGGGAATCACACGGTGAAAAGACTATACCTGATGGAAAAAGAGGATCTAAAGTTTGTTACTTTGTTTTGCATGACTGTATTTATAGTTAGTCTATCAAATGATTACATAACCTCGTTCCACAATAAAGGCTTGTGGTTAAAAGAGGCTCAAATTTGACAAAATAGGAGTCATCCCTATCGACAACAAGGTCATCCTAAATAGAACAGTTTTAACCCTATAGGAAGTATGATTAGATTTTATAACAATACTTTCCGTTGATTTTAAACAACCTATTGATAACGCTTAGTACTATGTGAGCCTTGGTGTTGAATGCTTTGCAGAACATCCACAACTAAATTCAGTGCTTACATCATCTTTTTGAAGGAGTCGGAACCATATTTTGATATTTATGTCACAATTTCATGTGCCACCTGATCACCATCCTTAATATTTTACACAACAAGATGAATAAGAGCTAGTACGGTGAATCTATATGTAAAGAAATGAGTTACCTGCCAGTCCCAGGTAAAAGAAGATCAACTTCCTGGTTGCCTGCAGTGGATGCCCTCAATGTACTACCTCTAATGTGAGGACCTGGAGCAGTACTGACAGAGCTTGGCTCATGGGTGACCAAGAGCAGGCCCTTAGGAGGAACTGAGAGTTCTTGGGAAGACATACCTAATCACGGCAGAGTACAAGTGAAATTAGTATTAGCAATGTTTTACATCCTGGAGTTTTTTCACAGAAGAGATTGAATGTAGAAACAAAAAGAGAAATTACTATGAACCATTTATTTACATTAGACCCTAGCATTGGAGGGAACAACAAAAGTATCTTTCTTTTGTTATTCAGATAAACCCGTCACCCTGCCATCATATATTGTAGAAAATAATATTCACAAACCCTTTGGTGCATTTGCTTGATTAATCCAACATTAAGTTTATTAAGACTGTGCCCCACATAAAAACACCTTCCTTAAATCTAATATTTGGAGAAATTGCAAATCTGAAATCCAAAGGGTTCCTTGAAACATGATATATATTACATCTCCCTTTCTCTCCCTTAATTTTTTTCTACTTCACATCAGCTTCTTATCTCAGAACTACATGGGGGGTCAAATCAGAAAACAGGTCACACTTATTATCACTTTACCTATGTGACCCCTAAAAGGACAAAATTTTCAATCTCAGTGGTTCCAAAGAGAAACGTACAAAATATCAAGTATGATAACTATATCTAAATGATGTTAGCAAATTATCGGATATAAGGTACTGACGCGGGACCTAGTTACCAATCACAACAGAACTCTATGAGTATGTTAACTTCGCGACACAGATAAGAGTTTCATAAGATAATCTTTCTTCAATAAAAAACAAGTAAAAACATTGACAACTTCATTGTTTATACAATGTGTTTCATAATAAGGACTGGAACACAGTTGAGATCGGAATTAGCTTTCCCAAGAAAGATTTTGATATTGGAAAGATGCATACCATGAGATTTTGAAGAACCAGAGTAGCTGAGCTCGGTTAAGGCAGAGCCTGAGAAGACCTTCAAGTGCTGAGGAGCTCTAAAATGTACACCTAGCAGGAGGCTATAATCGATTATGCCTTGTGACTCCAGAAACGTAGAATCTAATGATATTTGTCTGCATATAATATCAGCAAGCGTAATCAGATAGATGAATTAATACAGAGGAGCATACATTCTTGATAAATGAATGGCAGAAGACATAAGCTTAATTGCTGCATAAAACTCCATGATTTGAATAATGATGACTGATGGTTACATAAACAAGCTGGCAGAAAGAATCGGACTTTTAGTTGAATGTAAAGATGACTTCTGAATTAAGATTATGGTATGGTATTCAACTATACATCCTAACAATTACGAATCAGCACTTAGCAGCAACCTGATAACAACGAATTAAAAGAGGAATACATGCAGAGTTTATATTTGATCTATTATACTGGAATTACAGGATTCCAATATGACTAAAGAGGTATAACTATATGAAAAGCAGATTGATCAAACAAGTGAAATCAGCATTCAGTACAGTAATTTGTTTTCCCAGTAAAGTAATAATCAAGTATTCCCAAACAAATAACTCACTTAAAAAGTGATTCACGCCATGATTTGTCCATCTGAAACACATAAGACAGATCAAGATCTTTCAACGTTGTATTCTCATCAATTTCCTGTTTATCCGTGTATCTTCCTTGAGATGAACCTTTCAAATCAAAACGACGGTGAATTCGTAATTCCGTGCGGAACATGTTTCCCATTACTACAAATCGCACCTTCAAAAGGAAATTACAAACTGAGCCAATTTTACTTTTAAATAAGATCTACACAATTATGAACGAATTAAGCATGACTGAAATACCTGAGCCAATTTTACTTTTAAATAAGATCTACACAATTATGAACGAATTAAGCATGACTGAAATACCTGAGCCAATTTTACTTTTAAATAAGATCTACACAATTATGAATGAATTAAGCATGACTGAAATACCTTCCGTCCACCTTTAAGCATTATCCGATGAAGCCCAAAAAACTTCGTTATGAGGGTGTTCTCATAGCTTTGTACATGATTGTAATAGTTTGGAAGCATTTTAAGAAGAACCTACAAAAGCGAAATTTATATTATCAACCAGTAGGATAGCTGAAGGGCTTCATTTAGTTTCAAGACCTTTATTATGATTTATTTGAACAGTAACCAGCAACTGAACACAATATCGCAATATTAGATAACAAAAAGTGACTTTTCCATTGACTGTTTTTTCTCTGCTTCAACAAAGAATCACTGAGCTTACTAGGCTACATTAACAGAAACCCAAACCTACTCATAATGTTCGTATGCATGCAATTTATCTAAACTACAGAAAGACAATTCTTATTTCAAGTGACACATTCACACTTTAAAGTGAGGGACTATGTACGTTATACTAGCCGAACTGAAGTGTTTTAGAAATCCACCGGTGTTAAGAAATATTTTCAAGGTGATGCAGTATAGCGAAGTAGATAAGCCTACAACCAAAATCTGAGTTGATGCACAAAGTACATACCATCAACTCATGTCTTCTTAAGGTCTTAATAACAAATCTTTCGTCCTGGGAAAGATAAAAGATGCTGCCACTTTTTCCAGGAGAAGAAAGCTCCCTCAGGCCATCGCTGCCACAGATGGACATCATGTAATCAGCAGCATCAATCTTGAACATCTCCCTCAAGTTCCTGAAAATACAGTTTAATGTATAGATACATAGTTATCCAAGTTGCGTTGAAGCATTTGAACGAACGAAATGAAACCACAGATGTAACTCGTTGCGTAATTGCTAAAATATTTCAAGCACGTAAGTGGAAAACATCCTGCTGATAGCAGGATAAGAACTTGAGTTTAACTTGATGTCAGTGAGCAGTGATTACAATCTAACTGGATAAATCCTTTACCTCCAGAATATACCTGATGAATTCTATTTGCAATTCATTGTACAGGGAGACGTAATCCAATCGGACTCATTGTAGTTGTCTGATATTAAGGCTTCCCACATTGATCATAAAAAAGAAAAGAAATGATGGCTTTCCACTTTCATTATTTCATATACTTATGGAGAACCCTTAGTAGTTGACTAATCATCTCAAGTACATGGGCTAAAAAGGCAGGGCTTTTCTACACGTGCAAAATCTAAGTTGCCCAAACTAACATACGAGTAGTAAAAAAAAACTTTTAACGTATTTGGGAAAGTTTGTAATGTGTGCTTGTTTGTGAAAAATTAGCACACAGTGCAGAACACAGACTATATCTGACTTGCTTTGCTAAAAATCAAACAAAAGAGCTTGTTCCAACTTTCGGAAAATACAGAAGAAAGAATAAACAACTACATAAATACTAACCAGCTGCTTCTAAACTGGGAAAAGCCTGCTTGTAAGCACAAATAGATAAAAGAAGCTGATGCATAGACTGTAAGCTAATTGAACTTAATGTGCAAGATAGAGATATACCTAAATACCATTGGGCAAAAGTCCTTCCACCAGAAACCAATTGAATAATGCGGAGGAGTAAATTGTGAACCATTTCTAGGGAAGTACATTTGTATTCTAGCTCGAGGTCCAAAATCAGATGAGCGAACTTCACGCATAGGCACTGGTGTGATCTTTCCAACAGTGTACCTGTAATTTAAGATGACTTAACTAATCTAAGCAACAAATTTAATGACTATAACGATAAAGTGAAGATCAAAATGTACCACGAACAAAAAATTGCTGGATGGTTGATCATATATGCGGCAATAATGCAGTTAGACTTTCTTAGATCAACCAAGTTAGGTTTACACATGCACGTACGAAACATACATGTAGTAGCTTCTCTTATTTATTATTAATTTATCCAATTTCTATCCCTTCGCAAACTCTTCGAGTTTGTTTGGAGTTTTTGCTCCTCAGTTAGGATGGTATTTTAATCCCTCATCCTCTCTTCATTACATATATAGGTTTTTATCATTCCAAGAAATTAAAATCTAAGACACAGGTATTGCACATTCCAACAGGAGAAGAGGAAAAATCAAGCCAACTGTTTCAGCTGAACAATAATTGATGACGATAGACATATAGATTTTAACTTACCTCAATCAGTTCCCATGTCAATTAGGCAATCCAGGTCATGATCAGAGAACTGGCCAAGGTTTAGGATTTAAAGATGAAGGATAAATACATTGTTTTTACTACCCCGTCAACTTGTGAATAAACAACATTATAGAATTATATTAACAGGAGGTTCATGTAGATGAACATCAGAACTGAAAATATGAAAGCAGCATGGTTACCTGATACCAAGTTGGAGATTAAGCATCAAATAGTAGCTCCTGTGACCTTTAAAAATAATTTCCCCTGGCCTTTTTTTTGTTTCTTTATCTTGCAATCTATTTTTCATTTTACTTCTATTATCCATTCCTTCTGCATAATTCTGAACACTCTCCTTAATCAAGACTCCTTGCATGTATTCCCTTACATATACTAAATTATCCTCCTCCACTGTATCATGACCTTCCCTAAATGGTAAAGATAAGGCACGAGCTCTTTCCCTCAGTGGAACATCTTTTACAGAATCGCCGGGACACCAATCACTGTGCAGCGATACAGACCTATTTGATATCCGAACTGATTTTTTCCTACGAACACCAGCAAGGAATTTTTCAGAGAGACTACGTGTTATTCGCCGTTTCCAAACCTTAAACTCCTTCGCACCGACTGATGAAGTATGAGAGAGAACACTTTGATTATCACCATCCCGTCCAAGATCCCTGTACAACTTGGGTAAAGATAAAACTTTGCTTCCAGTAGGATAAAATGTACCTTGGCCATCCTTTAGTCCCCTACTCCATGTTCCCACATAGTATCCTTCATTGGCAAAACTGTACAACCCCGAACCATGTCTCAATCCATCCAACCAAAAGCCATGGAATTCATCACCATTTGCCCACATCATAACCCCTCTACCACACATATTTCCGGCTTTCCAGTTCCCAACATATGTATTCCCAGTATTCCATACATACCGACCATTACCTTCCTGTAATCCCTCTTTCCAGGAACCTTCATAAAAATCTGAGTTGGAGTAATCCTTTCTACCAGTTCCATGCTGTACATTCATTCTCCAGGCCCCTGTATATACAGACCCATCAACACCGGTAAGGGTACCAAAACCATGAAGGTAACCACCAGAAAAACCGCCTTCATAAGTCGCTCCTGATCTCCATCTCATGCAACCTTTTCCTGTCATTTTTCCTTCCTCCCACTGACCTTCATAGATCTTTCCATCGGACCAGGTATATTTTCCCTCTCCATGAGGAAGAAATCCCTTAAATTTACCAACATAGATGTCTCCATTTGCAAAGACCTGTTCATTTGGACTGAAACATGCAAATAAAAAACTTGAAATTAAGGTGTTGAATCAAACAAGGAGACGCATATAATAGAAATGGCAATGGGAGATGAAGGTTTTAGCAAATACCCCAGAATTATCTGATAAACAGAGTTGCAAAGCATAAAAGAGAATGAGAATCTATGAAATTGAAGGACAAAACTCACATGTCTATTATATTCTCCGGACGCATTGGTGGTGTCTGGTCTTCCATGGTTAGGAAACTTTAGCAAACCTCATCCAGACGAATGATGCTTTTTATGGAAGACATCGTAGTCTTTATATGCCACCTACTAACCAAACAAACAGAAAACTTAATGTCCAACTTATGTTAACTTAGGCATATATTTGACTACTCAATTATGTGTCTCATGCTATCAGTACTGCTAGAAATCTAAAACTAAAGCTAACTACACACATCAAGTGTACCGTTAATTTTTATTTTTCGAAAGCTTGTAGCAATGTCATTAGCGATTGAGATTCAATCAAGTGTCTAAACCAATGCTAATTGAAAAAATAAACATAACTACAACCCTGACAAGATAATGGCTTTGCATGCACCTGCAAATTCAAGCTCAATCACTAATCAGACATCAAAATCAAGGTCAACAAAACAGCAAAATATTTATTTAATCACCTCCATGTTTGAATATATCGGTCAAATACTACAAACAATCAGCAGTAAACAGGTAGGGATAACTCAGGTACCTCAAACTAAGATGTCGTTGACTGACTAAAGTTCATGTAAAGCAAGCCAAAAAATCAAACTGATTCCAGTTAAACAAACACAGTTCTATACTATTCCTACGAATCAATTCAAATTAACCTCATATTTCTCTGAGTAAATGAATACAATTTTCATACATTCAAACCTAATCTCGCCACAAATTGATCATCATATGTTACTAGATTACGATTAATGCATTCAAATTCTATCTACAAATCCAAAATCAGATGAATATAAAACTATTAAAAAAAAGACAGAAATTAATCAATGAATGAGTCGGTAATAGTGATAACCAGTGAAACCGAAATTTCAAACTCACTTTGAATTCCACAGTTCTTTCGAATCGAGCTCCTATCTGGAAGATAAAAATCTCAAGTAATGGATCAAACAGTTGAAATATTCTTTTCTTTCTAATATCTCTAATGGAAACCCTAGGAGGGTTTTTTTTTTTTTTTGAGTTTTCTGTTTTTAGATTGGGGAATTTGACAGTTTGATAAAAACGGCTCGTGAGATTCAACTCTTCGTTCCTCCCAGCTGTTGTTGTTGTTTACAGTATGTAGTTCGTGATGACAAGATATTTTTTGTAACAAGTGATTATTTTTTAATTTATTTCAGATAGATCCTAATA
This sequence comes from Papaver somniferum, assembly GCF_003573695.1. Lineage (NCBI taxonomy): Eukaryota > Viridiplantae > Streptophyta > Magnoliopsida > Ranunculales > Papaveraceae > Papaver > Papaver somniferum. Next base: position 73,741,335 of record NC_039360.1, read on the forward strand.
AAGTATTTTGTTTACAAGAATCTCCTTCAAAAGCTTGACATGACAGCTCTTTGTATTTAGTACAAGTACCTACCTTTTTTATGCAGCCTCTCACGTTCCCAAAAGTAGGTCCTAGTCAATACCATTTTCAAATACTACAAATGGCCAAGCGGTAAAAATAATTCATGCACCGAAAATTCTCCTACTTGCCATTTGGTGGGAAAACTTGGTGGGCCCTATGAGTTGTGGACTTCTTGTCTGTGGGTTTGGCATCCCAGCACATAGCCACTAACCTCTCTATTGCTATCCCGAGTTGCTATTTACAGCTTTATAGTCTATGCCTGTTCGGGGAATTAGTTTCCAGAAGTCTAGAGCAAAGACCTTTTACAAAAATAAATAAATGTGCCTTTGTTTCTTAAAACCTTTCCCAAATTTTCTTCTATAAAACTAACTTGCTATTTCTAACAGAAATTAAATTGTAGCTTATGTGCTATCTAAGCACCCTTTGAGAGCAAGAGTTATGAAATCAATGTGTTTTAACACTCGTTCACTGCCAAATCTAATGAGGGACTAGGTGGAAAAGTGATTTTTTGACAGTGAAAGAGCAAAATAAGAGACTAAAAAGTTGACGTTCAGCAGTTTGGACAAAATATTTTAGCTCCAAAAAAATTTATTTTTAAAAAATTTAATCGTCCGGAGAAAAATCCGATAAGTTCACCAAGAACTAATCTTCTCTTCTTCTTTTTTAATACGAAAAGAGATTTTATTTCAATTAAGCAATAGCTGAGAATAATGTTTTATTAGAATTTAAAGCTTCAGTAAGCCAGGAGGCATATGTTGTTGTTGTTCCTGTTTACTTCTAAAAGATAATGCTTTATTTGCAATAGTGTCTGCAACATTATTTTCTTCACGATGGGTAAAACTACATTTAAGTAAACAAATTGTATCTTGAATAATGTTAGCATTTATCCATTTGATTGCTCCCTTCTTTCCATTGATTGCATTCACCACCCTTTGACTCTCTCCCTCTAGATGTAGATGAGTGATTCCTTCATTTTTGCCCAAACTACTGCTCCAAATGCTACCAATGCCTCTGCTTGTTCAGGGTCTGAAGCTGAAGTGCAGTTTTCCAAGCTCCATTACTTGTACATGACACATCGCGACTTATTAGTCAAATTCCTGTCAATCCATTATATTTGCAAAAAGCAACATCAAAATTAACTTTGATGTCATTATTGATAGGTATTTTCCAGATCGTTTGTTGTAATATGGAAGCATTGTCTCTTCTCACAGGAGAGTTAACTCCTTGTGTTCTTAAGCAGTATGCAATGTGAGTCTTAATACCTGCAATAATTGAGTCAGTGTTAACCTGTAAGTTTTCAAAGCGAACACTACATCTCAATTTCTAAATGTGTCACATTGTAAAACAGATAGAATGAAATTGGGTGACATTATTTTGAATATCTTTATCAAACCAGGATTTTATCCACTTATGTATATTTTACCATGAAGCAACTGCACACAATTAAGATCAATATTAGTAAGCACAGAATTGAAAACACTACATTCCAGAAAAACATGTTGATGATTTTCTTTGTGGCACTTACAAAGAGGACAGTCATCTAGAACATGAGAGGATTATTTAGAGATCTCTAGTCGGAAGACATTGATAGAGAAATTTCCACATGAAGTGAGGAACTTTTATAGGAAGCTTAGTTTTCCAAACTGCTTATTATCACTACTTACTGGCCTAGGTTTAGAAGAATCCAGAATTGCTCTATAGGCAGTTTTAACAGAAAACTCACCATTAGGAGATGGTTTCCATCTAATAACTTCTTTTCATTGAATAGGTATTCTGGTGTTTTGTATAGCATTTATTGTATCTCTATCAAAAAGGACTTCTAGAGTATCAATTATCCAGTTTCTTGTTTCATTTTCCATCAAATGAGAAATTTTGTTTACATTAGCAGAGATGAAATTGGATTTAGGAGGGTCCCTTAAGCTAGGAATCCAAGTGTCTTTCTGTATTGAAATTTCAGTTCCATCACCTATCTGCCAGCAGTAAAACTGTTTGATGATGTCTAAGCCATCACAAATACCCTCCACACCCAAGAACCATTCCTATATAGCAGACAATTAAGAGGGTTAAGACCATGAAAATATTTATGACTACGCAGAGTGGCCCAAGGAGATTCAGGGCCTTCAAGCATTCTCCATGCCAACTTAGTTAGCAGAGGTTGATTAAGAATGGAAGATTGCCTAATGTTTAAACCCCCTAAATCTTTAGGGATAACTACATGGTTCCATTTTTAAAATAAATACCTTTCTCACCTTGTTTTTTGTTTCACGAAAAATTTCTTTGGAGAGCATCCATTTTGTTTGTGGTTTTCTTTGGTATTGGAAACACATCCATATGATGACTAGCAATAGTTCCTAAAATAGATTGGTTAAGAATAGTCTTACCTGGTTGAGCAATGTATTTTGACCACCAAGGTGAAAGCCTTTCATTAAATTTATCCAACAAAAGAGAGCAAGATTCAACTTTGTTTTTTTGGAGCAAAAGTGGCACACGTAAATACTCATCCTAAAAAGCCATTCTTTTGATATTTAAAGTATTTGAAATTTCACATTTGATAGTATTAGGAACTTTAGGACTGAAAGCTAAGCCTGACTTGTCAAAGTTCACGGATTGGTCAGAATATTCGCTAAAGTTATCTATTATCTTAGCTATATGTCTAGCTTCATTGGTGTTAACTCTAGAAAATAACAAACAAACATCAGCAAAAAATAAATGGCTCACAGAGGGGATGATTTTAGTTATAGTACAACCATGAATATCGTCATTTTGCTCAGCAGTAAAAAGATTTCTAGACCATACAGAGGATGAAAAAATAAGGTGATAATGGATCACCTTGTCTTAATCCTCTTTGAGGTTTATACATGTAGCGCCCAAAAACCTAACATCTTACTAAACCAAGAGATTAACTATATAATAAGGCACTAAAGATCTAAATCATTTACTTAAATATGCAATTAAGAAATCTGCTACAAAACTTAACCCATACACTCTAATATTACATTAATGAAAGTATATCAAGTGATATGAATACAGTAATGTGTTGTTTTACATATTAATAAAACAATATGTATATAAAACGATATACACAACATCTTTAAATTCGATAAATCTTTAAGCTATAAAAACGAATATCTTCACGTGCACCATCTCTTCAGATAACTGAAAGACTGAAGTGGAAACGAGTGAGCACATCATCCCAGGGGTACTCAGTGGAAACAAATACAAAATCAAGGTAATCACTAACACGCTACACATATTTACTAGAGAAGAATAATAAAATATCTTTTACACACAACACATAACAGAAGTTCATTCCAATATCATTCCCTATAAGACAAAAGAACACCGCCAAGATGTTCTATGGAAATGACGTTAGAACAACCTAAAACATATGTCATTTAAACTCGTCTCACTCAATGGAGAATAAGATGCTAGAATAACTTCAATCTCAAATGATAACGCTATCTACACGAAATGTGAACATCTCATGAATCAAGAATTACTATCTAAGTCCAGAACATATAATAAAGGGTTTGATTACTACGAACCTATCGCATATTCAAGATGGGTCCCATCCGACCATGAATTTGATAGAAGTTCTTCAACGAGCAACGCCAAAGTAACCCAGTCATACTACTAAGACTGCACAATCAAGCATAATATACATACATCCAATGTCCCAAAATAAATTAAGTATATAATATTGGATGCTTTTACACCCCTATAAATTGCATAAAATAGATATAAAATACAATATCAAACCCAGCTGCCACCGGACATCCGCGAGGGTCTAAATAATACATAGGTTGCTTTTACGCCTCCTACAGTAGTATTGGACACCTCAGTCGCCACTTAAGGAACCTGAAAAGACGAGGGTACCTAAATACACCAAAATCTTTTTGTTTCAACCTATAAGTCCTCAACCGAATGTGATCGTCTATGAAAAAAGTCGAGACAATACAACAATTCGGTTCACACTTCATACGTGATCGATGGATACGATATCGAGACAATACGACAACAATATAACTTGTGTGATTGACTATGGATACAACATCTATTTGGTAACCACTTCAATCAATCTTGTTAAAGATGTAGATGAGTCGTTGACAAAGGCTCTTCCGTTTAATCTATAAACTCCTTTGTCTGGTTAGATCAATCTAACTTTAACTACCGAAATAATCAAGTATAGATTCACACTCAATCAATATAGATCTCAAAGAGAAATATGTCGATCTCACGCAACTAATCAATCAGATCTATCAAAGATAAACTGATTCTAGTTAGATCCCAGACGATCAAGGTTTGTGCATTAAATCCACAAGATACGAAAACTAATAAGAATTCTTCTTCATCTTCAGATCTTATTTGATCTTCAAAACCTGCACAACACCACTTGAATCTCTTGTGATCAATCACGCACAGAACGGAGTCTGTTAACAATCGATTACCATAAGATGTCTTTAGATCTAACAAAAATTCTAAGATCCCGTCGATACTTTGATTTAGTCTGAGTGAATCTTATATCAGAAGAGAAGATTCTCAAGAATAAACAAACGAGGTGCAATCAAAGTTTCAACAACCGTTAGTCAATCAAATCAAATCGAAAACTAATAACACTGCAATTATCTAGTTTCCCACCAACGGTACTCGTAGAGCTTCTTGATCCCACATAAGTCTTTAAACGAGCGGTCGTAAGAGATTTCACCTAATTAGGATACTTTCCTCTCCGAATAGACGGCTCCACCAGAAACAACAAGAAATGAAGTTTTCCTGGCTCTTAGGATAGTTTGCTAGAAATGCAAATTTAGGTATTTATAGACCAAGGATGTTTGGTCACCAAGGAATTTCCAAAACCGAAAATATTCTCAAGATATGCAATGAATGACAAAATTCGGTTTTCATAATTCCAATAAATATTGGTCCAATATTTCTGAAATCTCTCAATAGAAAATCTCCAATTAGTAAATGCATATTACTAATTTTTGTTCTCCAGACCTATGCATTAATTGCTGGTAATTAAAGCATATAAAATCAAAAACCTCAATTAAAAGATTCTTAATTTATTTCGGCACTGGATCACCTTGAGTACCAAGGAATATCTTTGAACAATATAAATAATAAGAATTACTTCTCGTGTTCAAAGTATGTTGACATCTTTTCACTGCAAATCCTTATTTCATATTTACATGGATTTGCTTCTTGGAATTGGTTATACCACACTTCCAAAAAAGTTTAAAATTGGTTTGCCAGTATTCCAAGACTACTATGTGATTGTTTATACTAAATCATAATGGTTAGTTGTGATCGGTCCTTCCAAGTCACATACATGGGTTCGGGTCGGTTATACCAATCACTGGGATCAGTTATACCTAAATATGGTATCTGCTTGTGATCGGTCACACCGGTCACTAGGATCGGTTACACCAATTACAAAGATCGGTTACATAACACTTATGATCGGTCACACCAATTATTATGATCGGTCACACCAATTACAAGGATCGATCATACCATCTCAAGATGATTACTTAGGATCAGTTACACCAATTACCAGGACCGGTCATACCAAATCATAAGTCTACGCATTGTGATCGGTTACACCAAGATACATAACCTGAGTTAAGATCGGTTCTACCAACTCATACATATTGGTCATCCAAAGATATGCAATGAATAGCAAGACCAATAACCCTATTGATTTCCCTTTCGATTCACAAAACAAGTTCATGAATGTACTTCCTTTAAACAAATGTAAAATATTATTTCCTAGGATGAAATCTTCACCATAACCCATTCATATAATCATAACACTATATACAAGATTATGTTGACGTCATATCTGTCTAATTCCTTAATACTATGATCATACTATTATAATCATGTCACATCATTAGAGTATAATATACAATATATACAGTATATACAGCTTCGTAGTTATGTTTTCAATATAGCACGACTTGAAAGATACGTTAGGAATGAAACAAGTTCAAGTCAGTATTACTAACCTCCAGTGGAAGGATGATGTCATCGTTGTAGTTCGTTACTTCTTCATATTCTTCAGGTCTTCGGAGTAATACTTATATGTCTCAACATTCCTAGACTTTCTAGTCTAACCTAAACGAAGTTCACTCTAGTATTTAATCAAGCGACTGTAAATGAGTTTGATACTAAAATATGACAACCAATCTTGACATACCAACGCTTGGTAAGTTCAACCGAGCGATGCTCTAACAATATCTCCTCTTTTCAATTTTAGTGACAATACTCTTATTACATATGGAGCTAAACGAATTACAGAATAACTCATTCTTCATACGCTTGATTCCAAGTTTCAATAGCACAATAACCTGCATATATTCAATCAATATATGTCGTCGTTGACATTTGAATAACAAAATATTTTACTCCCCCTAAAGGTAAGCTAGGTAAATATTCAATCTGAACATCTTTGTTATTCCCCTTTTGTAGTCTTAATACTACACGACAATATGATATGTTTCTCCCCTTTAGTCAATGTTTTACTCTTTCGTTAGATATAACGTTTAAGCACAATTGTCCTTTCCTAATGATTAAAAATCACTTATTTACTTTATATACTTCTCCCCCTTTTTTGTCACAAAATGACAAAGATTCGAGCAAATAAAGGTCAAACCGAAAGGATCTTACAAATCGAAAGACTTGTATACAACCTGTAAGAGTTAAGCACGAAGGTTTCACATACTATTTTAGATAACCAATATTAAAACCGAAACTACAAAAGTAATTTAGTTTCAATATTGTAAATGGTGAAATTTGGATAAGGGGAAAAAATGCCATCTCAAGACCGTAGACGAAATTCAACTCTCACGAGAGAGATTAATCCCTTGGCCCTCAAGGCATTCTTAGCCACGATTTCTAGTATATGTCCCTGCGAGACACTGCTGGTCGTGACTCCTAGTGCACATCCTTGACGAGATACTGCTGGTCACGTAGGTTCTTTAGAGCGTAAAATGTCCCCAGTGGACTTATGAACCAGAACAGCCATATTTCCAGCATGTCTTCGTGAGATAGAGCTGATTGTGATGCCATGATTCCTAGTATACATCCTCGACGAGATACTTCTGGTCATGTAGGCTCTGTAGATGCGTAAAATCGTTCCTGGAGGACTTATGACCCAGAGCTGAGATATGCATGTCTCCTGTAAGGACGACTCATCCTATTTGAGATCAAGGACTGATTTCTAGTACATCATCGCGAGATACACTGGTCATGTATGCTATAGGATCTGACTCGACTTACTGAGGTTTCCGAATAACTCCTAGGACATCCCCACGAGATACATTGGTTATTTTTCCTCCGGTCCCTTTCGACGGACTCCTAGAACATCCTTTCAGGATACACTGGTCTTTGGCCCATCATATGGACACACAGTTGATTCCTAGCACATCTCTACAAGATACGTTGGTCAAAGACAAGTGATCCAAAGTATCGTAGAGGCATTAAGCAGGCATACAAAGCCTTTTTCTCTCTCTCCAGGACGAGTCCCAGCTGACCATAGAGAGATTCGGATCCGTTAAGAAAATCTTAGTAGAGATTTTGATCCGTCTGCAAAATTTTGGAGAGATTCAAATCTCTCTGCAAAATCTCGGAGAGATTCAAATCTCTCTGTAAAATCTCGGAGAGATTCAAATCTCTCGGGAAATCTCAGATAAGGCTGAATACCCCATGGTAGGCACGAGCCTCATGTAGGAATCGAGTCTCCTTCCCACACGAATTCTAAGGCATCCCATGCCTTTTCACGTGACTCATCCTAGTCATTCTTACAAATCGGAGAATATCTCTCTATCTTGGCCAACTCGGCTAAAGAGAATATTTCTCTTTCTCAACACCTCATCACAAAGGCTGACTCAGCTTCACACAAATAGGGGGATAAAAGTTAGGGTTTTGGTCTGGCGGTCTACGACACGTGTGAGAAATACTCGACTTATTTCTCAACGCATAAGAGAGTAAAGGCGGTAGAATAATGAGACAAACTCAACCTAGTTTATCTCTGTTTATTCCTGAAGAGATGGGAGAATTGCTCCGCACGGCACGAAAAGCAATTCTTATCTTCACCAACCTGAGATTAGAGAATTCAACTATAAATAGGTCAAGCTGCGATCATCTTTCTCATAACCTCTCAGAGCAATTCTTCTTCAAACCCTAGAATTCTCTGATCTCTCTCTTCATCTGCTTCCCTCCCTAAGACCATCCCTAAATTTCTTCTCTGTAACTGAAGCAGCCTTTGAACGGTCATTGTGCGTGGTTTAGGCGAAGACTGTTCGTGCTCAACCTCCCGTTACTCACTTTCAGAAACCCTAGAATCCCACTTCTAACCTCTCTCATATTTTAGGTAACTACATTTTGGCGACCACAGTGGGAGGTTGTCCACTCAGTCACAGTTCCAAATCAATCCCAGATCATAGTTATCAATCTTAATCATGGTTACTACCAGGGGAAAGGAAGTTGAGACTTCAAAGAAGAACGATGGTAATGCCAGCACTGTTGGGACTAACACAAACACTGAGCATCCTGTTGGGAATGAGCGTCATGTTGTTATAGAGCGCCCTAATGTTGGTCCCGCTGTTACTGAACGTCCTGTTGTTACTGAACGTCCCATTGTTATTGAACGTCATGTTTTTACTGAACGTCATGTTTTTACTGAACGTCTTAATATTGGTACTACTGGTATTAAAATTGTTACATGACGTCCTGTTAATCCTAATATGACTAGTACAAACACTAAGCGTCTTGTTACCAGCATCGAGCGCCCTGTTGAAACCGCTCATTCAAATCCACCGACTCTGGAAATCCTGGCTACAAATCAAGAACAACTTTACGAAGCTCATAAGAATTAGGGGGAGACTCAAATCGCAATATTAGATAGTTTGAAAACTCTTATTGAGAAGTTAGCAATTCTTGATTCTTCGCGAGGCAGTTTCGTCCTTACCGGCACAGAGTACCTGAGTCTTCCAGAAATAATGTTAGCGAAAGCCCGTGTACACCAATCCTTATTCGTGACCACGTCCATTACCGTACTAGTGATACTCATGAGCTCCATAAAGACAACACAGTCGCCTAAATATTTGACCCTGGCAGATCTAGAGAGGTTGTTGAACGCTCTAGAAAGAGACAAAGAGAGTGCTGATGTGCTACATAGTCATCGTCCTCCTTACCCAGATGAAATACAACGTATCCCTCTTCCAAGGGGATATACGTCTCCGTCGTTTACACTATACAATGGAGTTGGAAACGCTCGTGAGCATGTGTCTCGATTTCTTGAAGCATTGGGATAACATGAGATAAATCATGCCGTACGGATAAGAGAATTTTCCAAGTCTCTGACTGGAAGAGCTTATACGTGGTAAAACAACTTAGTATATGATAGTATTGCTAACTGGAATCAGATGATTTAGGTCTTAGGATTTGGATTGCCATGACCAGAATGCAACGGAATCTCATCTCGTCGAAGTATGAATCGACAACTTGCTTCCTGTGTATCGAGCCCTCCTCGAGAATCTCAGTTTGCATAACTTTTCGAAACTCCATGATGTTTCAAAGTGATCTGCTTCGTCAGCACCCGCATTACTAGAAAAACTAAGGATGGCCAAAGCGGAAAATGAACATCGAGTCGATCCCAGGAGGGAAAACGTTTTTCTGAAAAGCGTTTCGATTTGCATCACTCAGTTGTTGTCACTGAAGTAAGAGGAAGGGACAGAACCAGGATGCCAGTCCTTCGAAACGCCCAACTTATGATCACAGCAATGTCAAGGGCCCTCCAGATTTTTCATGCAAGTATGAGGAAGTGTTAGAGTTGTTGGATGTGTGGATCCGGGATGAAACAATCAAACTTCCCTCTATACGAAGAGAGCCAACGGCTGAAACTATAGCCAATCCGAAGTATTGTCACTTTCATAAGTTCGTCGGTCATCCAACTAGAGAGTGCAAAGCCTTGAAACGAATTTTCAAAGAAAATATTGAGGCCGGAGAGCTTGGATGACAAAAGGGCATGCATAAGAATCATCTACCTCAAAACCAAATTAGAAGTATCTCTGCTGATGAGAAACCAACCGAAGAAGTAGCGGCCTCACTAATACATGGTATATGCGAACTCCTCCATTTCTACAAAAAACAACGAAAGGAAGTTTCGATGTTGTAAGTCGTATTTCACTGGGGACTCTTGTTTCGCCGCCCGAAGATGTTCAAGTTTCATTCACAATGACAGTTGTTGTAGAAGACATTACTTTCACGGCCAAGGACATGATGATGGAGGAAGATCATAATCGTGCTCTATATGTGCCATCATTTCTTGGAGGAAAAGAATTTAAATGTGCTCTGGTAGACGCTGGAGCCTCGGTTAATATCATCCCTTTACAAATATTGCAGGAGGTTGGAATCCCTCGGAATCTGATTGATCCTCGCTCAACCGTGATTAGTGACTTTGAGGGGAATACTAGTAATACCTACATTTAGATCATTGTTCGGTCGAATTCTCAAGCGTTGTTATCTCAAGCTTGTTTGTCAAGTTTAGTTGCCAAAACTATAAGTCTTGATTTCTAGTCTACTTATAGCTTAGTCTCGAATTAGGATAGTAAGTGTAGTTGAGCTTTAGACTCCACGGTGTTCATCGAATGAAGACGAAGAATTACTCAAGGGAACTTTTGGAACTTCATCAACAAAACGTATGTGGAGACTTGAACTTATCTATCACTCAAAAGTCTATCTATTATATCTCCTATTTTGAGACAAAAGTCGTATTGCTATATAGACTTCAATTATACACATTTGGTATTTCGAGCTGAGTTTAACTCACTTATCTATTTCTCGAAATATGAGTTGGTAAGCTTTCGCTTTAACCAAGTTCATCTTTACTCTTGACGAAAGTCATATTGTTTATTTAAAAAACTTGAAAATCGCTTTGATGCTAATAGTTTGTGGATAACAACTATTGTCATCCTCTAAGAAAGTTTCAGTGATTCAAATGAGAGTTTAGAACAAGTAACCATGTTTGGATATAAACATAGTGTGTATTCACATTTGTGTAAAAATCCAAAACCGGGACCCTAAGTATGCATACCCGTACGCGTACTGGTTGGTTGTTGGAAGTCTGGAATCTAGGTATGCATACCCGTACGCGTACTGGCGGAAGTTTGGGTTCCGTGAATTTCTGCTGGAGTTTGGAATGTGAATTGGTATGCGTACCCGTACGCGTACCGGCATAACCAAACTCGGTCCGGCTACTTAGGTATGCGTACCCGTTTGCATACTTAAGTAGGTTACTTTCTAAAATCGGTTTATTCATAAACTAAAACAGTTATATAATAAGGAATACAATCTTTTGCAAACCGTGGCTATGATGTTCATGAATTCATTCAAGTGAATCAAAATCGATTTTGCTTCAATTGTGTCTTATATACTTCTATAAGATCTAAGCAATTGAATAACTCTCTAACTAGTTTCATTTGAGTCATTTGAACTAGTTATGATGAAGATGAATAAGGTTGATATGAAAGTGCTTATATGGCTAACCATTGGTTAACTATTGTTGAACCGACTAAGTGTACACGTTTAGGTACGATTACTCAAACCTAAATGAAGTTACATTTCATTTGTGTATAACAATCTAAGTTCGATATAACAGTTGAAAGATATTAGCTTGAATCTAATCAGGTTTTTCATCTGACGCTGAATATTGAATGCTTTTGTTTCCAAGGTAACTTAGAATGCAAACCCTGATTTGAAATCTATATAAAGGAGAACTCTAGCAACTGGGAAACCTAATCCCCACACCTCATGTGTGATACTAGTTTCATAATCTATAGTCAATTCTCCTTTAACCTTAGGTTTTTCACGAAACCCTGTAGGTTAACGACTTGAAGACTTCATTGGGATTCTGAAGCCAGACCCAACTATTTTCTCTGTAGTTGAGTGTTATGATCTTGCTGTTTTCTATCGTGATTGAGTACTATCTTCTTTAAGATTTGCTCGAGATTTTATCTCCGATAGGCAAGATTGAAAAGTCACAAACACCTTCGTCTCATCATTTGTGATTCCACAATATCTTGTTTCGTTAATCGATTAAGATTATTGTGAGGTGATTGATATTTCTAGGTTGTTCTTTGGGAATATAAGTCTGGTATATCAATTGGTTCCTGTTCACCTTGATTTATCAAAAGACGGAACAAAACTCGTAGTTTTATCTGTGGCAGACAGATTTATCTATTCAATAGACTTTTCTATGTGATACACATTTGTTTATCAAGTCTTCGACTTTGGGTCGTAGCAACTCTTAGTTGAGGGTGAGATCAGCTAAGGGAATCAAGTACGCAGAATCTGGCGTGGTTCTTGAGGCGTAAGGAATTCAACTGTACCTTGATCAGTGTGAGATTGATTAGGGCTCAACTACATTCCAGTCTGAAGTTAAATTGGAGTAGGCTAGTGTCTGTAGAGGCTTAATACAGTGTGGTGTACAAATCTGGACTAGGTCCCGGGGTTTTTCTGCATTTGCGGTTTCCTCATTAACAAAACTTCTGGTGTCTATGTTATTTCTTTTCCGCATTATATTTTGTTATATAATTGAAATATCACAGGTTGTGCGTTGAATCGACCAATTTGTAAATCCAACCTTTTGTTGTTGATTGAAATTGATTGATCCTTGAACATTGGTCTTTGGTACCATTCAAGTTATTTCTCTGGTATTCAATCAGGCTCGCAAATTCTTATTTGTTTGATTGCGGATTGAATTGAGAAATTGAGATATAACTCTTTGATATAGTTTTTCTTAAGATTGAGTCTGACTTTCTAGTTGATTCTCTTAAAAGTATATTGGAGTTGGTCAATACAGATTGCTAAACGAAATATTGGGTGAGGTTGTTACACCCCCGCTTTTTCAATTGGTATCAGAGCTGGCAAACACGTTTAAGACCTCATAAGTCTGTGTTTGTAGCGATCTGACTCTATGAACAGAAGTGTTATCTCAATAAACGTACCACCAGTATTCGATGGATCGAATTACTTATGGTGTAAAATTGTGATGCATGCCTTTCTTCAAGCGCGTGATTTTCAATCATGGGTTTATGTTGTTATTGGATATTTTCCTCCGGTTGTTACAATTGGCACTGTAACTGTTCCACAGGATATTGGTGATTATGATGATGCCGAGATTCTTGCTGCAAAACAAAATTCTGATGTGTTGAATGCAATCATCCATGCCATTAACCCAGATATTCAGCACCATGTAACTACGTGCACTCAGTCTAAAGATGCTTGAGATATCTTAGAAACTGTGTTTGAAGGGAATTCCCGTGAAAAGGAAGCTAGGCTTCAAAACCTAAATTCTGATTGGGAAAACCTTCGTATGGCAGATGAAGATTCATTTGATGAGTTTAATCACAAAGTTTCTGAAATTGTTAATGCATCTTTTGCATTGGGTAAGACTATTCCTGAAAAGGACATTGTGATGAAAATTCTCAGATCGCTGCCATCCAGATACGATTCTAAGAAACACGCCATCGTTGAAGGAAATAACCTTGATATGTTTTCCAGAAATACTCTTATTGGGAAGTTAAAGATCTTTGATCATGAGCATATATCCAAATCTGGAAAGGATCTTGCTTTCAAAGCACAAAAGAACACTAAATTACTTGATAAAAGTAAAAGTGTAGGCATCTCTAAAGATGAACTTTCTGAGACTGATTCTTCAGATGAAGAGCTTGACAAGTCAGTCTCATTGATCACGAGATAGTTTGGAGATCTTCTTTTGAAGAGAAGTAAACGGTTCAATAGAGATAAACCTAAGTCATCAGTTAAACCTCATAATCGTGTTCCTCCCAGAAACAGGGATACTGACGATACTGATGACGAGGATATGCCACAGTGCTTCAAGTGTGGTCATTTTACAAATGAGTGTCCAAATCTTAGAAAGTACACTGGAAACAAAGGTCTTGCTGCAACTCTTGATGAAATGTCTGATAATTGTGATTCTAATGAAGACGGAAAATCAAATGTTGCACTCTTCTGTGAAAATACTGATTTTGATAATTGTAGGAATACGTTCATCAATCTCGATATTCTTCCAGAAGAAACTTCAACCATCTTGGAGGATAAAATGGATTTCTCTTTGCCTACTGGAAATTCTTCTTCTATTTTTGCAGATTCCACTATGTGTCTAGCAGCCTGCACAGCTGTGATGTATGAACCTTCCTCCAGTTTGACATGTTCTTATTGTACTCTCAAAGGTCATGAGTTATAAAAATGTTTCAAGTACAAACATAAGATAAGATATGTCAAAAAACTTCAACGAAGAGCAAATCGACTACCTAACAAGCTCAAACTTGTTCAAGAATCGACTGAGGTATGTAATATTATCTCCTCTGCAAATAAGTTAATTTCCAAAAATATGTTTAGACCATTAAAAAGAGGTTTTCGGTCTGAACAGTCTGGGAAACAGAGAACTAGGAATTCCATTCAAGAAATGTATGACGGACAGATCATTGTTCACCCCAGCACAACGTAATTGTGTTGGTTAAGTGTCTTGTCTCATGTGCCTGGTTCAAAAGAGACAAGAGTTGGCACTTCACAGGATTTAAGAAAAAAAAATTGTTTTTGATTTGTTTTCACTGTTTTGGAATTCCTCCATCTTTTCTTATCTAATTCATATTGAAAGGATTTTACTCTGTTGTATTAATAAGAAGAGGGTTATTATATACAATTCTGCCTTAATTAAGGTATGAGTTGTGCGTACGTGAATCCTTTTAATGTATAAAGGTTCTGTAACCCTACATTCCTTTTTCCTTCTCTAAGAAACTCTTTTATCACAAGTTTGCTTGTTGAGCTTGTTCTGTGAATCTCCTTCAGGAATCCATATTGTTATGGAGACTCTAAGCATCATGACTTTTGATGGAAAAGATGTTAATATGATTGTTAAGCCATCAATCATGAAGGCGAAAGGCATTTCTCCTCTTCCTTCAAATCTGAAAAGAAAAATGAGGAATGTGAGAAAACCAAGGGTTGTCCCTTCAAATCTTCAGAAATTTTCTGGTGTTCTGCAAGAATTGAAGGAATTAAGAAAGGAAGTACAGCAAATAAAGTCTTTTGTGTTTAGAACTCTTGAAATTCAGAAGGTCCTGATTCGGCATCAGTCAAGAAGGTTTGTTGATATTAACTCCTATCTTCATGAACCTTATGTTCCAATGGTTGTTGACGACAAGGAGTTCGGGGATGATAAAGAATTTTTCAAAGGTTTTAATGTCTAGGAAACTTCTTACGAGAATTTATTCTGTGTTTTAAGAAGGATAACTAGGATTTGGAATAGAAATTATTGTGAGTACACATAGCTATTTCCAACGATTTTCATCTTGCAATGTTTTTAGATTTATTTATTTAAATTCAGAAGTTTATTTGGAAGATGATTTTGCAGTATTAATCTTTATGGTTTTATATATTGTAACTTGTTATATGATATGTGTGTTTGCGTCCGTGAACTATGATTGTCCCATACATGGTCAAAAGTTAAGTCTTTCATATGTATTTATGCAAATATTGATAAAAGATTGAATGAACTTTTGACAAACAAAAGTTAAGCCTATTATGTCTTTATGCAAATATTGATGGAAGATAGGATGAACTTTCGTTTACAAATATTAAGTCTATCATATGTCCCTATGCAAATAGTGATGAAAAACAGAATGAATCTTTGAATATTCCGCAGTATTGGTCTTTCTCTGATCCACATCTTTGTGTAATTACTGTGCGGCTCCGTAAGTTTTCTTATGTGACCATTTCCGATTAAAGTAATCATAGGTTCTCTTGTGGTTAATTTAATTGAGTATTTTGGATACAAAATTCATGTTTCATGAGATTTGTTAATGTTCAAAGAAATCCTTCTTTTCTTGTAAAAACAAGGTCGCTCTTGTTGTTCCTTTTGGAATGACATTTTACGGGGGAGAGTTCTTAATTGAACTTGTGCTTAATCGTCAAATCTTTGTAGGGAGTGCGGTTGTGGAATATTATAGGGTTATCTTGTATCTTTATAAACTCCTTGATGAATGCATTTAGTTTCGTCTATATGATTGCATCTAAACAAGTTGATATGTGCTTCTCTTTTGGTCATGAAGTGTCTCTATGGAAATTTCATTAGGATCCCACTAATTTTCGTACATTTGCCAATTTAATTGAAAAAAAGGGGAGAATTAATGTATAGTTCACACTACAAATACATATGGTTTATGGATCATTATGTAAGGGAGAGTGGTTTTCATGTGAGATGAAGTATTGACTAAGGGGGAGTGATACATATCACCATAGTATTTTTGTCGAAGTTGTGATACAATTGAACTCTGATGTTGTGTAATAATACTGTGACATTGTATAACAATGATTGAGAGCTACTGTTTTCTCATTATTATAGCTACAGATCTTCAACAACAATGACGTGGAATTGAACACATTTGGAATCATTGGGGTATTTGGAAGTGACGAAGATTTCGAGTAATGTTCAAGAACCAAGGAGATCAAGCATTTGGATGAGAAGCTACAAAGTTTATTTATTTTGTATTCCATATGTATTGATAGTTTTGTCACTAAAATTGACAAAGGGGAAGATTGTTAGAGCACTGCTCGGTCGAACTCGCAAGCGTTGCTATCCTCAAGCTTGTTTGTCAAGTTTAGTTGCCAAAACTATAAGTCTTGATTTCTAGTCTACTTATAGCTAAGTCTCAGATTAGGATAGTAAGTGTAGTTGAGCTTTAGACTCCACGACGTTCATAGAATGAAGACGAAGAATACTCAAGGGAACTTGTGGAACTTCATCAACAAAACGTATGTGGAGACTTGAACTCATCTATCACTCATAAGTCTATCTACTTTATCTCCATTCGAGACAAAAATCATATTGCTATATAGACTTCAATTATACACATTTGGTATTTCGAGCCGAGTTTATCTCACTTATCTATTTCTCAAAATATGAGTTAGTAAGATTTCGCTTTAACCAAGTTCATCTTTACTCTTGACGAAAGTCATATTGATTATTTCAATAACTTAAAAATTGATTTGATGCTAATAGTTTGTGGATAACAACTATTGTCATCCTCTAAGAAAGTTTCAATGATTGAAATGAGAGTTTAGAACAAGTAACCATGTTTGCATATAAACATAGTGTGTATTCACATTTGTGTAAAAATCCAAAACTGGGAACCTAAGTATGCGTACCCGTACGTGTACTGGTTGGTTGTTGGAAGTCTGGAATCTAGGTATGCATACTCATACGCGTACTGGCGGAATTTTTGGTTCCGTGAATTTCTGCTGGAGTTTGGAATGTGAATCGGTATGCGTACCCGTACGCATACTGGCATAACCAACCTCGGTCAGGCTACTTAGGTATGCGTACCCGTTTGCATACTTAAGTAGGTTACTTTCTAAAATCGGTTTATTCATGAACTAAAACATTTATATAATAAGAAATACAATCTTTTGCAAACCGTGGCTATGATGTTCATGAATTGATTCGAGTGAATCAAAATCGATTTGCTTTAATTGTGTCTTGTATACTTCTATGAGATCTAAGCAATTGAACAACTCTCTAACTAGTTTCATTTAAGTCATTTGAACTAGTTATGATGAAGATGAATATGGTTGATATGAAAGTGCTTATATGGCTAACCATTGGTTAACTATTGTTGAACCGACTAAGTTTACACGTTTAGGTACGGTTACTCAAACCTAAATGAAGTTACATTTCATTTGTGTATAACAAGCTAAATTAGATCTAACAGTTGAAAGATATTAGCTTGAATCTAATCCGGTTTTCATCTAACGGTGAATATTGAATCCTTTGTTACCAAGGTAACTTAGATTGCAAACCCTGATTTGAAATCTATATAAAGGAGAACTCTAGCAACTGGGAAACCTATTCCCCACACCTCCTATGTGATAGTAGTTGCATAAGATAGAGTCGATTCTCCTTTAACCTTAGGTTTTTCACGAAACCCTGTAGGTTAACGACTTGAAGACTTCATTGGGATTGTGAAGCCAAAGCCAACTATTTTCTCTGTAGTTGCGTGTTCTGATCTTGCTTTTTTCTGTCGTGATTGAGTAGTATATTATTTAAGATTTGCTCGAGATTTTATCTCTGATAGTCAAGATTGAAAAGTAGTCACAAACACCTTCGTCTCATCGTTTGTGATTCCACAATATCTTGTTTCGTTAATCGATTAAGATTACTATGAGGTGATTGATATTTCTAGGATGTTCTTTGGGAATATAAGTCTGGTATATCAATTGGTTCCTGTTCACCTTGATTTATCAAAAGACAGAACAAAACTCGTATGTTTATTTGTGGGAGACAGATTTACTATTCAATAGACTTTTGTGTGTGATACCGATTCGTTTATCAATTCTTCGAATTTGGGTCGTGGCAACTGTTAGTTGTGGGTGAGATCGGCTAAGGGAATCAAGTGCGCAGAATCCGGCGTGGTTCTTGAGGCGTAAGGAAAGTAACTGTACCTTGATCAGTGTGAGATTGATTAGGGCTCAACTACATTCCAGTCTGAAGTTAACTTGGAGTAGGCTAGTGTCTGTAACGGATTAATACAGTGTGGTATTCAAATTTGGACTAGGTCCCGGGGTTTTTATGCATTTTCGGTTTCCTCGTTAACAAAACTTCTGGTGTCTGTGTTATTTCTTTTCCGTATTATATTTTGTTATATAATTGAAATATCACAGGTTGTGCGTTGAATCGATCAATTGGTAAATCCAACCTTTGGTTTTTGATTGAAATTGATTGATCCTTTAACATTGGTTTTGGGTACCGTTCAAGTTATTTCTCTGGTATTTCAGGCTTGCAAATTCCTATTTGTTTGATTGCGGATTGAATTGAGAAATTGAGATATAACTCTTTGATATACTTTTTCTTAAGATTGAGTCTGACATTCTAGTTGATTATCTTGAAAGTATATTGGAGTTAGTCCATACAGATTGCTAAGCAATATATTGGGTGAGGTTGTTAGACCCCCGTTTTTTCACCTACGGGCATATTGTAATCGATCTCCAAGTTGGGCCGATCCAGACCAAGGTGAAATTCTATGTTATCGAAAAAAACTTCGGGTTACCACATGATTCTTGAAAAAGCGGGGGTCTAACAACACCACCCAATATTTCACTTAGCAATCTGTATGGACTAACTCCGAAATACTTTCTTGAGAATCAACTAGACAGTCAGACTCAATCTAGGTAAAAGTATCTCAAGGAGTCAATATCTCTCTCTTGTTTTGATTTACTCAAGCTAATAGAAATCAGCGAGTCCTAATCAAATACAAGGAATAACTTGGACGGTACCAAAGACCAATGTCCAAGGATCAATCAATGACAATCAAACAACCAAAGGTTGGATTATACTAATTGATGATCTATACGCACAACCTGTATTATTTCAGTTATAAAGATAAACAATATAATGCGGAAACTGAAATAACACAGACACCAGAAATTTTGTTAACGAGGAAACCGCAAATGCAAAAAAACCCCGGGACCTAGTCCAAATTGAATAAACACTGTATTAACCCGCTACAGACACTAGCCTACTCCAAGCTAACTTCGGACTGGACTATAGTTGAACCCCAATCAGTCTCCCACTGATCCAAGTTACAGTTGTACTTCCTACGCCTCTGATCTCAGCAGGATACTGCGCACTTGATTCCCTTAGCTGATCTCACCCACAACTAAGAGTTGCTACAACCCAAAATCTCAGGCTTTAACAATAAACAAATTTGTCTCACACAGACAAGTATATCAAAGGATCAATCTGTCTCCCACAGAAAAACCCTAAAGTTTTTGTTCCGTATTTTGATAATAATCAAGGTGAACAGGAACCAATTGATAATCCGGTCTTATATTCCCGAAGAACAGCCTAGATTAATCAATCACCTCACAACAATCTTAATCATATGTTAGCGAAACAAAATGTCGTGGAATCACAAACAATGAGACGAAGGTGTTTGTGATTACTTTTTATATCTTGCCTAACCAATCAATATGATTGTACTATTATGATAGAAGATGCAAGATCAGATCACACAACTACGATAAAAGTAGTATCGGTCTGGCTTCACAATCCCAATGAAGTCTTCAAGTCGTTAACCTGGTTTTAGAAGAACAAAACCAAAGTTTAAAGGAGAACCGACTCTAGCAAGCAAACTAGTAGAACACGTAAAGTGTGGGGATTAGTTTTGCACATTTGCTAGATGTCCCCTTATATAGTCTTTCAAATCAGGGTTTTGCCTTAGTTACAAAGCAATCAATATCCACCGTTAGATGAAAACCTGATATAGATTCAAGCTAATATTTCTCAACCGTTAGATCGAAAACTTAGATTGTCATACACAAATGACTATACGGTTCTAGGTTTGTAAACCACACCCAAACGTGTACATTGTTGGTTCAACAATAGTTTACCAAAAAGGTTAACCATAAGAGCATTTCATACCAACCATGTTCTTCTTCACCATAACTAGTCCAAATGACTCAAATGAACTAGTTAAGAGAGTTGTTCAATTGCAAGGAAATCTTATGTAACTACACAAGACACAATTGAAGCAAAGATGATTTGATTCACAAGAATCGGTTCATGAACTTTAATATCCACGGTTTGCAAAAGCATTCCTTAGTCTTTTAAGATTAAGTTCAGAGATCATCTTTAGATATATAACCTTCTCAAGTTCGCAGACTAGGTTCGCGGACTTAAGACACCGGACAGAGTTTACAAACTCCAGTAAAAAAATTCGGGTTTGAGAACTTCGCCGGTTGGCAGACTGGTTTCGCGGACTTGGCTCATGCAAGTAGTTTTTCAACTCCAGCAGAAATTCTCGGGTTTGAGAACTTCGGCAGTTCGCGGACTGAGTTCGCGGACTTGGCACTTGCCACACTTCCGGTTCTCTTGATCAACAAAGTTCGAGAACTTCGGTTCAAGGAATACATTGGTTATGTAATCTAAACTCTCATTCCAATCATTTAAACATTCTTAGAGGAAGATATATAGTTGTTACACCATTTCTCGTCAAAGCAATTTCCAAAGTGATTAAAACATTCATGACTTTCGTCACTAGGTAAAGTTAAACTTGGTCGAAGCGAAAAGCTTACCAACACATATTTCGAGATATAGATAGGTGAGGTATACTCGGCTCGAAATACCAAATGTGTATGATCTAGTTTATATATATAGCATACGACTTTTGTCTCAAAGAGTAGGAGATAGAATAGATAGACTTTTGAGTGACAGATAAGTTCAAGTCTCCACATACCTTTTTGTCGAGAAGTTCCACTGGTTCCTTGAGTAGTCCTTCTACTTGTATGATGAATCGCCATGAAGTCCTTGAGCTCAAATACACTTACTATCCTAGTCCAAGGCTTAGCTATAAGAGACTAAAAATCAAGACTTATAGTTTTGATCACTAACATTGACAAACATGCTTGAGATAGCAACGCATGCGAGTTCGACCGAGCAGTGCTCTAACAATCTCCCCATTTTTTCAATTTTAGTGACAAAACTATCAATACATATGGAATATAAAAAAAGATAATGAAACTTTAGTAGCTCCTATGCCACATGTCTAATCTTCAACATTCCTCGAAATCTTCGTCACTTCCAAGTACTCCAATGATCCCAAAGGTTGTTAGTTTAGCACCATCGTTGTTGAAGATCCGTAGCTATAACAATGAGAAAGCATCAGTCTCGATCATTGTTATACAGTGTCATAGTATTATTATACAATGTCAAAGCTCAATTGTATCACAACTTCAACAATAATACTATGGTGATATGTATCACTCCCCCTTAGTCAATACTCCATCTCACATGAAAACTACTCCCCCTTACACAATGATCTGAAAACCATATGTATTTGTAGTGTGAACTACATATTAATTCTCCCCCTTTTTGTCAATAAAATTGGCAAAGGTACAAGAACGGGTTCATAATGAAATTTCCGTAAGAGACATTTCATGACTGAGAGAAAGAAACACACGTCATCTTATTTAGATGCAATCATATAGCCGAAGCTAACATCATTCATCAAGGAGTTTAAAGATACAAGATAACCCCTCTAAAATTCCACATCTGCACACCCCTCAAGATATGACCATTAAGCATAAGTTCAAAATAACTCTCCCCCATTTGATGTCATTCCCGAAAGAACAACAACGAGCGACCTTAATTTCAAGAGAAAATAAGGATTTTTATTGGACACCAAAACCATGAGAATGATTTTTATATCCAAAACTCAATAAAATTAATCATAAGTAAACCCATAATAAATTTAATCGGAATGCATAATTAAATTAAGCACAAAAGTGATCAATTTAATTCACTGTGCTCAACATAAGTAAACTTACGGAGCAACGACTAAGTTAACCATACAAGAGAGTGATTGGCTTAATCGTTCATATACTCAACACAAGAGAACCTTGTGGAGTAATAACTAAATAACCAATAAGATGATTAATTTAGTTCTAATGTGCTCAACATAAAGTATCTTACGGAACAACCAACAAGGCTAATAAAAAATAATCAACTTTGTTGTATCGTGCTCAACATAAGAAACATTACGGAGCCTCACGGTAATACAAAAAGGATGGATCAATGAAGATCAATACCGTGGAATACACGAGGATTCATTCTTTTGCACAAGCATATACAATAGCAATAATCCTTGGATACAAAAGATTTTAACCTATCTTCCGTCAAAGATTGACAATATAGGTTTAACTTTTGTATTTGTCAAAAGTCTATTCATTCTTAAACCAATAAACGAATACCGATCATGAACAACTTTACTTTTGACAAAATATGGGATAACATAGTTCACGGACGTAAGCACCAATATCCCATAACAAATTGCAATATAACAAATCATAAAGATTAAATACTGCAAAAACATCATCCTCCAAAAAGTTTTATAATCAAAAACCTAAAACACAAGAAGATGAAAATAATAGCTATGCGTAGTCACAATCATCGCTATTCAAAGCACTAGTTATTCTTCCAACTAAGCCAAAAAGAAGACATACTAGGAAAAAACAAACGAGACACAAGATTTGAACCCTAAACCTTGTCAGCAAATAGAGATTGGACATGAACGAGCTCATCAGTTGCCTTCTTTAGTTCGTTTTTCAGAAAAACAAGATTCCTTGTTGCAATTCCGAGATGTTCACGTACTACTTCAAAGTCTTGAAGAAATTTTCCTACCAGTTGTGAAGACATTTTAACTGGTAGTTTGTTTTCATGATCAACAACATGAAAGCATGTTATGGAGACATCAATTAATTCGCTGGTCTTGTCCTGCTTAACTTCATCAACCTTGTTGCTTCCATCCATTGTGCACATATAAAAGGAATTCAATAGAATCTTTTGACTTTATGGAACACAAAATTTAAAAGGTATTCCAAAAACCCTAGAAGCCACGGCGTTCGTCTGGGTTCGGTCCATGTACTGGCGGTCAAAACACATGTGAGACCCGAGATGTTGGAGAAGCAACACAGTACAAGAGAATGGTCAAGCGGCAAACACTTAGCGGAGGGATAAAGAAATCTAGATAAGAATATAACTCCCTTAAACAATAAATCTTCACTCCTTCCAACTCTCTCAAGATGATCATCTTGAGAACAAAGAGCATCCTTCTTTATTTAAAAGAAGGATGCAACCTTATGCAGTCATGGTGTATTAAGATGAGCATTTCGCTCATCAATATTTACTTCTTCTTTTCCATTTTCAAGGGTGTTTAGAGTCACATTACTCATTGTAGCAGAAGAAGTTCTATCAAGAGAGGAGTTAGGAGTACCTGAGTCAACTGCTTTCCATGTTTTCTTGATGCTTCGTTTGAGTTTGTTTACGCCGATTTTCAGATTTGAGACTCGATTGTTGAGATGCAAGAAGCCTGGATCAGCGATCTTGGATTTGCAGCTATCTTCAAGAAGAGATGAGGAACATAATCTTTCTCTTTTTCTCCTAGGTCTTTTTCTCTTTGCAGGGTCAGTCATCCTGTCGCCACTCTTTCTCCTTCCATTGTAAGCGTTTTTTTGTTTTGAGCACACAATTGAGAAAAGACTTATCACGGTACATTTCTTGAGTGTTAAAAGTTCCTTTTCTAACAATGTGTGAAATCGGTTTAATGACTTCTTTAGACATCCAAGTAAGAATGTTATGAAGTTTTTCATTCCTCAACCGAAAACGACATCTTCGCTCAGAATGTCCTTTGTTCCCGCAGTAATAGCAGTTAAAGGGATTATTTTTAACCGTTCTTTTGCGAGCAGATTTAGAAGAAGAACAATCCTGTTTTTTAGGACCATCGCAGGCTTTCAAAGGTTTTTCACATGGAGACTTATCACTAGCTTTTACAAAATTTATCTTACTAGTTTTTGGAGCGTATATTCCTTTATAGCCCAGACCACGTGTATCACGATATTATTTACATGCTCCAATCATAGAAGACAATTTTGTAGAGCTAGAATTGAACCTTCTCATATTCTGTTCCAGTGATTTTACTTTATCAAGAGCGGCAGCAAGGTCAGTTTCCAAGGATTTTTCTTTGGCAAGGAGACTGAGTTTTTTGTCATTAAAGCATTTTTGTTAAGAGTCATACCTTGCATCAGCATCTACAAGATTTTCTTTCAACAAACATAGATTTCGGAGAAGACTATCACATTCAGACCTTTTTGTGCGTAAATCTTCATCACGATCTTTAACGATAGATTTTAGGAGTCTATACCCACATCATATCCTTTAAAGACTTTTCTCAACTTTCTGTTTTCTTGACAAAGAGGAGCCATGTATTTTCTCAAGCAAGTTGTTGACTTCTTCTCTTTCAAAGCACGATCAAACAGCTTGATATATTGAGCAACTTCCTCATCAACACTTTGCCTTTCTTCTGAATCACTATCGTATGAAAGATCATCCAATTGTTCATCAAGAGATTTTTCCCAATCGAATGCAGATTCAGACAAGGGACAAGAGACAGAGTTTCTCTTAGAGGTTTCAGGACTTTGAAACACATCAGAGTGATTCTGAAATGATGTTGCGTTCTTAGAGATAAAATCGTCCATTCTCAGATCGCCACAAACACAGACTTTTGAGGTCTTGAATGTGCTTGCCGACTCTGATATCAATTGAAAAAGCGGGGGTCTAATAACACCATCCAATATTTCGCTTAGCAATCTGTATGGACTAACTCCGAAATACTTTCTAGAGAATCAACTAGATAGTCAGACTCAATCTAGGTAAAAGTATCTCAAGGAGTCAATATGTCTCTCTTGTTTGATTTACTCAAGCTAATAGAAATCAGCGAGGATCAATCAATGTCCAAGGATCAATCAATGTCCTTGGACGGTACCAAAGACCAATGTCCAAGGATCAATCAATGACAATCAAATAACCAAAGGTTGGATTATACTAATTGATGATCTATAGGCACAACCTGTATTATTTCAATTATCAAGATAAACAATATAATGCGGAAACTGAAATAACACAGACACCACAAATTTTGTTAACGAGGAAACAACAAATGCAGAAAAACCCCGGGACCTAGTCCAGATTGAATACACATTGTATTAAGCCGCTAAAAACACTAGCCTACTCCAAGCTAACTTCGGACTGGACTATAGTTGAACCCCAATCAGTCTCCCACTGATCCAAGGTACAGTTGTACTCCCTACGCCTCTGATCCCAGCAGGATACTGCACACTTGATTCCCTTAGCTGATCTCACCCACAACTAAGAGTTGCTACATCCCAAAATCGCAGGCTTTAACAATAAACAAATATGTCTCACACAGACAAGTTTATCAAAGGATCAATATGTCTCCCACAGAAAAACCCTAAAGTTTTTGTTCCGTCTTTTGATAATAATCAAGGTGAACATGAACCAATTGATAATCCGGTCTTATATTCCCGAAAAACAACCTAGATTAATCAATCACCTTACAACAATCTTAATCATATGGTAGCGAAACAAGATGTCGTGTAATCACAAACAATGAGACGAAGGTGTTTGTGATTACTTTTTATATCTTGCCTATCGGAGAAATCAAACAATCTCTAGCCAATCAATATGATTGTACAATTACGATAGAAGATGCAAGATTAGATCACACAACTACGATAAAAGTAGTATCGGTCTGGCTTCACGATCCCAATGAAGTCTTCAAGTCGTTAACCTGGTTTTATAAGAAGAAAACCAAAGGTTAAAGGAGAACCGACTCTAGCACGCAAACTAGTAGCACACATAAGGTGTGGGGATTAGTTTTGCAGAGTTGCTAGATGTCCCCTTATATAGTCTTTCAAATCAGGGTTTTGCCTTAGTTACAAAGCAATCAATATCCACCGTTAGATGAAAACCTGATATAGATTCAAGCTAATATTTCTCAACCGTTAGATCGAAAACTTAGCTTGTCATACACAAATGACTGTACGCTTCCAGGTTTGTAAACCGCACCCAAACGTGTACATTGTTGGTTCAACAATAGTTTACCAAAAAGATTTAACCATAAGAGCATTTCATACCAACCATGTTCTTCTTCACCATAACTAGTTCAAATGACTCAAATGAACAAGTTAAGAGAGTTGTTCAATTACAAGGAAATCTTATGTAACTACACAAGACACAATTGAAGCAAAGATGATTTGATTCACAAGAATCGGTTCATGAACTTTAATAGCCACGGTTTGCAAAAGCATTCCTTAGTCTTTTAAGATTAAGTTCAGAGATCATCTTTAGATATATAACCTTCTCAAGTTCGCAGACTAGGTTCGCGGACTTAAGACACCGGACAAGAGTTTACAAACTCCAGCAGAAATCCTCGGGTTTGAGAACTTCGTCGGTTCGCGGACTGGGTTCGCGGACTTGGCTCACGCAAGTAGTTTGTCAACTCCAGCAGAAATTCTCGGGTTTGAGAACTTCGGCAGTTCGCGGACTGAGTTCGCGAACTTGGCACTTTCCACACTTCCGGTTATCTTGATCAACAAAGTTCGAGAACTTCGGTTCAAGGAATACATTGGTTATGTAATCTAAACTCTCATTCCAATCATTGAAACATTCTTAGAGGACGTTATATAGTTGTTACACCATTTCTCGTCAAAGCAATTTCCAGAGTAATTGAAACATTCATGACCTTCGTCACTAGGTAAAGATAAACTTGGTCGAAGCGAAAAGCTTACCAACACATATTTCGAGATATAGATAGGCAAGGTATACTCGGCTCGAAATACCAAATGTGTATGATCTAGTCTATATATATAGCACACGACTTTTGTCTCAAAGAGTATGAGATAGAATAGATAGAATTTTAAGTGACAGATAAGTTCAATTCTCCACATACCTTTTTTTCGAGAAGTTCCACCGGTTCCTTGAGTAGTCCTTGTACTTGTATGATGAATCTCCATGAAGTCCTTGAGCTCAACTACACTTACTATCCTAGTCCGAAACTTAGCTATAAGAGACTAGAAATCAAGACTTATAGTTTTGATCACTAACATTGACGAACATGCTTGAGATAGCAACGCATGCGAGTTCGAACGAGCAGTGCTCTAACAATTCTAGGACGTCCCTGGCTTCATGACAACCAGGCTATACCCTCGACCTATCATCAGTGCATCAAGCCAGTTCATGAAGGGAAAAATTTTCGGGTTGCGGCATCGCCTTCGCCTTATGTTTTGGCTAGTGAGGTAATTATCCCTAGTAGGATCCCAGACCCTCATATTCGAATTTACAGCCTTCCTCTCCCTACGTGGGCATCTATTCAAGGAGCTGGTCGTCTTCCATCCCCGACGCCTCTCAAGGAGGTTTTCAAGAATCAGAATAAGATGGTTTCGTTCAAGAGGATCAACGCGCCGGTGACTGGAACTCTGAGTCATTCAAGTCACAAGAAGGGTGGTTTCACGCAGGAATATGATCCTAAGGGAAGGATTCTTTACTTGCGTCATTATTAAACATAGTCAGATATATGGTGAGTCTCTGTTTTGGGAATAGTCAAGATGTTCAACTTGGAAGATGAGATTTAGTAAACTCCATAGATGAAAAAAACGTCCCGAATGGGGACTGAACAAAATTTTGGGCTTGGGGAACAAGTCTATATATTATCTAGAAGGGGATATTTTGTTAGGTCTTTGGTTCGACATCCAAGTTAGTGGTTGGTTAGCTTTCCTTTCAATATGTATTTCTTTCAATCAATAAATTGTGTGCCAAACTCTGTGCAATTAAATCTTTTAGAAAATCTCATATCCAAAATTCAAAACCTAAAATAATAATAAGGAAAACAAACACTACTAGAAAACATGTCTCCCAGTATCACTAAAGAAAAAGTGGGGCAATTATTCTAAAAGAGATTATCCATTAAGGGTTTTTGTCCTTTAAGAAAAGTCTTTTTCTTTTTGCTCAACTCCTCTGCTTTGGCCTCTGCAACTCGGGTTGCCTATCTTGCACGTTCCAACTGCTCCCTTATAAGATTTTCTTCTTGAGTCAATGCCTCAGATGAAAAACGAGGACCTGCATTGATTTCTCCCCATCCAGGTTTAATGGAATTAATCCACTCTCTTAGCTATTTGATGTTAAACCCAAGATTTTCACAAGTGATCACCAGTTTCTCCAATTTAGAAAGAAGATTGGAAGGCGTGCTGCCAATGGTCAGGCTTCTCGCGTCTCCAAGAACCGATAAGAGATCATTAACTACACCAGTGTAATGATGAACGACATAGGTTATCACCTTCATGGTAGCAACATGGCCATACCTTAGCCATATTGCTTTATACAGCTCTGCAAATTTGGCCTCAACAAAAAATCCTCATGCGAGTACTTCATTTGAATCCATAATTTCCTTGGGACCGACAAAATAAAGACATGCAGTAGGGTATTCAACGACATTCAGCGGATGTGCTTCGTCTCTTCGGGTTTCTTAAACATGAGAATTGCTGGTAACCGAGGAATGGTGGGTGTCTGAATCATCGTCAAAAGAACATCTTTCCATTGTATTTCTAACAAGTGTATCTCAAGTTGTTCCCACACCATGAATCTACAAAAATAATATGGAATCAAACAAGGTATATCGAGATATGCAGGTGTAAGAGGCAAATTAGGGTTTTACGACTGGATGAAGGTGTATTCTTTCACAAGCGGGATTAGGGTTCACAGAGACCAAAGCCACATCTTATACTAATATAAGGAAATTTAATGAAGTCATAATACCCCAGGAGCCATACTCATGACGTCAGAACATGCAAAGGTCCAAGGAATACAAGAATCCTCTTACAATTAGGATTGTTGTGCATTGTCGTAGGAGAACGCGCTAACTGACGAAAACTCGTAAGGAATTTTTGGGTACTATCTTGAGAAAATATGTTTCTATATGTCTCTTCTACGACATATCCAAAGTGTGCCTCAAACAGACAAATGATCTAGAGATGTGGTCCCAACACCGAAGTAAGTGCAATCTAAAACGCTCCTGAAATTATGTACGGGATTCCTGATGACAAAAGTACGTGACTCGTTGACAGACCTAAACAACTCGAAATTAGGTCATTCTTTTTGAGTTGAATAGATAATTCTTTTCTCTTTTCAAATTGAGGTCGGGAACTCAAATCCGACATCGTATGAATATTATACAACCCATTCTATGCAAGTCTATAGGGTCTGAAAGTTTCTGACGAGTACTTAAATAAAGGGACATCTCTAAAATATGATCACTTTTGTACCAACAATAAAGGAGAGTATGTATACAAGTAGAAAGGGAATGTTTCTTACCATTGGTGCTACAAAAGGAGGTGGACAATGATTTTCTGTCACGGCAAGCTCAAGATGATCAATACTTCCGTTAGCTCTCATATCGTCCGCCTGTAAATTGACTTCGCTTCGAGAACGAGTGGAACAACCATACTAAAAGGAAACCAATTTGGTTAAATTCTAAAGAGACGTGATTGAATCTTGAAAGTCGCTAAATAGTAGGATACTTACTAGGTTTATGCAAGGGGATGAACGTTTGGGACTTGGATCACATGACATGATAACTACATCCTCTTCTGAAATCCCTTGTACGAAATTACTAATACCCACAAGTTGGTCCATCCAGTAAGCTCGAGCTCTAGGAGATACGCGTCCGATCCTTTGAGCGTGGAAGAAAGGGAAGTTTCGTGACAAACCGTTCACAGTACCAAGATTCCGCTGGAATCTATAAAATGTGGACGGTCCTTTGCGAAAAGGGATATCCTGGTCGAAACCCATCTGATGAGCAGTTCTGTCAACATTGTAGGATTGTATGATCAAGTCACCGCAACTATTCAAACTCAAAACGCGACCCGGAGAACTGCTAAATATATACGTATCTTTCGCCTCAGATAAGTTGTCACGGCCTTCGGGGAGAAGTACGACATCTTTCATCAAGGAAAAGGAGTGCAACCGAGCCGCACCTTCGGGAATTTGTGTCCAGGGATGAAAAGTGACAGATTTTTCGTCATCCATTAATGCAGACAGGGGTTGCTGAATCGGATATCTATTCCACCAACGGCAAATCCTAGCTACTGGAGGATCACTAGCTTTCAGTGAACGAGGAATGGGGGCGCATTTCTCAAAGTGTTCCCATAGCCACGCCTGGAAGAATCACACGTTCACCCAGGTATCAACTCTTTTATTACCATTCGAAGATGTCATATCCTGTACAAAACCATCTAGGGTTGAATACGTAGTTCCTAAAAATACGTTGCCAATAAGAAGTGTTATTCCCCGAGACAATTGTATCGCTATAGGGATTAATCTAGATTTTAGCTCTTCGCCATTTTGGTTCTAAAAGATATCTTTAGATAGCCATAACAATAAGAAAGCAGCGATTTACGTGGTTGAATAAGATGCAAACCCAGAAAACCCTTCGTTATTACGCCAACAGCTAAACCAGAACTTATATTTGTTCTTCTTAAGAACCGTTTGAGTATGAGTTTGATCGATGGCTTCAGACAAAGTTGAATATATTCCTCTTCCATTATCATCTAATGTCAAGGAGAATGTACTTGTAACCGGAAGATGAAGACGTATAACCACGTCTTCAAGAGTAATTGTGAGTTCTCCCCAAGCGAAAGCAAAAGTATGAGTCATTTTACTCCATCGACATAATAAAGCTATCAAATCAGCAACTTTCTTTATTTTCAAAGACCCTGAAGCTAAAACTGCGTAATATATGACGGATCACTTGAAGAGATGCTGAATTTCGTTACTTTTAAGCATGGATTCCACCCAGTCAGGCCAAGAATCCATGGGTTCTTGGCGAGCTTTGAATTTTACTACTTACAGTTTTTCTTTCCATGAAAAAATGTATTATTGAAGAAGGAACAAGTGGTTGACTTTGGGAAGTAATTCTACTATAGAAAACGAGATCGTCACTTACCTGGGAACTAGGGTAAGTATCAATCAATTCAGTAAAGTGATGAAACTCGTCATCGAAGTTAGGAATCTCTTTATGGCTGGTGGCTCTGTTGCTCGTTGCAGAATCGCCCATATTGCTCGTGCTGTCATCTTCGTCACACATATTAGGAGATTTACGAACCATTCTCAAGACAAGATCAAAACAAACAGAAGACTGATTTATTTTCTATGCAAGAAGTATTAGACAAGAAAAGAGAAGAAAACTGGAGAATTATTCACGTACAAGAGTTGTATGCATGCATATGTGCATGGCACGACCAAGATATGGAATTCTAATGGACTAGAACTCGTGGAAGAGGTGGACCGGTTTCATGTATTATCACACGTCAAAAATACTTCTCTTGTTGATTCAACTCCAAAAGGGAAGCCTTGAAGAAAAATGAAAAGGAATTAGAGCTAAAAGAGGAAATTATAGGAATTTGGATCAAATAAGGAAACTGAGGGTTTTCTTTATTCCAAGAAATTCCTCCAAGCCTTGGACCATCCCTTTTCATGCATGAGGATGCTCTCCTAGGCCAGTGGGACGTGATTTATTCTCTCGGAATTTTTCCAGAGGAATCAAAGTCGAAGAGAATTAGGGTTATGATTAAAAAAGCCCTAATTTCAAGAATTTGGTGAAAAAAGGGAATTATTCTAAAAGAGAAGGGAACGAGCCTCTCCCATTCTCTTGGACGGTTCTCCAAGCCTCACTCAATCCCTTTTAGTTCATTACTCTTCAACAAAAACGAGCTCTTATACTGAGTATTTTTAAAGAAGAAAGCCTTAATACGACCAGAGATTGACCAAGCTCTCATCTATTCATTCCAGAGGCCTCGTATACGTGAATATTGAGTTCTCTAAATGTCCGAAGAAGAACGGGATTGAAACGGAATCCAGAAAAGCAGAATTTCAGAGAAAATAAGGGGAATCTGGCTTAAAACAGGGAATTCGAGTTCATGATTTCCAAAACCAGGACCAGAAACGCGCCAATTTATCTTTCAAGACGTGACTATGCCTTGGGAGGCTCTACGTGTGTCTCTCATGTCAAAGAAAAAGCAATTTCATAGTATTTTTGACGAGAATACCCTTAGTTTCAAAAGTAAGTATTTTCTCTAAAAAAGAGGTGTCTGATTGGTACAAGGAATTAAACAGCTCTCATCACAAGAGGTGATGGCCCTACAAGATAGATGCATGCCTTCCAATCCTTGTCAAGCCTATCCAGAGTGTCTGAAGGAATCATACGCACAAAAAAATAAAATTAGGGTTTTGTCCAAGTAAACCCTAATTTGTGAATCCCATTCGACCAAGATGAAAGTTTCCTCTACAAGACTCTAATTTCATGACGTTCCCAATGCGAAATCCTAAAAGGATTCCAGGTCCAGGGTCAATTCCAGCTCAGAGTGGCACAAAAGAAAGAAGTTAGGGTTTTGGTCAAAGAAACCCTAATTCGCAAGTCTAGTCTCTTAAAACGGAAATTTTACTTCATAGAGGCTCAAGTGTCATGCTAGTAATGTATCTTAATACAAAATTCCAGAAAGATCCCAAGTCAAGAGTTGATTCGAAGTCCATAACCGGAGCAAGCAAAGACTAAGCATCAATTCATCAATTCGGGGACTCCGCAAAAAAATTGTAAATTCGTGCCTGATAACCATCCATATACTCATCATTGAACAATCAAGGTTCTACTCTGAGTAGGGGACTTAATGTAGATGGTGAAATTTGTATAAGGGGCAAAAGTGTCATCTCGAGACCGTAGACAAAATTCAACTCTCACGAGAGAGATTAAGCCCTTGGCCCTCAATGCATTCTTAGCCACGATTTCTAGTATACGTCCCCGCGAGCACTGCTGGTCGTGATGCCGTGAATCCTAGTGCACATCCTCGATGAGATACTGCTGGTCACGTCGGTTCTGTAGGGCGTAAAACGTCCCCAATGGACTTATGAACCAGAACAACCACAATTCCAGCATGTCTTCACGAGACAGAGCTGATTGTGATGCCATGATTCCTAGTATACATCCTCAATGAGATACTTCTTGTCATGTAGGTTTTGTGAATGCGTAAAAACGTCCCTGGCGGACTTATGACCCAAAGCGGAGATATGCATGTCTCCTGTAAGCACGACTCACCCTATTTGAGATCAAGGACTGATTCCTAGTACATCAACGGAAAATACACTGGTCATGTCTACTCTAGGCTCTGACTCGATTTACTAAGGTTTCCTAATAACTCTTAGGACATCCCCGCGAGATACACCGGTTATTCTGCCTCTGGGCCCTTTTGACAGACTCCTAGAACATCCTTTCAAGATACACTGGTCTTGTTGGCCCATCATATTGGCACACAGTTGATTCCTAGCACATCTCTATAATATACGCTGGTCAAAGACAAGTGAGCCAAAGTCTTGCAGAGGCATTAATCGGGCATACAAAGCCTTTTCTCTCTCTCCAGGACGAGTCCCAGCTGACCACAGAGAGATTCAGATCCGTTAAGAAAATCTTCGTAGAGATTTTGATCTGTCTGCAAAATCTTAAAGAGATTCAAATCTCTCTTCAAGATCTTGGAGAGATTCAAATCTCTCTGCAAGATATCGGAGAGATTCAAATCTCTCTTCAAGATCTCGGAGAGATTCAAAATATATCGGGAAATCACAGATAAGGCTGAATATTTCCCATGGTAGGCACGAGTCTTATGTAGGAATCGAGCTCCTCTCCACACGAATTCTGAGGTATTCCATGCCTTTTCACGTGACTCATCCTAGTCATTCTTACAAATTGGAGAATATCTCTCTATCTTGGCCAACTCGGCTAAAGAAAATATTTCTCTCTCTCAACACGTCATCACAAAGGTTGACTCAGCTTCACACAAATGAGGGGATAACAATTAGGGTTTTGGTCTGGCGGTCTACGTCACGTGTGAGAAATACTCGACTTATTTCTCACCGCAGAAGAGAGTAAAGGCGGTGGAATAATGATATAAACTCTACCTAGTTTATCTCTATCAATTCCTGAAGAGACGGGAGAATTGCTATGCACGGCACGGAAAGCAATCCTTATCTTCACCGACCTGAGATTAGAGAATTCAGATATAAATGGGTCAAGCTACAATCATATTTTTCATAACCTCTCAACGCAATTCTTCTTCAAACCCTAGAATTGTCTGATCTCTCTCTTCATCTGTTCCCTCCCTTAGACCAGCCCTAAATTTCTTCCTTGTGATTGAAGCAGCCTTTGAACGGCCATTGTGCGTGGTTTAGGAGAAACTGTTCGTGCTCAACCTCCCGTAACTCACTTTCAGAAACCCTAGAATCCCACTTCTAACCTCTCTCAGATTTTAGGTAACTACAATATGTTATCAAGGAAATAATTACCCGAAGCAATTTTCCCTAATAGTTCAACAACTCGGCTAAGATACTCAATTCCCTTGTTGAACCGATTGTGTATGTACAATTGCTTGTTTCAAGAAGACCAAAATAAAGATCAGAATTAACTTTATTTTTCTCATCAGGCTCTAATTATTCACACAATAACTTAGACCTTTCCCTTTACACAAGACAAACACTAGGTTAGTTAACTAGTTTTTCTTGTCAAGGCATTCGATTAGACTTGAATAACTGAATCCTCCAATTGATAAGTCTAACTAAGATCAGAATTAACTTAGTTTCTCTTATCTGGAATCAATTGGACTAAACAAATGATCATGTATTTTTGTTAATCCACAAACAATAGATACAAACCAAAATAAATTGACTTGCACAATTATTTTCTTAACTGGAAGCAATTGAACAAATATAAACATTATAGCACCGCAGTTGCACCGAATTTCGTTAATAAAAACATTTGATACCCAACAATAAAAAAGATACCAAACAATAAGCCAAATAAATTGACACAATATTTCTTAACCGAAAACAATTGAATCACGTCAACAATCCATACACAATATAATGGAACATATCAATTGTACCGAAATTTTATTAAGTAAAAGAAAAATATATGCAATATAAACATGCTTTTCTTAAACAGGAAAACGATTAACTAACAAATTTGTTACCTCAATTTTCGCAGCCACTACTCCCCAGAAATATATGTCATTACGCGCAAGTTCAAATAAGAACTCTCCCTCAGTGTGTTGTCATCCTCTCGCAAGAACAAAAGAACAACAACAAGAGCAACCTTTACCAGAGATGGGTTGAAACGGTTTTAACTAATGCGTGCCAATAACAAAAGTTGAAAACCCGAAACACATATGTTATTCTCAACACAACTCATGTAAAAACAAATTTATTCAACATATTGTGACTTTTCACATACGAGTTTCAATCATAACACCTTATGATCCTTTGATAAAGCCTACCAACATGGGTTAGAACTTAATCCCGCTAAATCAAAAAGTCATACAAATCATAAGGGTTTCAACATATGAGATCGAATATTTAAGGTTAATAAAAACTGAAATCAGACATCTCATAAACCGAAAACACATAGCAAAAATATAAGCATTCAATCACAGGCTATGTAATCGGTAACTATCACACAAAAATTATACAATAATAATATTATTCATAAATAATTGATAGTTTTATTCAAAATAGATCTTATACAAAGATATCGAGATAAATCAATACATTGATGTCTATTTTCTTGATTAAGTTTCTCAGCTTATAACTTAATCTGTAGTGGTGCTCTGATTGTTAACTGAGGTTTCTTCAGTTTTCAAACTCTTGAAGCTTGTCTCGAGAGACTTGTCAGCAAACCACTTCTTGTTTTTCAAGCTTGTTCCTTCATGTCTACAAGATCAACTTTTGTTTCTTCAATCCTATCCTTTAGACAATCTTGATTTCGAACCGTTATTATGAGATTGGTTCTTAGTTCTTCAAAACCATGGATAAAGTTTACCATACTATCAGAAGGTATCCACTTGGTTTCTTTTGGATCTTGAAAGTTGAAAGCCAACAAACATGACTCATCTTGAGATCCGGTAAAACTATCAGATTCATAATCAGACATGATTTTTGATATGATCTTCTTCTTGCTTTCCATACTGATTCCTTGACAATCCTTAACTCTCTGAGCTTCCTCCTTATTTACCTTTGTAATACTGCGAGTTATTGGAGGCATGCTCAAGGATTTAAATAAGAATTAATTAATCAAGGTTTCTCAATACAAGCAAGAGAGAGTTTTTCTTATGAAGAAACAATTTTTCAGACCGGAAATATATCAAGAATATATTTTGTTTCCTGTGTCTGAAAATCTCATGCTGGAAGGTTTATTAAAATTCGAAAATTTCAAATAAAACCTAATTATGGAAAATCATGATAAACATAAACAATTTTTTTTAGACAAAATGGATTCGCAGTTTATCCAAAAAATTGTCACAGATTTTTTGATACAAATACACACACAAAAAAAATTGTGGTCTTGTGTTTATGTGCTTTCTCATCCCCAAAAGTATGAGCATGAACATGGATGAAGGTGCACATACTCCATACAACTAGGTTGTATCGGAGTAAGCCTTATCATGCTTAAACATAGTTCATGTTTTTCTTTGGAGGTTTCTGCCCAAAGTATTTTCTCCCAAGAAGATGATCCTTCCTTGTAATAAAGGTATGATCATGAGGAGAAACTGCATTGATGTGAGAATTTTCAGAGATGGATAAATCTCTCTTATTAAAGATATTATTAGTACTAATTGGAAGACTTCTGATAGAGGATCTCATGCTTATTTGCTCACCAGATATTTATATAATGTTAAGCATATTCTTAGAGAGTGGAATATTAATACTTTTGGGAATATTCAAACTCAAATTTCATACTTCCCAGATCAGTTGGCTTTACTGAATAACAATGGTACTACACAACACAATCTGAACCAGGTGAGAGAAGATGAGGATAACCTAAATTATTGGTATGATGTCCAACAAGATTTCTATATACAAAGAGCTAAAGAAAACATACTAAAATTTGATGATAGAAACACTAGGTATTTCCATGATAAGGTTAATTTCAGGAAGAAAAGGACACAAATTGACACTATTCAAAATAGGATAGGTATTTGGTCAAATGATAGAAGTAGCATTGCTAAAGAGTTGAGGAATCATTTATCCCATATAAGTGGTACCTCTAATCCTCCTAATCCTTCTTGTCTTCTTGATAAAATTAATCCTTGTATTACTGACGATGACCATGATTTTTTGATTAGATGCCCTTCTCACGATGAAGTTAAGCAAATTATTTTCCAGATGGCTATCCCCCAGGTTTCTATAAACAAATGTGGGATGTTGTTGGTGATGATACTTTTAAAATGGTGCAGGGTTTTTTCCATTCTAAACACTTATTAAAACAGATGAACCATAGTTTCATATCCTTAATTCCAAAGTCTAATTGTCCAAAACTTGCTTCTGATTCTAGACCAATTAGCTTAAGTAATGTGTTTTATAAGATAATTTCTAAATTTTTAGCTTCTAGGCTAAAGAAAGTGATGGATAAGTTTATAAGTCCTTATCAGGCTGCTTTTTTATCTTCTAGGCAAATTACTGATAATATTGTCATTGCTCATGGACTTGTTAATAATATGAGGAAGTGTAAAACCAAAAAGAAAGGTCTAATGGAAATTAAACTTGATATGTCAAAATCATTTGACATAATTGAGTGGAATTTTCTGGATGCAATTCTTAAAAAGCTAGGATTTCATGAAGACTGGTGTAGGATGGTGTCTGAATGTGTTTCCATTGTATCTGCTTCTGTTTTGCTGAATACTGTATCTGCTTCTGTTTTGCTGAATGGCTCACCAGGTGAGGTCTTTTATCCAACAAGGGGTCTTAGGCAGGGAGACCCCTTGTCACCTTATTTGTATGGAATCCTTCTTAAGATTATTAATAGAAGCTGAGAATAATGGTCTGTTGCAGGGTATAAAAGTGACTAGAGACAGTCCAGCAATAAGCCATCTCTTTTTTGCTGATGACTGTCTCATTTTCACAAAGGAAAACATTGCTAATGCTAGGCAACTAGAAAGTATAATCAAGGATTTTAATATTTATTCAGGTCAGTCAATTAATTTTGACAACTCAGGTATTGCTTTTAACCCAAAACTAGATAATTCTATTAAGGTTAATATTTCTGAATTGTTAAACATTAAGAAACTTGCTCTTAATGATAAGTACTTGGGAGTGCCCCTCCTTATACAGAGAAATAAAACTGAGACCTTCTCTCACCTGAAAGAAAAATTTCATGGTAGATTAGCTATTTGGAAGGGTAAGAATACCAATCAGCCAGCTAGAACTATTATGACTCAATCAGTGCTAGGTTCTTTAGCCTCACATCATCTGGCAATTTTTCCCATGCCTAAAAAATTAACAGATAGGCTTGATAGTGTACAGATGAGTTTTTGGTGGAACAAAAGTAAAGAAAAACAAGGTGTATACTTTAAAAATTTTGATAATGTGACCAAACCAAGAGTGTTATAAGGCCTTGGTCTCAAAAAGACTGCTGATATGAATATAGCTTTACTCACTAGGCTTGCGTGGAGAATGCTTCATGAACCTGATGCCCCTTGGGTTAAAATATTGGAACACAAATATTTTCATAACACTAATCCTTTGCATTGTGTCTATGAACAGGGTTCTTTTATTTGGAAAGGAATTTGTATGAGTCTTTAAATTATAAGACAACATTGTTGTTGGGAAATAGGTGATGGGAGTTGTGTTTCAATATGGGTACCTGATTTGGCCCATAAAGTCAGTGATAGGTTTAGATCAAACAACATGAACACTGTTGACCAGTTGACTATTCAGGATCAAAAGATTTGGAACTTAGATATCCTTCATGTGTTGTTTGACAATGAAACAGTAGAAAAAATCACTAATATTATAATCCCAAAGTCAGGGAAGGATAGCTTGAGGTGGATACCAAATAAAAATGGGCTTTTTCTCTGTAAAATCTGCTTATAGAGTAATTAATAATGCATGAAGTGATGCAGCTTATGCTGCTATTCAGTTAAACTTTCCTTGGATAAAATTCTGGAAAGCTAAACTGCCACCAAAGATTCTCCATTTTTATGGAAGTATGTTCATAACTGTGTATCTGTCAATGAAAGGTTATCAAAACATGTGCAGGGTATAGATACTTTATGTCCTTTATGCAAAGCTTCGCCTAAATCTTTAGATCATTTATTCATTCATCGTCCAGTAACCAGGGCAGTTTGGTTTTCTCTTGAGAGTAACTTTGCAGGTATTATAGGAGATATAAATCTAAAGGGCTGGATTGAAAGCTGGTTTGTAGGTTCTACAAATATGAATGAGTTAACAATTTTTGCAGGAACAATTATATGGAATATCTGGAAATCCAGGTGCTCTACTGTGTTTGATAACATTGAATTGCAGGTTGACAGATTAGTGAGCCATATTCAAAAGGAACTGAATGATTGGAATGAGCATTTAAGCCAACAGGATGCTCAAAATGTTCATATGACTATACCTAGAGTTGAAATTAGATGGACATTACCTACATCTGACTTCCATAAAGTCAATTTTGATGCATCTTTCTTAAAAGTTAATAAATCTATGGGAATAGGACTAATTATGGTTGATGATGCAGGCAATGTTAAAGGAGCATGGAGCAAGCCGGGAGTAGCTGAAAATGAGGAGCAAGCTGAAGCGTTGGCTGCTTATGAAGCTATAAAATGGGCAAGGGACTCCAACATTCAACATCTGCACTTAGAAAGCGACCCTCTTAATGTAGTTAAGGCAATAAAAGGTGCAATAGGCACTATTGAATGGATTAACAATTCCATTATCTTAGAGTGTTTATATTTGCTTAAAGGTTTTATAAGTTGGGAATCCACTCATGTGCCAAGGGATACAAACAACTGTGGCAGATGTTCTGTCAAAATAAGGAAGGAATAGTAGTTGTAAAAAACTTTGGGACATTGAGTTCTCTGTTTGGCTCAAGGAACTTATAAATGAGAAACTTTGTATTCCAAATTAAATTCTAAGTAACAAAATTTTTCCTTTCCTATTAAAAAAAATAAAAAATCTCTCTTAATTCTGTAAAAGAGATTTTCATATGATTTTTCTCATTCTAAGGATTTCCTTATTATGCACATCAACTTGATCATCAAAAACAATTATTGGAAATCTTCCCTGATTGTTTCGTTTGGCAGAAATTATTTCCTTCCCTTTCTTCTGGAAACACTCAGTAGGGGTATTACCTTTATGTAAACAGAGATTGTTCCGATATGAATGATGTAGAACCTTTTTCCAGAAGTGATCATCAACTCTTTTATCTGATTATTTTGAGTTGATTTCATCAGGATTGGGTATATCTTGTCTTTCTATCAAGGAATGATCTTTCAGTTTTTTAAGACAAGATACTTCTTTTAATACTTTTACAACCATATTTTGAAGAAGTACAAGTTTCCTGTCAAGTGACTGAAAGTTGTATTCCTTAAGATCTTTTTCAAGTTTCCTGTACCTTGGTATTACAACACCGCAATTGCACCGAATTTCGTTAAGAAAAAACACTTGATACCCAACAATAAAGAAGATACCAAACAATAAGACAAATAAATTGACGAGTTTTTCTGAACCGGAAACAATTGAATCACATAAACAATCCATACATAATATAATGGAACATATCAATTGTACCGAATTTTTGTTAAGAAAAAGCAAAATATATGCAATATAAACATGCTTTTCTTAAACAGGAAAACGATTAACTAACAAATTTGTTACATCAATTTCCGCAGCCACTATTCCCCAGAAAGATATGTCATTACGCGCAAGTTCAAATAAGAACTCTCCCCCAGTGTGTTGTCATCCTCTCGCAAGAATAAAATAATAACAACAAAATCAACATTTACCAGAGAAAGGTTGAATCGATTTTAACTAATACGTGCCAATAGTAAAAGTTGAAAACCGAAAAGTAAGGTACTAATGTACCTTCACAATACCAATAGACTTCCTGAGATTTTCAAAGGTTGCACGGTCTAATGTATTTGTGAGCATATCAGCTAGTTTTCGTTCAGAAGGAACATATTCTAGCTTAATGACTTCGTTCTCACACAATTCTCGAATAAAATGATATTTAATATCTATATGTTTAGTACGAGTTTGTTCAACGGGATTTTCTGTTAGACGAATAGCACTTGAGTTATCACAAAGAATACTTATAGTTGGAATATTTATATCATAGTCAATGAGCATTTCCTTCACCCAGAGAAGTTGAGCACAACAAGTACCAACACCAATGTATTCTTCTTCACAGGTTGAGAGGGACTGTGAGTTTTGTTTCTTGTTGTGCTAGGCCACAAGGTTTTGACCAACATAGAAACAAGCACCAGTTGTACTTTTGCGATCTTCTACACATCCTACCCAATCAACATCAAGACTGTTATTCGTAACCATTGAATGCGATAAACCATAATCCAGGGTGCCATTAACATATCTTATGATCCTTTTTACAGCTTTTAGATGTGATTTTGTAGGATTTGCTTGAAACTTGGCGCAACATCCTACGCTGAAAGCAATATCCGGCCTTATTGCAGTGAAGTACAATAGACTTCCTATCATGGATCGGTACAATTTCTGGTCTACGTATTTTTCACCTGGACTAGACTGAAGTTTTCCAGTAGTTGGCATTGGCGTTGCCATAAGAGTTGTATCCTTTAGCTCAAATTTCTCACCTAAATTCCTGGCATATTTTTCTTGAGAAAGAAAAATGTTGTCTTTTTGCTGTTGTATGTGCAAACCTAAAAAATATGATAGTTCTCCAACATTACTCATTTCGGATTCCCCACTCATAATATTTATGAACTCATCTGTGAGAGATTTTGAGGTGGACCCATAGATGATGTCATCAACATAAATTTGTGCAACAAGTACATTCTTTCCATTCAATTTGGTGAAAAGAGTCTTATCAGCACCACCACCTCTAGAGAATCCTTTTTTAAGTAAAAAGGATGTCAACTTGTCATACCAAGCTCTTGGAGCTTGTTTTAGACCATATAATGCCTTTTTGAGCTAAAAAACATGATCTGGAAATAATGGATCTTCAAATCTTTTAGGTTGAGCAACAAAAACTTCCTTTTTTAAATCTCCATTAAGAAATGTAGACTTAATATTCATTTGAAGGAGCTTAATCTTAAGATTACATGCATATGCAAGTAAAAGTCTAATTTATTCTAAACGATCTACATGAGCAAAAGTTTCATCGAAATCAATACCTTCAATTTGAGAATATCCTTGAGCAACCAGTCTAGCTTTGTTTCGAACAATAGTTCTGTGTTCATCAGATTTGTTCTTGAAAATCCACTTTGTTCCTACGATGTTGACACCTTCTGGTTTTAGGACACGTTATCATACTCCTTGCCTTTCGAATTGATTAAGTTCCTCATGCATTGAGCTTACCCAAGCGGGATTACTAAGAGCTTCCTCAATATTTTTTTGGCTCTATTGAAGAAAGAAAGCATATGTAATGACAGACACTTTGAAGTTCCCTTTGAGTCATAACTCTGGCATTGGCGTCTCCAATGATATCATCAGTGGAATTTCTTTGATGTACCCACTTTGCAGGTTTGTGGACTTCACTTTCAGTATCGTTGGGTTGCTCAACTATATTGTCATTGTCATCTTTATCATCTATGTAATAAATGGTAGGAACAATTGTTGGTTCCTCTTCAATATGTTTTTATTTATTAACAGTTTATGAAGGAGGAAGTTCCGCAGCAATATGATTATCTTGACGAAAATCACTATGTCATCAATAGCAACATTATCAGATTCCATCATGACTTTGGTTCAAATATTATAGACTCCGAATGCACGG
Source organism: Papaver somniferum (assembly GCF_003573695.1). Classification (NCBI taxonomy): domain Eukaryota; kingdom Viridiplantae; phylum Streptophyta; class Magnoliopsida; order Ranunculales; family Papaveraceae; genus Papaver; species Papaver somniferum. The sequence continues at coordinate 73,784,667 of NC_039360.1, forward strand.
CTAACAGAAGCATAACCAAGAAAAATTCCTTCATCACTTTTGGAATCAAATTTTCCTCTATGCACTATGTCCTTAAGTATATAACATTTTCTTCAAAAAACCCTTAAATAGCTTAGATTGGGTTTTCTTCCATACCATAACTCATATAGTGTATTTAGAGTTTTTGATCTTAAATAAACTCTATTTATGAGATAACAAGTTGTGAAAACATCTTCCCCCCAGAGTAGATCTTTGTTGTGAAGCATTACTCTAGCCATTTATTGAGTATTTCTATTATTTCTTTCAGCTACACCGTTTGCCTGCGTGTAATGGGAGCAGAAAATTGATGAGTAATTCCAAGTTGATTACAATATTCATATACTTTTGTATCCTTGACATCTGTACTACGATCGCTTCTTACTTTCTTAAGTTTGCGACCTTGTTCATTTTGAATTTACTCACAATAATCTTGAACTCCTCAAGAGTGTCATTTTTGTGCTTTAGAAAAGCAATCCATGTGAATCGTGTGTAATCATCTACCATTACTAAAGCACATTTCTTTCCTCCAACAGTTGCTTGTTGGGTGGGACCAAATAGATCCATATGAATAAGATCGAGAGGAGCACGTGCTATATCTTGAGAAAGTTTGTGTGAAATTTTTCCTTGCTTACCCTTTTGAAAAACACCACATACACCTTCTACTTTAGTATTTATTTTGGGAATGCCTCTGACAAGTTCACGATTAATGAGCTTACCCAGCATTCGGTAGTTGATATGACCAAACTGCTCATGTCACAAATGAGTTGACTCTACCTTGGTCAGGTTACAATATAGATTAGACTGTATATCAAGAAGATAACAATTATTCATACTTTGTCGTCCTCGAAAAATTATTTTTCCAGATTTATCTTCAATATCACAACCTCCCATATTGAAAATAACCTTATGACCTTTATCACAAATTTGACTTACTGAAAGAAGATTAGCTTTCATACCTTTGACATAAACAACATCATGAATTTCAGGAATACCTGGAAGTTTGATAGTTCCCTTTTTGCCGAAAGACAACTGCTTCCATCTAGATCATTGTATCAATTCATCAAGAACATGTAGTTGTACTGATTGATTAATACAACTAAAAGCACTAAACACCAGAGACTGCAGCAATATGCCTTATCCTTTTTCATGTCATATGTTGATGCTGCCTTACCGTTGCCTTGTTTACTTTAAAGCTTATGAATGATGTTCTTAATTTGAAGTTCTACTATCTTTATGTGGGTATTGCTTAGATAAATTATGACTCACCAGATGTAGGTGATGAATAGGAAACTGGATCGTCCCTGCCTTGCTTGTTGCATGACCTCAAAACTATCACGATTAATGACGTCCAAGGATGATTTAATGAACTCAAGTTTTTAGATATTTTGCTGAAGAATACCATGGTATTAGAAATTCTGGTGCTTTTCTGTAATTGGGAAAATGTCCTAGGTGATAAGGCATTGAAAAAACGAATGCTAAAATTTACTGAGATGTTAATAGCATTTTCAAGCAGGGGCGGAAGTAGGATGTGGAACAAGGAGTAGTTTGGAAAAGGTTTATGCATGATACGGATGGCTTGATATCAATTTCAGCTGCGTTTGCATTGGAGTGGGCTAACTCCACTACCTATTTAAAAAAAAAAAATCAATTTTGGGGTGGCTTAAACCAGCCCAAGTCTGGCGGTAGATCCGCAAATAATTCCAAAAGTGTCTCGAATGGTCACATTCATGCGCTTCTAAAGTCGTAAGTTTACATTTTGCTCCCTCGTTTTCCTCAATTGTGAAATTTCAGTTCTACCATATGCAATAAATGCAAGGAAGCAAGGATGGGCATCTGGGATAACAATTAGAACACACATTACTAAAAAGTCAATATTTTTTACTTGGTCAACACCCATCTCTCTCAGGCGTCTAATACTCATATTTTTTACTTAAAAAGTCAAAGAAAGGAAAGTATTTGGCAACAATCATACATTTCCATGATATATGGGGAAGACTTCTTCAACCATCTTCATTAACACAGAAAACAGAATCCTAACACTAGTTCATGGTTTGCAATCTTCCCTCTAGCCATGAATACATCATTTAAAAATGAAACAAGGTTTTTTCATTTTAATCTTGCAATAATAGTTCTAGCATTCACTGTCATCTGTCTAATGTTGTTGTAGCTACAAAAGAAGATGATATAAGGGGTCTAAAAGGAGTAAAAGCTTCATTTATCTATCTTCAAGGAACGTTGGACTCATGGGTTTTTAATACTTCTTCACTAGGAGGTTACGTTTGTGTATTCTCAGGTGTTGAGTGTTGGAATACAAGAGAAAATCGAGTATATGGTCTTCAACTTCCATCAAGCAAACTTTCTGGGCAAGTTCCTAATTCCTTACAATACTGTGGCGGTCTTCAAATCTTAGATCTCTCTGGTAATAATATTCCAGGTACAATTCTTTCTCAGATATCAAACCCTTTAAACTCCTAAACCATGCGAGTCCATGCATCGCGCGGTGAGAATACCCACCTTTGGGTGAGCGTCCCCGCTCCCTTGAAAATTTTCCATTCCACTTTTCCTGAAATTATATGAATGTAACAGTGAATACCCGTTTTTTGATGAAAAAACAGTTTCAAAAAAAAGAAAAAAAAACATTCTTTCCGAAACATAAAAAAAAAAAAAAAACTCGCTCTCTCTATTCTCCTCTCGAGTTTTCTTTTCTTCTTTCTGCTAGGGTTCTACTTTTTGAGTTTCATTATACAGGGAATATCAATGACGATTCTTTTTGTTTACGGTTTCATATTGTTGGTTAAAGAGCAATACTTCGAAACAAAATGCAAAAGCTTGCCAGAAGCCGAAAAACAGTGAAGATAGTAATGTTTCCGGTGTTGAATCTCTTCTACTTAAAAAGAGTTAAAGAGATTATAGATTTGCTTCAGCAAAAGCTTGAATCAGTGATTCAGGTTCCTGTAGAAGAAAACCTAAATCACTTATCACCTTTTCATCTTCATCTTTACCTCTGTTCTTAAAAAAAAAAAGATGTCATTTACGGTTTGTTGTTTTTCTATATTTATTTTGATTTGGGTGTTGTTCGACTGATTCTTTTGATTTGTCTCACTGTGTTTTAGTTTTGCAGGTGAGGGTTCATTACTTCATCTCTCTTCACCGGACATGATTTAGGTTTCTCTTTTGATTGGGGTTTCTTATTTTAGGGTTTTCAGTTGCAACCTAACCAAGATTATTGCTTTGTTCCTTTTCTCTGTTCAATTTTGATTTTGCTCTTAGTTTCGAATTAGGATTTTTAATTATTCATAATTTTGTTTTGATTTTGCAGGCAAATTAATCTCTCTGCAACAATCGATACTCATATTCAGCTGCTGATATACATTTTGTTTTGATTTTATCACGAATTTAATCTAAGCTTGCAGTATACCCTAACTTTTAACCACAACAGAGTGCACATGAACTATAAGCGATTCATTGGTTTTGTATGATATTACATGTTTTAGCCGTAGAGGTGAACACATTTTTTCTACATTTTTTCTGCATGTTTCACATCATTATAGTTGGGAGTCAAAATTAGATCCTTTCGAATTATAATATGGTACCCTGAATTTTTTTGATAGGATTTTTGTTTATTGTTTGTTCATTGTAGTCCATGTACCATCTGTCTAAGATAGATTTTTGTGTTGTTCGCTAGATCGACCGTTCACAATATTGCAGTAGGACTGTCTTTGAGGATGCCAAACACGAATTGGTCAAGCACTTCTTCTGGGATGAAGATTTCCGGTCCATCCAGGGTGCAATTCTACGTAAGAGGAAAGAACTGGGACAGTAAGGTTTGGTGATTATCTTAGCCTCTTCATGTTTAATGGACCAGGCTTGACTCATCTTCTTAGTTGAATTCATTTGATATTATTATTTCATTTCTATATTTTGGTGAAGTTTCCCTTCATAATAGGACCTCGAGTATGGGAGGCAGGAAGATCATATTAGTGTATCACTAAGTTGGTGAAGTTTCCCTTCATAATAGGACCTCGAATATGGGAGGCAGGAAGATCATATTAGTGTATCGCTAAGGTATGGTGGAAATATACAACTATTTTATTGTTGTAGTACCTCCAATTTGATGTCATCAAATGTTGAGAATTTTATGCCTATAAGCTATTTAATTGAACAAAAAAATGTTGATTATCAAAGTTATTTATACTAAACAACATAGTTACAAATCTTGACATGATGCATTCCTTTTTCATGCATATGAAGGGAATGACGGTGGTGTGCACAAAGAAGATAGTTTAATTTCATTGCTTGACATGGTTTTCCCTTAGATTTTTTGATTTTGTATAATTTCTTTTTAGAATAAAGTTTCATGGTTCAGTTTGGTCCATTAATGAACGAGTCTCTAACAGGTTTAGCTGGACTATGTGTAGGATATGGTGCATTTTCCCTAAGCATCATCTAATATATTTGGAGAACCAAGCATCCTTAACATGTGTATGTCGCTGCTGAGATTTCTACGTGCATGGTAACCATTTCGTCGATAAGAAGTGGTGACCTTCTCATGGCGGCATTTGGTTGGGTTGACAACTCCATTTTGCCACAGTGGCAAATGTGGAGCTAGCTTCGTTTATGCCATGGAACCACCTTTTTCTTAATTTCACTATAGTTTTACCATGTCAGTATCATTTGGTTTTGTGTGAATTCTCTTCCAGAATTATTGTCGTTGAACTGTATCTACCACCCTCACTAAAAATCAACTTATGCTTGATGCTTGCTGAAAGTGCAATAAATTTATCATTGACAAGTTTGCTCCCTCCCCGCTTTCCAGTTACAACTCATATTGACGGGGCTATGATTTTAGTATCTGTTTTCCTTTTTTTTTTTTTTTTTTTTTTTTTTTTTTTTTTTTTTTTTTTTTTTTTTTTTTTTTTTTTATCCTGGCCAACCAAAATTGATAAGACCATTAGTTGAACGCTGCTTTGATAAACAAGCTTTGTAGTCATAATGTTCTCATTTTCTTACTAATTGATTATATCATTTTTGTAACTATTGCAAGATCATAAAACTAAGATTATTTTCCGTGAATAATTGCAGGCACAAGCATTAGTTGCTTCAAAAATCATATAGATGTTGATGAACAACGTAGGAGACAGTCAAACTCATGGTTATGCCAACCGTACTCATGAAGAACAACGAAATCTACGATTGAAGCTCGACTTAGAACCAGGAAAGTGCTGAAATATGACTGTGTTTAACAAATTGATTTGGAAAAAATAAACTCAGCCCGTGCTTTGCCACTAGCATCTCCCACATCCGAAATCACTGTGATACTATGTCGGGCAAAGATCCATAGCGTCCAGTTTGAGTTCTTTTTACCGATACTATTGGAGATGCTTCTGCATTTACTTTTGCTGCCCTATAGATTAACGGCTTTGGTTTTCAAGTGTATTATGGCCTGGCCACGCACTCTGAAGGAAAATGGCCAGCAGTCAGATATGAAGATCAATCATCATGTTTGTTTGCCATATTGTGGGTCTATGTCACTCTACACATCTAAGTAGTTCACGGGTACACATCATCAGATGACACTTCTTCTCTACAGAGGATAATCTTAAAATTTGGTTTGTTTCATACTTTGAAAAAAATGTATGCAGTTAGGTAATGGTGTTTCAAGTCATTTGATTAACAAGCTAATCTGAATTTAACGGATTTTAGAATTTGGTGTTTGTTCTATTTCATAGTTTGAGATTTAAAGTCCGGTAAAAGTTATTGGCTACAAAATATGTATTAAACCCGCCACACGAAAAGTAAAAAAATCATGACATGCCGATTCTTTTAAAAGAAAAAGATGGTTTAATGCATTGAGATGGGGCGGGACATACCAAATTAAAAATTCATCACATGCAACTAAAAGGTGCCTAGATTGTAGGTAGGGTTTTCTTTTTTTTTCTTTGGATTAAGCTTCAGTAATAGGTTTTTACACCAAATCGAGGCGAAGTCGAGCTTTACCAAATTGGACAGGACAAGACAAGGTGAAGCCGAGCTTTATCAAATCAAAAATATGGTTCAAAGAAAATATGGACCAAATGATGGTGGATGGTTTTGGGGTGCGCAACACGGGCACAAAATCTACCGTAATTGGTTACCTTATCTTGTAAACTTAGATCTTTCCGGGAATCAACTTTCTGGCTCAATACCTACAGAGTTGGTTGAGTGTAAGTATTTGAATAGGCTCGTCTTATTGAACAATCGTTTATCTGGTCAAATTCCCTCTCAATTTTCTAGTCTTGTTCGTCTTAGAGACTTCGCTGTTGCGAATAATCATTTGTCTGGTCAAATCCCTTCGTTTATGTCGAATTTTAGTGCTGTTGGTTTTGAGGGAAATGATGGACTTTGTGGTAAGCCTCTAGCTGCTTGTGGTTATGGACTTTGAGGTTGGTCAGGCTCTTGCTGGTTGTGAGGAAAACGATCTATGTAAGCTGTTTCTTTTGGTGCTGTTGACTGGCTTTGTAGTTGTATATTGTTGCACCAAAGAATCTCTAGATATATGTTTAATCGCTATAAATAAATGCTTCTAATGCATAATTGCGTATTTTCACCGGATGACATTTATGTGCAATTAACCTTTTACAGTGCCCTCTGATAGAGGAGACCATGTACATTCCAAAACCACTGACCCATTTGTTATTACAGATGCTAGAGGTGTTCCTAGAATAAACAGAGGTAAACGACAATTTCATTTTCAATAATCTGAACCAATTCCCGAGGAATCTGTTTCTGATCTATACAGACCAGTGCATCTTACCTTCCAAATGTTCCATGTTACAATGTCACTTACACTACCTAGTCATCTGTGTTATCACCCCATTCTGGAGGGTTAATGGACCATTCATGAATCCACATGTAAAAAATAAAGATTTTGTCTGTTCCTAAAACGAGCAGCCCTTCTAAGCCCAAACCAGACTGCCCTAGCAAAAAGGCATTCCACAAGCAAGTGTTTGAGTGGTCTCCCTCCCCGAATTACACATCAGGCACAAAACAGAGTCCACGGAGATTCTAGCTAAAAAAGTATCTCTTACCTGAAGGCAGTTAGAAAGACATTTCCACCAGAAAAGTTTTATCCAAGGGGTTAAATGAATATTCCTAATTTCGTCAAAGAGAGAGGTGTAATGTATACTAAAATTAGTTTGTACTTACAGAGACAAAAATACCAATCAAACCAATCAAAAACAATTGAGGTAAACAGATGCAGTTAAGGAAGAAGAAACGATGAGCACTGTCAACTCCAGCGTCTTCAATAATTGCAATCGAAAAAACATCTAAAAAGCTGAAAATTCAAATTCATACCAGTATCCCAAGACACAAATCTAGGAAATTACAACAGCAAAAGTCTGATGAATTAAGTTCAGGCTGTTCAGCAGACATTTTGTTATTGAATAACATCTGCCACTACTGAGTTCCAGAAGAAAAAAACAAGATAAAGCCTCAATATACCTGATATGACATGGAAAAGGAGCACCCTGCCTTGCTCTGTCATCCACTAAGGTTAAAAGAACGTCAAACAGTTAGAAGCTCTTGGAAGTGCTCCTAGCTTCTTTTTAAATTGTAACAATTTCCTCTGGTTATCAGCTGAGCCAAAATAAGGACAAAAACACAAATCCACTATCTCCAAAGCAATCCCCCGTTTCAACAAAAAGCTCACAAATTTAAGCTCATTATCAGATCCTTCCACTTCTTTCATTTCAACAAACTTGAGGTGAGTCATAGTGCAAGGCAATGACAATCCTACTTCCCAATTATCTCCTACTTCTGTTATACGTGTCTGTATGCGAACAATAACAATTAAATGCTTGATCACTTAATAACAAAATACAAAATAGTTCCTCATGATATAAATAATTTTCAAAATGAAGAGGTCGACTAAGATGGATGAACTGCTTATAAACACAAAATGAACTTTTAATGAATTGTAAAGCAATGCCGAAAATCATTCAAAGTGTTTAAAAAGGTTTAAGGTTTTAAAGACATAGCAGACCAAGTTAAAAATATAATTACAAAGAACTTTAATAATTATTACCTTGTTCGATGTAAGGAAAAGATGTGATATGATAGGAGATATCTCGAATAAGTAAGCTAGTGAATGCAAGCTGCTTCTTGTAAACCACATTTCGACATCGATGCGCCGTAAATTACAAAATCGAAGACGTTGACAGTTTAATAAGTCTGGAGCTTGTGATAGAACCTGGAGAAGTAATATAGACTCAATTACCCTAAATGATATTGCAGCTAAATACTATTAGGTTAAGTATAGTAAATTAAAACTTAAAAGGAGTTCAAAGGAACATATATCTGCAACTACGTAATAAAAGATACTTATATAATTTGCAAGAATAATCTAAATGCTGATTTGTTAAAAGAAAGAAAGAGCAATACCTCCATGAGCCCAGGTGATAATATCAAGATCCTCGCATTATAAAACGCACCTAGATATTTCATCATACGTCCAGCAAACACTTCTTTTTCCTTTGCTAGCAGTGTCGAATATCTTTCTGTAGTTTCATTTTCTCCTAATCTCATGTTAATGGAAACAATGTCTAGGAAAGAAAAGTTCTCAAGACAATAGTTTTGTGTCATAAAACCTTTGAACACGAAGCCTTAGAGATTCGGAGCAGATAACTTGGTAATGTTATGGACAATACAATCTTCCAACCTGAAAGATCTAAGAGTGTTTGTTAATGCAAAAGTCTGAAGGCTGGGAGAATCAATAACTAAATTCTGTTGATTGTCGGCTTCTATATCACACTTAAATATGTGTAAGTGTTCGAGAAATGGACAGCTTGAAATGAGACTTTCCAATTCTACACCGGAGATGGAAAGTTTAACAAGTGCCAATGCTTCAAGCTGCGGCAAACACATAGATTTCGGTAGAATAATTTTTCTATGTTCGACCACACTGGCACTTATAACTTCAAGTTTTCGTAATGATTTACAATTAAGCAGTCGATGAGGAAGCTCGAATGCCAAATCATAATAATCACCAATTTCTACACGAAGCTTTTGAACATTACGTTTTACAGCCATAAGCATCCATTTAGTAACATTTCTTATCACTGTATCCTTAAATGCAAAGTCGTGCCAATTCAGATTAAATGTCTGAATATCAGAATCATCGCGAAATATCATTACCATGTCAACAAAATTTATGAACCTATCTGCTCGTTTCTCATAATTTTCTGGATTACCATCACCGCCTATTTCGAATGTAAGTTTACTAAGAAAGGGAAGAGATACCCAAACATCCTTCCATCTTTTAGACAAAACACTAGCTTGGACTGCATATTTCACATCAATGAATGAGAGGATGTGATGAATTAAGTTATCTGGTAACCTACCGATTCTATCTACTTTTTCTTCAAATTTTTTAGAAGAGAGTTTCTTTCTTTTTCCCATTGTTATAATCTAGTAACCTAGACCGAATTCATTAACAAAACTTCAATTTCTCTATAAAATCCTAAACAAATGGAAAGAAATACCTGAGTTTATCAAGTCTGGATCTCTCCTCTTAATGGCGGATAAGTGAATGAATCTCTGAGCAGAAAATGAGAGAGAAATTGAAGTGGGAATCCTAAATAATGCCCGCCTAAAACTAAACGGGTATATTAATTATATGTCCCTACTTTTGATACCCAACAAATATAATATGTCCCTATTTTTTTATAACCTTATCCATTTAATATTACATTACATTAATACCCTCACCCATGTAATATTTTTCTTTATTTCAAAATGGAGCAAATTTCTTCCTCTAACACTAGCACCACCACCACCAACATTCAACTACCATTTCACCACCACCGTTCAACAACCACCACCTACCAACTGCCACCACCACCAATATTCCACCACCACTCCTTCACCACCACCATTCCACCACCAACAGTCCTCCACAACCACTAGTTCGTCGCCGCCACCACCACTAGTCCGCCACTGCCGCCACCACTAGTTCAGATATTTTTGTATCAACAACAGTAGTTGATCCATTTCGGTTGGATCAACAGTGGATGTTTATCCATGATGATGGATCAACAGTAAGTGGCATAAAACTAAAAGTTTATCCATTGCAGTTGGATCAACAGTAGAAGTTTATCCACTGCAGTTGGATCAACAATATAAGTTTATCCATTTTAGTTGGATCAACAATGGATATTTATCCATGCTGATGGAAAAATGCTACCATTTCATCAGCTGCAGTTCAGATCCACCAACAAAACCATCAACCACCATTAATAATCCATAACAGCTACCACCGCCACTGTCGCGGCCGCCACCAACGATTCAGATAATTTTGTATCAACAACAGTAGTTTATCCATTTCAGTTGGATCAACAACAGTAGTTTATCCATTTCAGTTGGATCAACAATGGATGTTTATCCATTTCAGTTGGATCAACAATGGATGTTTATCCATTTCAGCTGGTAGCATTTTTCCACCCGCTGCAGTTTCAGATCCACCAACAAAACCATCAACCACCATTTATGGATATATAAGAGAAAGTGTCATTTTTGAAGGAATGCTTCAGATTCAAACACGCAAAGATAACAAGGCCCCTACTTGTTTATCAATATTGAAAATTTTTGTCCAACCAAAATCTTTCATCATCCATACCTCGCTCAATGACCCCCTTTGCTGATTACCAATCAAGTGAAGACAACCTCCCAAAACACAAACATATATACGGCCGATACACTTTGAAAAGTTTTTTGGTAGTGTATTCCTTTCGAACGTCTCCATACCAATGTCAAAAGAGCAAATAAATTTACGGATGTCTTGATCTATCTCAGTATACTTCGATTTGTCTCCATATCAATTTACGGATGTCTTCATCTCATGTTCAATTCCATTATCATCTCAGACCCTTGACCATCTTCAAATTTCATCTGAATTGCCACCATCGTCTCTCTGAAATCAACAACAATCCTTATCCACGATCTGTGTTCTTATCAACCACCACAAACTGCTCCTCCATATCATATCGAACCAGCTAATTCTCCGTTCTTAACCCAGCAGCCATCACTTCCAATTTCATATTCCAGCTGATTGAGCAAAGCCCTAATTCTTCTTCTGATTCTTCATTTTATCTCTCAATCGCAACACCAGCAACAAATCTTCTCTCAGAACCCTCAATCGGTTCTCTAACCCTAACTGATTTCCCCCGGTCTTCAATTTCAGATACAAATAAAAAAAAACGATATTGATTCTCTCACTGTCAAACGATATTGATTCTCTCTAGGTTTAAGATTTCTCTCCATCTTGCAACGGAGGTGGTGGCGGCGGGTGGTGTTGGTAGTAGCAGAAGGGTGGTGGTGATGCCGATAGAGGAGAAAAGAAAAGAGAATTTTTTTTCTTCCAGATCTGAAATCGGAAGTCCTTAAATTGTTCAAAAATAGGGTATATTTGGAAGTCCATAAATTGTTGATGGGCCCCTGATGGGCTTATTGATAAAGAGGAACATAATTATTATGTGATAATGATATTTCATATTTGTATAAACCATCAAAAATAGGGACAATAATTCAATTACCACAAGCTAAAAACAAACCGCCCTCATTTAACCTCAAACTTCTCTAATGTGGGTATCAAAGACCCACTTTACTAGAGCACAAAAAAGATCTATGTTTAATTTCCTACTATACCATTGCTGGAATTACCTAATTCTCTCCCATATCCTATAGACCCCCTTTAAATTGGCATAGCTCCACCACAGTTAAACTAAACCCCAACTCCAAATTTGCAGAAGTTCCCTAGGGTATGATTTTCTCTCTTCTTTTTTCACATAATTGATTTTCTTACATCTTCAGCAATTGTTAGGATTTTAGATATCTCCAACTTTATGAACTCTATCTAACTCTTGTCTTTCTCTTTGTTAGGGTTTAATTCTCAATATTTTGCTGTTCTCATTCTTATCAACCAGAGATACAACAAAGACTTGTTTCTCAACATGGCAACTACGAACCAGGATCTTTTGAAGTTGGAGTTGAAAACCTCTACATCTTCTTCTTTTGGTATTCACTTTATTTTTCCTCTTTTTTCAAGTTTTGCTTGCCTTCTATTTTATCTTGAAATTCAGATTTTCAGAACAAATTTGTTTGGGGATTTTATTTTTTTTATATTTCAGAATCAACACTCCTTGTCTGCCCTACAAAGGGAACACTATCCCCAAGCTCAATTTGTGGGGAAAAGCTAGTAACAAGTTCAGTTCCTAGAAGCCAAGGTAACAAATTTTGCAAAAATTTGATTCTGTTCATAGAGTGGTATTTATTCATTAGAAGAATGGCATGCGAATCAGTAAGTGGAGATATTTGATATGTGTAATTCACTAAAGTTCATATGCTTGTTAGATTTTAATCGAGGGTTTAGAAGATGGTAATGATGATGAAAAGTGAAAAGAAGTTGCTAATGTGATAGTGAAGGGTTTCGAAAGTGAGAAATATGTCAGTTGAAGGTCCTGATGCGTTTTAATATGCTTAATTGGTTGAAAAATATGACATTGTTGTAGCACCACTGAGAACACTTCGTTGGAGACTTTGTATTTGCACACTTAGTTGTTAAGGTTGAGGTAGATCTTTGTGAGATGTATAGCTATGAAACCGCTATGATATTGCATAACTGCTCGCTTTCTTTTATCAGTGCTTGGGAAAGTGAGGGATTTCTTGGGAGTAATGGCTGAAGCTAATGAAAAGCTGCAGAACGATGTCAAAGTATGGAAACTTACTCGTACTCTCAGTAGATTCTTCGTCGAAAGTCTAATAACCTACCTTTTCTTTTCTTTTCCTTTCCCACCTAAATTCCTCACCGTGTCATAAATCATGAATATGCAGGAGAATTCTGGCAAGGATTACAATATTGAGGAGCTCACTGGAAATGAAAATGAATTCATTGAGATGGTTAGTGAGATTGTTACATCATCTCGCGGACTATCTGAAAGCCATTGAAGTTGTACTAACTGAACTTAATCTGCAGGATTTGGTTCTGGGTGTTGCTGATCTTCATACCCCAGAAGCTGTGGCTGCTGCTGAATCTGCCATGGCTGGCTCCCAACGAGTGATTAATTTAGCAGACAACGATAGTGATTCTGATGCAGAAAGCAGTGATGACGAAAATGAAGATGACAATGATGAGGGAACCACAGGAAACGGTACCGAGAAAGTGAAGTCTCGTAAAGATGATTCTTCTGGAGACAGGCAACCAAAAAAGCGACCAAAGATCATTGAGCTCCTTTGATAACTTTTTTCATGACCGCGTTATCGTGCAGCCCTTACTACTAAGATTAACAGAGAAACAGCTTATGGAGTCCTTGTGGTATTTTGTGGAGTCAAACTTGTAAGGATTGTGTAGAAAAATACAAAAGAAACAACTGCGTGCCTGTAGGAGGACTACATTTGCGGCGAGCATTCTAGAGCTTTTTCTCAATTCCCTTGGATTAAAAATTAGTTTCTAGTGCTTTGTTGAGTACATTCCTTGCCAAGTAGAAAGTTTTTGTTTTGTTATTTTCATGTATTGCTGTCCAGGATAAACTGCACAAGTAACCTGCTGGAATTTGTACATTGTAGGGTTCTGACAAATGAGCCCTATACCATCCGTGGAAAGCCAAGTTCTATGCCTTTCCATTGAGATGTGAAGGAAGTGCATTATCGTCATTATTTTGACTAGATGTCATGGTGCGGGACTTGCTGTTTTTTCCCTTCTGTACAGACAAAAGACGTGGAATTCACCAACCCTTCTTAAAATAAAACTTACAAGATATCGCTCTATTTTGCTTATAAGACTATAACCCAAAATAAAAAGCTAATCAAAATCCCATTTTTACAGTCTTCCAATTTCCAACAACACTTTAAAACTAGAACTCCTAGAGTCTATGACCCAAAAGCTGCTAACATTCTTTATTGCACTTTTCTTCTTACTAGTCCTTTGAAGAAATCCAAGCTGCAGATCCATAAGTAACAGGTTCAGTGACAACAAGCAGTGAAACCTAATCAATATATGCTAGCAACTCCAAAAATACATAACCATAAGCATGCCTGAACTACACCAGAATAGACACACTTAGTTACAGCTAAATTGGCCTCATGGGATAAAAAGATGGGAGAACTGTGCACCCATAAAATTGGAGGAAGCATGTAGATGAGCAAGACACAATTCTAACAACAAGGATTGACATAGGAGAAACAAATATTACCTGTTACCATCGGGATGAAGTTCATAAAATTGATGGTCATCGCCAATCGCCAACAGATAGCCGGGTGGCGTTAACCCCTGCAAATAGAAACCAACATGATTGATTGCCCATTGTCTAAGCAATTCAATTTTTACTATCAAACTACGTTTACCTGAATAGTAACAGCATGTTCCAGCAGCTGTCCCTCTTTCTCCTCCTGTATGAGAACCCGCTGCCCACTGTATCAGCAAAGAAGGTACGATTGAGAATCACGGAAAAGGAACTATATCAGATGCTACAAGTATAGGTGTTTTGGTGCATGTGGACGAAGCTCCACATCTAAGTTTTCGCACATGGTTCATGTACATCAATAGAATAACTAACTTGGAGGTGAATCAAGAGATGGTACATCTAGAGACAACACAGACATCAGGACTACTTAGCAATACTGCAGTTCCTAAGGGCAAGTCCTACGGAAAACATGTAAAAGCTAAGATTGGCGGAAATCTGCGTCACAAAAGCAAACCTACCAGAATTTCCCAAATTGTTTGGTTTTTATACATTACACTACAAACGTCATAAAAGACCTAAAGGTGGATCCCCAACTAAAAGTAAAGTATAATAATTTCAAAGCAACATTTAAACGTCATAAACAAGCAATTTTCGTAACTGGCCCTAAGCAAGACTGGTCGGACGTTCACTAGCTCTTAAGAGTGCTGTGAACTTAAGGCCTCAAGAATCACATTTTTAAAGCAAATACAAATTTAAGGCTTCCATGGAACTTGCCCTAAGAATGCGGTTAATAATATAATGGCTTCAGATGTCATATTTTGCTGTTATTTCCATTTTCCATTGTTTCCAGGAGCATTTGCAGGTTGATTTCAATTAGAAAGAGATTTGAACTTCAGAGGAATCATATTTAAGGATCTGAATTGTGATTTGTTTTATTTAAATGAATATTTGTCCGGAGCTTGAAAAACTATATTGATGCACATTGTCAACCTCATACACCTTATTCAATAACTATACATTTTATAAGTTGTAAACTTAAACTTAGATATGCTAGTGCTGGAATATTTCATGCTTAGCCACTCCAAATAATAAACAAGCTCAAAGATATTCCTTAGGTCCTTCGCATCAAGAATAGCAAAGAGGTTTGGCTGTATCTATGACATGGTCGAGCTATTAGTGCTTAATTTCAGATGCTCCAACACTTAACTTGCTTGATTAAATAAGAAAGACTAGTAATTATCTTCAAGACTTCAAGCACATTAATCTCTGGTGTGTGGCTTATAAAAGTATACACGTAAAACAAGCAGAAGTGCAGTACTATGGCAAATCAGACACTGATATGCAAAAGCTTTACAGAAGTAAGTATCACGTACTCGCTGAAATGGACAAAAATATAGAACAGACTGTGATCGCAGAAATATGGCACACAAAAGGTGGAATCTCACCAAGCACATAGCAAGAGGTTCCTGGCGATTCTCAAAAAAATTTAAGTTGCAAACTACATGTACAAGTTCGAGGGCCTATAGCAATGAAGATATGACCTGTTAACTATGCAGGTAATAGTTTGACAAATGTATTATTCGCAGTTAAATAAATTTGTATAGATATGCCAGCATGCCGACGTTGAAATGACTGTGCCTGTTCTTTTGAGCAAAAGTGTGTCACTTACCAACTGAAGGTCACAAAGACCATGTTTTTTGCTCTTTTATGCAATTTAAACTACTAACGAACTTATGTCAACGGCATACAAAGAACAAAAGCAAATGCGCATTTCTCCAATCCTGAATGTACCATAAGCAATAATGCTGTGAACATGATATTACAACCTTATAGGTCTAACACAAGGCAATTACAACCTTGTAGGTCTAAACTTAAACCAGAGACACCATAAATATATATAATTATATGTGCAAGAAGAGGACATAAGCTTCTTACCTGTGGAGCCAGGCCTTGTAGTACAACTCTTCGAGTGCTTGAAATCCTGCATGGTAGAGGCTAAAATTTTTAACAGATTTACTTGCAGATAAAATAAACTTTGGAAGTATCGTATACTCATTACACCTATGGCTACAGTTTTTGCTACAAATCCATTCAGGATTCACGTGCTAGCTTTGATACTAGCTTTAAAATCTCACAGCTGTAGGTAAACATTATAATGGGTTATGATCCTTCATGCAGTATGTACAAGAAAGGGCAATGTAAACTGGAAAATCTCAATCCAGGTTGGGAAAATTTTACAAGAAGACATTAAATATATTTAATGAGATAAACCTTCCTGCAATTCCTTTTTTGGAATTACCAAAGACAAGATGAAACTACTCTGGCAAGATCTGCTGAAGTTATAGAGAACAATTGTACGAAAAGACAAAATGGTCTAGAAGTTGAAATCAACCAAAGCTTGTAACCAACAATCAAGAGAGACATGTATACAAAACTAGGAAGGAAATTGCGGGTCCATGTATCTCTAATATATCTGCACAAACAACATATAACCACCCACCACCCATATTTTCCATAAGTGGTAGCAACTCAGAAGCTATACAATAGTTTCAGCTCCTTTGATTGGATTAGACGTGTTATCAAAATGATCACCGTGCTTTGTTCCTTTTCACGACGAGGGATCCATGTTTCTAGACTCTAAGTATTCAAACTTCCAAAATTCGTTGTAAGCATTCGAACTTCC
Source organism: Papaver somniferum (assembly GCF_003573695.1). Taxonomy (NCBI): domain Eukaryota; kingdom Viridiplantae; phylum Streptophyta; class Magnoliopsida; order Ranunculales; family Papaveraceae; genus Papaver; species Papaver somniferum. The sequence continues at coordinate 73,801,584 of NC_039360.1, forward strand.
AATATTATAATTTATAAGTATTCAAAAGATTTTATCAATATTCTAAGTATTCAAAAGATTCTATCGCGCCGACCTTAGGAGGAAACATGAGAAGTTAATACCTATAACTCTCTATTGAGTAGGATAAGATAGATATGCTTTGGTATTTCCAATTCCCTAACAAATCGAATCAGAGATTAAAAGATTTTTTAACCTAACAAGAATATTCTCAGAGATGATGGCTCGGCTCAATCCGAGCTATATCAATTTGTAAGTAAGTTTGGTCAACAAGTTCTGTCGTCGGATATAATTAGATCAAGGGTCAGAAAATAACGTTTGATATTAAGTGATTCAAGTCACGGGATCCGGTCCCAATGCCTCCCATGATTAAATATCCTAGTTGAAGTGATCACCAATGAACATAGAAAGATAACTATACAGTCTATACTTTAAAAGATAAAAACTGAAACTTAAATGAACAACTATGTCTAGATTAGTATAGGACCTTAACTGACCTTGATTAGAAAAAGTATCGAAGAAACTTTCAAATCTCTTGAAAAAGGCTGCAAGAACATTTTCTCTTTCTAGTTGACAAGCATCCGATGTTAATTTTCGCAGTTCTGCATTCAAGCATGTCGTTGGTTTCTCATTGTTCACATTCAAGCCTATTCCTGCAAGAAAAGAAAAGAAAATGTTTCAACATGCGTCCAATTAAAAATCCAGTCTCCTATGAAGGCATTTGTAACTGCATTGATTGGTTTTATGTGTAGAACATTGACTAGGATCCTCTATGTTTAGGATTGGTAACAGCGGTTGAAGTATTATTTCCATCACAAGGAGAACCAAGAAATCTAAAAGCTATACATGTCGACACATGGCCATCAGATATGACTGTATCGTAAGTCGTAACTCGTAACTAAAGGACAAGAGTACAGGACCCTTTTACCAGCACTGACATTGAACTTCTTCGATGAGTATGTCGAGGTGCAAAGAACCCCTCCAACTTTGAGGCCGTTTAAATACAAATCGTTCGGCCACTTGATTTTGAGGTCCAGATACGGAAAGCCCTGAAATTTAATGGTGTTGACGAAGGAAAAAAATACATGAGTAAATAGACAATAACATATAAAGCCTGTAGCAGAATATAACACACCACATTTTAGGACAAGGACCTCTGCATTTGAGTATTTGTGAAGCAGATCAGCATGATAAACTGGAGTTATAAATCATGGTAATAATGTTCCATCTATGCTAGTGGTGGTTCCTTCTTAAAATTAGCAACAGGGGACTCTAAAATCAAGTGATGACTTATTAATCTAAAGAATTTTTACTAGAACAAATAAGCTTGAAGAGATTTAGCATCAGTTGTTGCTCCCTTTTCGTTTTTGTCCCCACCGAAGACTATAAGTTCAATACTCCAATAACTAAGCTTTAGAAATAAAGTGAAACATGATAACTCTAGATTCTAGAATATGAACGATATCCCATTAAGTAGAATTTAACTGTGAGGAGAGGCTCCAATAAGAGAATACTGGGACTGTGGGATCATCAAATCTATTAACTGAATGCCTATACTTTTAAATGATGCTTCTCTTCAAATAGACTCCAGCGAGAAGGGAAAAGTCCAACAGTGCTCTAGGTTTCATATACAATTTTCAAAACATATCATAATTAATATAAGAAGTTGGTAATACATCCACACTGGCTTCATTAAATAATATCCAGTTCCACCAAAGTATGTACTTACTTTTGCATCACAGACATCTTTCAGAGCTTCTACAACTGCAAGTGATACCACATATTGCAAAAGAGGCAATATCCTCCCATCATCCATTTTTAGTGTAAACGAGAACAAAAGGCAACCAGCCGGAGATTCCCAAACATTTCTTGACCTTCCTACAATTAGTGTAAAAAATTTGTCAAGAAACACGGGAATCTGTTAAAGTAAACAAAAAAAAAAAGAAACACAACGAAAGAATCAAACCTCTCCCTTTAAACTGGATATCCGCAACACAAACTGCTCCTATAGGAAGCTCGCAGAAATTCCTGTCATGAAGAACAACTCAGACTTTTAGGAGACACGATCTATAAAAACCGCAAAAAGGAAATTCCAAATAGAACTAATTTTACTAAAGGTTTAACATAGTCTTTCTAATTTTACACTTGAAAACATGGGCAGTACAAAGATCTTGGAGTTGAGGGGTACCACCTTAACAGGGAAACCATATACATGATTGGACTCTACAAAGACCTAGAATGTATGAAACAACTCAAACTCCAATATCATTTTAGTGGTGGAGCTTGAAAAGACAGTCATGCAACTAGAAACTCCGTATTTTTATGAATTTATGATCAAAGGTTGCAATGTTCAGAAACTACTATAAGCGAACTAAAAACACTCATTTTTTAACCAAACAATTTAGGTAACTCTATCTCAACAAAAAGACATAATCTAAACACTTGGAGTGCAAAACCTAGACCAACAAAAATTAAAACCTAGAAATCAGCAACCATAGACCCCAAACCTAGAAAATTTAGTCACACAATATCTCTCAACCATTCTTTCAAAAACTTCATGTACTCCAACTTAAGTAACCAACAAAAGAAAAAAAAGAACAAGAAACTTTGAGAAAATAACAAATACTCACTTAGCAATCAAGTCTTGTGTAGATGACAACCTAGGAGACCAGATAAGAAATCGACCAAATCGATTAGCCGATAATGAATTCATGTAAGTCTCAATCTTAAATGTCTCCTCCTCAACCTCATTAGTTTTTTTCTCAGCATCAGAATCATATAAAAATACGGAAACTCCAGAATCTTCAATTGGAAGTGTCAAATTCTTAAAATTGTCCTTCAGTGATCTCGCAAATTCATTTTCTTGAGATGATTTACCTCCCAAAACTAGAATAGACGGTGATAATGATGATGGTGGTGAGTTTTCCATGCCTGTGGAAACAAATAAACAGAGTTTCAATTTGCTATAATATGACCTAAAAATTAAGAGGAGAAGTGAGAAAGAGTTTTAGGGTTTACACCTGAAGAAAGAGTGAGAAACGTAGAGGGTGTTGAAAGAGGGAGGAAACGGTAAGGAGGAGGTTTTGATGAGAAGAGAGAAAAGATGGTTAGGTTTTTTATGGCAGACTTCATTTCTTTCTTAAATTACCCATCTTCTTAAGACAGAAACACGGCATAAATTCAGCAAATGTATACTGCATCATATCACTTGGGATTGGAGGCACAGAATACGCTTCTGCGGTATGGCTTTGCCGCTTCGCTAATCTATACTGCATTTCCTCCGATCCGGTCACCCATTTTCCCAACCTGTACATGACTATTTATATAAGGTACATACAGTAATATTTTGAAAAACAGAACGCAGTAAACTCAAAAGTATCAGTTTACTTCTTATGTTAACCTGTAACGCTATCAGATAGAATAATTTTGGGTTTATCTTTGATGTGCTGGTTTGATAAAACCTGATTCAGTGATTTAGTAGGCTAATACATGAAAGATAAACTGTAAATTAATTTGGTTTCTGAATGACTAACCTCGGACAAGGATAACAAGGTCGGATTCGAAAAGATAGAGCAGTTGATTTATTAGGGTTTTAAAATAATTATCGAATTGATAATTTTAGGGGTTTTATTTTGTTTTGTTTTTTTTGGAGTTCTCACTCTTTCTTGTGTTTGGCAGCTAGTTGGTAAGTTCGCGAATCATTCGCGATTTTGGTTATTTTGTTTTGTTTTTTTTTTTGGAGTTCTCACTCTTTCTTGTGTTTGGCAGCTAGTTGGTAAGTTCGCAATTCCGAACCCAAAACACGTGTTATGTGGCATTTCCGGATTATTCGCGAATCGTTCACGAACTTTACGTATTCCGAATGATACGTCCGCTTAATTCGCCAGAAACTCTTTAGCTTTTAAGTTTTCAAAGGCCTTATTTTTGGGGCTTTATTGCCTCCCAAGTATACACGGCCCAATATTAGACGTTGTTGTAATTTTTATGAAACAAAAATGACAAAAGAGATTTGAAGGTGAAGGTGAGAGAGATCTAAAACTCGCTAACGAAGCATCTAAACCACTATACCACGTCCTCTTTGATGACTAATGTTGTATATATTATTAATATCATCATACTAAGTTTATTTTTTCTTTAAATAACTCACACATATGCATAAAAATTAGTTTATGACCTTATAAATACTAATTATTTATTATATATAGAAACCGAATTTTCAGAGTCGAACTCACGTTTATAAATCGAATTATACACGTACGTATGCCGTTCCGAATTACTGACGAATCACGATCCGTTGACCGAATTTTGGACCGAATTTGGGTTTTACAAAACCGTATAATACTTGTACGTTTTGGACCGAATTTGGGTTTTACAAAACCGTATAATACTTGTACGTTTGCCGTTCCGTACGTTTGCCGAATCCCGAATTGCTACCTAGGGTTCGGCTGGTATTCAGTACACGAGCATTGGTTACTTCGCAAAACCCATTACGGTTTTGAGCACGCGTCAGTTATAAAATGGAGGTACGTGTTGAAGGTCCTTTACAGTCTTGATTTTTACAACGGAACAAGTTGTCCTATTTTTCTTTCTTTTTTTGGTTTTTTGAGGAAGCTGGCATGTCGTTACAGACTATGTTTAGTCCCCTCCAGCAGTCCAGCTGCTCCCGAACTTGTTTGGAAGCGTTCAGCAATTTCATCTTGCTGAACTTTTGATTGTTGTCTGAAGACCATAGAGTTTGCAAGCTTGCTCTTTGTTCGGCTCATCCAGTCTTATTCAGCTCACCTGACTGGTTACATCAATTTGTTCAGGACCTGTATGATCCATACCCCATCATATCTAGTTTGGAAGAAGATTGTTTGAAGGCCGACTTGACTGTCGTGTACTGAACCATAGTTGCGAAAACAGTTTCGCCTGTTTCTTATGGTATAACGGTTGTTTCTGTGGAAAACAATCATGGCTGTAACATGTGTATAAGAGGTGCTTTCAACTCTGGGTATTTTTTTAGAAGTGATATTTAAAGATAGCTTTATAAGGTTAGCAATATCTGGCTATCTAGCTTTAGCTTTCTATCTTTTCTACAGAGAACGGTCTCTGCAGTAAAACTTATTGGAGATACTTCCACGCTTTACATAAAACAACGGACGGTGGAAAGATTGATTTTATTAGTGCAACATATGCACTTGCAGATCAAAAAATACAAGATAAAAAGTAATTTCTAAAAGGTACTTCACCAATTTCACCAATATATGCGCAAACTAAGCTTGCCAATTCGTGTAGACTAATTAGAAAAATTCTTACCTTCCAACCATACCATCTATAATAAATAAAAATGCTGGCAAAAACTCCAGTTCAGGAGTTCAGTATCATTACAACAGAAATCTTAAATTCCTACTAATCATGTTATCAAGTAAAGAAAGAATCAACTTGCTCGATTAAGACCTATAGCCTCTGGTTTTAAGCTATGGGTCCTAGTCACACTATTGTGTTTCAGAGTCTATACAGGAACCCCGAACCCATAATGCTGGCAAAAACTCAAGTTCACGAGTTCAGATTCAATAGAATGGAAATCCTACATTCACACTGATCATACTATCACGGTAAAGAAAACTATGTACAAGAGGTAAAAAAAACTATGTACAAGAACTGATAATCCTACTAATCATTCAAGGAAAGAAAGAATGTACTGGCGGAATTGAGAGTTGGCACTCGTCAGTATAGTTACATGAAGCATTAAATCTCTAGTTTCAAGTTATGTGTCTAATCCAAGTTTCCGATTACCAAAAAAATAGGGAAACCCTCAAAAAATGCATAGAAGGTACTATCAGACTCAACCATTAAAGACGTAATAATAGATTCTAAAATTCCAATTCAGCAAAATGTGCTTCAAATCTATTCAGAAGATTTCATGCAAATTAGACAGTGTGATACACATGGGTTTTCAACTAGGTAGTGAACCCTCAAAAACTCATTTTCTTTTCACGAGTTCCATGCCAAGATTGAACTTCTCTACAACTATATCAAGAACTAGTTTAATTTACTGCAAAATGACACTGCATGGGTTACAGACAAATTCAACAAACAAGAAGAAGCAAAAGCAGCAATTTACATTTCAAAATAAACATCATAAGGCACAGCAAGTACAATAATTATATAGCTCACAACTGTTTGATTTGAATGCAAATAATTACCAATTGAACTGCACTGCACCACACTGAACAAATCAGCTTTCATACAAAACAATCACAAAACCTCATCCATTGCAAACCATGTTTTTTTTCTTACACAGTTAGGAAAAGCTAGAATTATAACATGTAAACAACAAAACCAAATTCAGACAACTAACGTGGTGCCTTCTTCTTTCCAGCAATTGCAACTCTCTTACCCTTTAGAGTCCTGCAATTGTTCTTTGTACGTTGTCCTCTGCAAGGCAATCCTTGAATATGTCTTACTCCTCTATAACACTGAATTTCCTTCAATCTCCTAATATTAAGAGCATTGAAACGCCTCTGAAAAAATACCAAACACAACAACATCAGAATATCGAACCTCATGTTCTAATCTTCATAAATTATGGAATCTCTGAAACATAATAATTTCCTTGCCAGATATAATCAACCAGTTTACTAAACAACTAAAGACAACGGAATCGAAAAATCTAAGAAAAATGAGAATTTACCAAGTCTCCTTCAATGGTGTACTTAGAAACAGCCTCACGAATAATAATCAATTCTTCTTCAGAAAGATCTTTAGTAATTTTGTTAGTCATACTAAGATCACCAAGAATTTGACGAGCTCTAGTTCGCCCAACCCCATGAATGTACTGAAGTGAGTATTCAATCCTTTTGTTGTTAGGTATCTCAACTCCTCCAACACGAGCACATCTGATACTTAAACCTTGTACCTACAATGTAACAAAGATTATCTTCACTAAGATTAGAACACCAAAACATCAAACAAACAAAAAAACCCTAGAAATTGCAGAAATCAAGACAAACCCTACCTTAACAGAATTGGACCTTGAGAAAGTGAGTGTGTTGGTGAAAGGATTGTTTTTAGGGTTCCCTCCTTTGTAGATAACTGAAAGTGAAGGAGCTACTGGCATTGCCAATGCTTGAGCCATTTTTTCTCTCAATCCAGAAATGAAGTTGTTTGATGAATGAACTAGTGAGGTTTTAAGTGCCACCTGCTGGGTAGCAAAACACCTTATCCTAACCTCATAGAGGATATTTTTTATATTAGCACTCACAATTTATACTGTGGCAGACCCTCTCCCACATTACCGTATTTGCGCCGTGTACAAGTTTATAATTGTGTATACGTATGCTGATTAAATCTTATTTTGGAGGTTTATTTTGATCGGAATCACGCACGGTTGTTATATGCAACAAATTTATTAACTTTATTAAGAAGATGCATTTCTTTGGGTAATCCAATAACACTTCCGTTTCCAGGTTCTTGCTAGCTTAAACATGCAACTTCCATAATTGCCTCAGTATAACAAGTAGAAGTAGGAGACTAACATGAACTAGAACTGGGTCTAGGGGAGTCAGGATATTATTTTGCCCATGATCATGAGCATGTTCATCTCTGGTTAAGTTCCTGACGCCGCGGAACCAGAATCTTCAGCCCACCACCGAATGTAACACCTTTGCTGTCAAACACACCAGTACCAGCGTCAATGAAAGCAGAACGACACCATCCAAACCCAAGTCCGCCGGCAGCACCATCAACCGATTGGCTGGAATCTGATGCAAATCCCAATGCTCGACTGCTAGCTGAATCTACTCCAGCGCCATACTGATATTCCCTCCTCCCATTGGCTCTAGAACCCCACCCGAAGTCCCAATCTCTTCCGCATATACCTGCTCCGATTCTTCCAAAATTTACTCTAAATTCTCTAATGCTTTCTTGATTAGCCATGGTGCTGTTCTTTTCGCTTTTAGTTTTTTCTTTATGGACGAGCATGGTTTTTGAAGGAGTTGAATGAGAGATGGGGAGGAAAATTGCAACCACCAGCAAATTAATCCACCAGCTATGCATTTAGGTATCTCAATGGTCATTTCATTGACAAATTACTTGGGTTTGACAAAAACAAAAAATAAATAAATTTTTGAAGTGTTAGGTTTGGGGTTTGAAAATAAAATGCAAGATGATTTAAAAGGTGAGAATCAAGGCCCACTTATGAATATGCAGTAACGTGCAGGTTTTCTAATAACATCCATGGGTTATGTGTGAGAGCTTTTAGTTCTGTTTTATCAGTTGATCACACAACAGTGATGGTGGTTGCTTACAGTTGCTTTTTATTTATTTTTTTTGATAAAAGGAAATTAACAGAAAGAAATTACATTGTTTTGTTTATATATAACCCCTGACCACTTTTCCTTTCTGGACTTATCCCAGCATCTAGAATCGACATGCATATCCGCTTGTCTGTTAAGGAATTTAGTTAGATTATCCGCTAGAATATTACATGCTCTCCGAATGTATACGAAAGAAGAACTAGCAAGAAATTTTTTGGACTCTAAAGCTTGGAGCTCAATAGCTTTTGAAGTTCAATTAACAGCAAAAATGTTCTTCTTAATGATGTTGACCACATTCTAATTATCATTGAGAAAGATTAATCTTTCATTTCCACGGTTTTGAACCCATCTTGGTGCTTACAGTTGCTAGCTTGATACACTATTTTTCTTTTTTTGCTTCTAAACGAATAACTAAAGGAAAATATGGCACATGGAGAGTCACATGGCAATAAACAACCTGTGGCCCATGACAAGGCGGCTATGTGGAACTAGTGTCAACTGAAAATGCTTTGAGCACACCAACATTTCTGCAGTTTTACCGACGGTCTCTCTATAGAGTTTTGTCCCGGCTGCAGTTTTTACCAGCATGTCTTTTATATTGTCTTATCTGTTTGACTTGCCGTTTGGAGTGTCGCTATGAGGTATACCCAAAGTAGACCTTTAGTATCAAATGTTACAATGAATGATTGTAAGCATGAATGTTTAGAAAGTTAAAGACACAAGAAAGTTTACATTGTTTCAATGTTAAAACCTATGTCCATGGGGTGATTATTCTTATATATTTTAGATTCAGCCGTGGATAACGGCTCATCTCGCTCGCTGGTTTCCTAGGTAGTCTTCGTCGAGTCTTTCTTCGATGTTATTACCTGCGACAGGGTTTATCTTCGCATTGAACTTATTCTTAACGAAGTATAAGTGATTACCTTCGCTAGGTTTTCACATCAAATGCTTATCTACCTGTTTCAAACTTGATAGTCGCTAAGGTTTTCCTCGTGTAGCCATCTTAGGGTGTGGGTACATATATCAATTCAGGGAAAGCAATTATTCGGATTGTATTTAGTGTTTCCTCTTGTACCTAATTTTTCGTATTTGAGCCTTGAGATTCCTCCACGTGGCAGCATGACTTTCTGACAACACATTTTGCTTAATCTCACATCAACCGAACAAGGGTAGGATGAGAAAAGAATTGTCTTTTCAGTTCTATAACCGTCGACACGTCTCCGCGTCTCTCATGAATAGCTTGATGATTATCAAGAATTTGATCCATGTTGATGGGTGAAAACGATTTGTTGGTTTTTGAGAAAAAATGGAGGGTTGTGCAACAGGAAGATCCTCAATTGAGCAAATTTCCTAAACCTTTAATAGATGCACTTCACAGGAGTGTTTTGAGTTCGAGAGATCAATTTGTAAGACTCCATCCTAACCAAGATAATGGTCGTACCAGAGTCAATACGGTCACAAAGAGGGATGAGGATCAATCTGTAGGAGGGAAGCTGAGAATTGTGTGAGAACAATGATGATTGAAGAAGGATTGTGGATGTGTTGGAGACTTCTGCAAGCTTGATGAATTTTCAGCGAATTCTGATCAGATTGATTGAGTTATGTTCAGTAGTATTCGACTGAGATCCGTTAGGTTGAATAAAGTTATGTTGTCATAGATTGATGAACCAATATATGTTATATTGCAGAAGTAGTTAACACATTGATCTCCAATAAGTGTAACGATTGCAGAGGAGTGGAAGAATATAAGAGTAGGAAATCGTGGTTCAATCAGTTCCACATTGCGCGGGAAACTCGGTTGATTGCCCGCCCACTACTTTGCTAACTCCTTCAACTGCTAGCACGATTTACTCACATTTCTCATCGTGAATGTACTGTTACATCGCATGTGTTGTAGGCCACCAGACCAAAACCCTAATGAATATCCCCCCATGTGACACGATTAATGTCTCATGTATGTGGAGTCTGTAAGGCAGATGTGTCATAAGGTGTCTGCTGGGGAAACAATAATGTATAGACATCGAGTCTGATGAGTTATGACATATTATGATTTGGATTGACGAACGTCAGTCTAATGAGATTGCTCGATCATAGACATGTTCTAATATGTTAAGTATATGACAGGAAATCAGATATTGCTGAGTTATGTAGAGTACTCATTCCTGATCTAATATGTCATGAATTGTCGAATGACAAAGTAGGAATTAGAGTATTAGTAAGTACTGGACTCATGGTCGTCCAATAAAATATAGGATGCTCAGCCAAGTGGATGGTTGTCCAATATCATGTTGCTTCTTGGACAGTCGAGCAACAAAAATGTTGGTAGTAGGACCGAAATTTAAATATTGATTAAAATATTGATAGCTGGATCAACATGGAAATTTATTGATGTTTATCAAAAGTATCATAAGTCTGAAAACCTAATTTTAGGAAGCCATGGATCCTGGAGATGGAGAGTTGTCCAATGTGGGTAGAGATTACAAATAGGTATGAGGACCAGCCATTGGTGGTGGAGAGATCGACTAGGCGGTGTATGGAGAATTGTCCAACTGGTGGAAGAGGATTCACCAAAAAAATGGAGGATTATCCAAGTAATGGGGGATTATCCAAAATATATATTAAGGAATGTGGGACCGACGGCCATGGAGGTGCACGTGCCACCATGTTGACGTGCGTCCATTCCTATGAATTTTGGTATTTTTGTTGGACGTTTGTGCAATATTTTGTATTTTTAGAAGAGTTTGATCTTGATTGAAACTCTCAATTTTTGCATGAATGAGCAAATAGGGTTTTGCTCACACGTGCAATATTTTTTAAATATTAAAATAATGATTTTTTAATACTCATTGGTGAAAAAGACCTAATGGGCGTGATACTATGATTTTTTGGAGAATTGAGCAATATTTGAAGAAATATGGAAAACTAAGAGTTTGTACGAATGTGGTAATCAAGAGTTGTGCAGCAACAATCATAATAAATAAATAAAAAGTGGAGAGGCGTGGAATCGGCCAAGGTCGTGGAATGGACAGCCGGACGGTGGGCCCGGCTCCGTGCGCCTCTTTCTTTCCTTTCTTTTTTTTTTTGTTTTTATTTTTCCTTTCTATTTTGCATGGCTCTCCATACATCCTCATTCGTCCATATTTTTGGGTGCTCGTTCGTATATTATTACTAAGTACGCTCGCACCATTTTCTCGAGGCTTACTCGGTGGTGGCCTATATGCCCGAAAGGTAGATATTTATAACTAATCTATGGGATTCAGCTGAGGAAAGCCGTGAATTGAAGTAATAAAATATTTTGATGAAAGTAGAATATTTTCTAGGAATTCTTGATGAATTATGTACTAGAATTGATTAATTAATGGCTCTATACTAGCAGGCGATCTGTCTAGGAGCATTATGTTTAATCGAGAATCGAGGTATGAGATAGTGGAAGCATCATACTCGTTCTGAACATTTGTTCTGCATAGTTACGGAACATTTGCGACATCCTGAAGACGTTATTGCTTTATACTAGTGGTCAGTCCATCTAGGAGCCTCCCAATCATTCTCGATTCTATGCATAAGTGTGTACTGGAATTGCTCAGTATAAATGATGAATGTGCAGAATATTGAAAGCTCGGCTAAGAGGCTTTAATAATTACATATTCATGCATATTCTGAAGAGGCTACACAATCAGTCAGAGATTATCGTGGCATGAGCTTTCATATCTAAATTCTAAAATATATATTTGTCTGAAGCTAGGTCAGAAATACACAAGATTATGATTTTACGATTTTAGTCTTCGTCAAAAATCCACCATCAACCATTCCCAGTTGTTAAAACATTATTATTTTTTAGAAGTTCTTAGTTGTGTCAATGATTTTAAAATATTTATTTATCGCAATCAGTACCTACATGATGTACACAAATAAACCATAATTTTACTAGAGAAAATATATATAAAAGTTAAATACGATTGGTAACAAATTTAGGAAACTTACCCCAATATCATAATCCAAGTTTCTATTTTTCGAATGAACCTCAGCAAGACACTTAAAAAATCCATCAAACCTCTCTTATTAATACTCACTTTGCTTTGAATTCTAGAATTAGTATGCTTATGAGGATTTCCATGGCACAAATTTGTAATTTTTTCTAAGACTGCTAGCCAAAATTATTTCCTATTCGGCTATTTTCCTTTCCTTCTCTAAAATTAATAAAACAGTAATAAGATGCAAGTCTTCTTCGGTACTTTAATTTTTGGATTTTTTTTTTGTTTTTTTTGTAGAATAGATATATATGGAGAAAACTATTTAACTTGATAGAGAGAAGGAGCAAAAAAAAAAGTTCAAAGTTTTTAATAGATGATTTGGTATGATTTGAGAAGAGGAGAAGGGGAAAACTTGATTTTTCTGAAAATATAGTTAGTATTTTGATTTAGTCAGCCAATGGCTAACAATATTGATCCATTCAAATCCAACAGATCTAATCTAGTTAGTGGAAACTTAGTTTCCGCAAACTCATGCATTTTCACCGCGCCTTGTTCTTTATTGCGGTGCTTCTTCATTTTACCAAAATAAACATTAATTAAAGCAAATCAAAGTAAACTCATTTTAATAACTAACATCAATCAAATCAAACTAAATTCATTTAACCAAATTAAACTACAATAAAAACATCTTATTCAAAATTTGAACTGCATACCTAGTGTCCTATGATATTAATCCATTTTAAAACTACATCTTCACTGAAAATAAAAGTGCAATAACAACTAAACTAGTTAATTGAAAATAATAGTTGAAGTTAAATACAAAGTATTCTTTTGCTTTATTGGATTACTTCATCACTGTCTGATTCATTGACGTACGTTATATTCAACCTCTTCAAACTACTCTTTTGCTTTCATCCATAATAGATTCTTCCATCCGGGTTGAGGTTTTGAGAAATCATCTTCTTTTTTCTTGTCTTTTATGTATCTTATGTTGGTTATTTTGTCAAATCTTCATAACATGGAGCTTCTTGCTACATTTTTTTTTATAGTTATTTTGGAGATTTTCTATGAGTTTGTCACTTTGTGAATAAGTAACAAATTTATCTGTTATTCTTGAACTCCTTCCCCGATGATCTTCCTTTACGAACAAGAAAGTAGCTTTCATTCTCATTTTTCTTCTCAGATAATCTCCTTCTTAATATGTTTTTGACGACTTAGTCCTCATTTAACTGCTTTGTTCATATGGGATTTGCCATCTCCTTGTACTTCCAACGAATTCGTCCATTTTATGTTCCGCCAATCTCTTTAATTGATGCATATTCATTTTGTCTTTGGTTCAAATTTTGTTGCATGATGACTTCATAATCAAATCCAGGATGATCGTCTCTCAAAAGTTCATACCAAGCATCAAATTTGAAGGGCATTTAGAATTTCCTTCGATATTGCTCTCGGCCTTTTCGAGTCTGAAAATTGTGTATTATATATGTTAGATCATAGCTCGGTTGAAGCCACCAACCGTTGGTATGTCAAGTTTGGTTGTCATATTTTAGTATCAAAACTCATCTAGAGTCGCTTGATTATTTACTAGAGTCAACTTCGTTTAGGTGAGACTAGAAAGTCTAGGAATGTTGAGACTTACAAGTATTACTTTGAAGACCTGAAGAATGTGAAAAAGTAACGACTACAACGCAGACATCATCCTTCCACTTGAGGTTAGTCATACTGACTTGACTTGTTTCCATTCCTAACGTATCTTTCAAGTCGCTTTATATTGAAAACATAACATGCAAAGCTATAATTATAACTCTCTAGTGATTAGACTTGGTCATAGCATTATGATCAAAGCATCAAGGAATTATATTGAATTACGAAGTATAACGCTTATCTTTTGAACTTCGTAAATACGACATCAACATAATCTATGTATTTAGTTACTTGATTATATGTGGAATATATAAGTGTGATTTCATCCTAAAGAAATATGTATTATTACATTGGTTTAAGGAAGTAGATGTACGAACTTGTTTCGTAATCGAAAGGGAAATCAATAAGTGTGTTGGTCCGATTTTTCATTGAATAATATTTGGATGACCAATGCAGGTGACAAGGTAGAACGTATCTTAACTTATGTTGAGAATCAAGGTAGAACCAGATATAGCCTATATTGTGTGACAAGGTATAACCGATCCTAACTAGTATTGGGAGGCAAGGTAGAACCGATCATAACCTATATCTGGTGACATGGTACAACCGAGCCTAACTAGTATTGACAGACAAGGTAGAACCGGTCATAACCTATATTGGGAGTCATGGTATAACTAATCCTAACTTAGTTTGGGAGTCATGGAAGAACCGGTCCCAAGAGCAAAATCGAGTTTCCAATATTCACTTATTTTTTTTTTATGTTGTGTGTGAATTTTGAATTAGGGATTCCTAAGATAGGAAACTTCTAGATGTCGATATTATTTGAACATGTGCATAACTCTTATCATTAATTGTTCAAAGATAATCGAAGATTTGAAGATGAAGAAATTTATCTAGTTAGTTTTCGTATCTTGTGAATTTTGTGCACACATCTTGATCGGCTGGGATCCAATTAGATCTTGTTTATCTTTGATAAACTTGTGTTGCTAGTTGTGTAAGATCGACATCACTTTACAGTTCTCTTTGAGTTCTATATTGTTTGATTGCAAATCCGAAAAATGATTATTTTGGTAACTGACATTTGGATTGATCTAACCAGAAAATGGAGTTTATTAGATTAAACATAAGATCCTTGGTCAAAGACTCAACATATCTTTTCTTAAAAATTGAATAAAGTGGTTACCAAACAGATTTATTCCTTTACTGTTTGGAATACGATCAAAAGGAGTTGAGTGCATAAGACTTTACTTGGTAAAGCAACCCAAGATAGTGATTTATGTCTTATGATTCACATGCGTGACCAAAAGGTCGAAGATGTAGGGATACTGAGGAAACTAAGTAACTAGGAGTAGTTTATTTGGTCTCAACTATACGAAGTTGGCTTTTGTTCTTTGTATAGCGGCTTAATTCCGAGAGTATTCAAAACTGGACTAGGATCGAGGGGTTTTCTGCATTTGCGGTTTACTCGTCAACAAAAATCTTGTTTGTGTTATTTACTTTACTTCCGCATTACAATTGTTTTACTATAATAAACTAAATACACTTGTACGTTGATCCAAGACACTTGATAGTGATCCTATAGTCAATCGGTTGTTATACCGTACCTATTATCAAGTGTATACCTTGTTGTTGTATTGTCTCGACTATTATCCATAGACGATCACTCTTGGTATCAGACTTATAGGTTGAAATTAAAAGATTGTGGTGTATTTGGGTACCCTGGTCTTTTCAATATAATAAATTGATTATTACCAATAAGCTAATTGAATCAAAATTAGTTCAATTGACTAACTTACCAAGTCATCATGAGAAGCACCGCTTCTTATTTTTGCTTATAGCGGTAAGAACTCCCACATACTCACTCACTTCACTTGTAATTGCACCAAATCCATTTTGTAACGATTTGCAATCTCTACCATGTTGTATCTTTTCATTTGGATAATGAATTTTCCCCTCCAAAAAACTATCATTGTTTCCCATAACCAACAACTTCATCAACAACTATGCAAATATAAGATTTTCTGAGATTAATATCTTCATCGTTTGTAAAAGTACATACTATATTGAGCTAAGATAAAAAAAAATTGGAGTATTAAGGAAGAAAAAAAAACCAACACAAACTTAATTTATTGGGGTAAATTTTGTTTCGAAAGATTGATTTTTGTTTTATAAAGAAAAATCAACAACGGCTTGATTTTTCAAAAAATATCCATTGAGATCGAATGTCTCTAAAGATATAACTGTTAATACAGAATAGAAGGTCAAGATCGAGTATCATAGGAGTATAAGAAAAAAATGTAAAAAAAGTATTGTAATTTTAGGTGGAAACATGGTTTTCGCGAGCTAAGTCGTGTCTTACCAGCACTCTACATCTGTTGTACTAGTAATCCGTGACTTAGCTAACTACCATAATCTATCAATTTTTTTCTACCATAATAGTTGTTCATTGGTAGATTATAAAGAAGTTAGACTAACCAAGAAAATCATAGTTTTTGCTCTAAAGATGAAGATCAAATTATATCATGCAAAAGAACAAACTTATTGTGTAATCATCAAATTTTAAATCCAGGAGTGGAGCCATACCAATGCATAAGTTGTCATTTGCTCATTCATACCATCTGGCTGTAAAGCCTAAAAAAATTTAGGCCTGCAAGATCATTTATCCTTGACGACCTTTAATAACAAGACGTTTCCAACCCCATAACAAGATATATATCTCTACCGCTGATTAAATCACATTTATATAATTTGAATCTCCATAAAAAAAAACTGATGCATATTTCACTTGTTCCTTATGTGTGTAATCAATATTCTCTCTACTCATCACGCCGTGTATGTTAGAGCATTCCTCAGCCGAACTCGCAAGTTTTGCTATCTCAAGCTTGTTGTCAGATTCAGTTGCACGAAGTTCGGACTAGGATTAGAAGTGTGTAGTTGAGTATCAAATATCATTATATCACCTATTGAAGATGGGGGATAACCAAAGACATTTGGAGAACTTCATCAACAAAAGGTATGTGAAGATCGAACCAACCTATAATTGAAATATTCGCCTTTCTATCTTTGAGACTAAGTCATATGACTACGTGGAGTTTAAACATTGCATAAAAGAAGTTTCGAGTCAAGCTTGTCTTGTTAAATATCTTGAAATATGATTCAAAGCAATAGTCATTCATATAATTGATGAATTTAGTTAAGAACAATTTATTTATGAACTAAGTCGTGATTCAAGTTAATCATTTTAAAATAACCCTTGCGATGATATTCGTCATTGATGTCATTTGGGCATGCTTTCAATTGATTAGAAGAGAGTAACAGAACTACTGAAAATATGGATACGGAGACGATACACATACCCAGTACACGTACCGACGTATCTCTAGTTTGGTAACAGTTCATGGTACACGTACCCATTATGTATACCAAAATAGCCTACGTACGTGAATTGGCTTACAGTACAGGTACCTGGTACGCATACCAAAACAACCTGATTTCGGAACTGACTTATGGTATACGTACCCAGTATGCGTAACAAAATAGTCTGTCCGAGAATTACCATAAGGGTACATGTACCTTGGAAGTATGAGTTCAATACTTGGGTCTAGTACACGTACCCGGTACACGTACTTACCCTGCTTAATATTTTCAGATGCATTCAAACTATTTCTACGATATGTTTGGCATTTGATTAACTCTCCAAAACACCTGTAAGACCTATGTTATCGCTTAATCACTTGTGATTGTGCATCAATATTAAAGTCTAAAGTATTAAATGAATATGTCTAAGCTTATGTATCTAATGGTTAACTGACCGTTAACAATCATTATACATGGTTCAATTACAACTGACCATAATGCATATTCTGTTGTGTGATTTCAAGCCGAATTTCTCACATGCTTATGTGAAACGAAAATCAGAGTTTCGTCTTAACTGAAAAAGTGTTTGATTGATTCCCAAGCTACCTTAGCTTGAATCTTAAGCGACCTTGGATCTTGAAAGTTTTTAAATAGAGAGACTCAAACCACTGGAAAAATCAATCCCTGAAACTTTGGTGTGTTCTGGTTGTATGCTAGAGTTGTCCTCTATTAACCTAGATTTCCTTTGTAAAACATAATTAGGTTAACGACTTAAAGACTTCACTTAGGGATTCATGAATCCAGGTCCAATTATCTTTTATCTTGATAGTTCGCGTATCCTGATCTTTCTTCTCTATTGTCGAGGTTAATCTCATTTAGGCAAGATAAATAGTAATCACAAAGTTTCTTCTATCAGACTTTGTAATTCCGCAAGATATATATCTGATAAAGATTCTTAATTGAACTCATCTGAGATTGTTCTTGTGAGGTGAATAATAATCTAGGCTGTTATTGGGGAGTCATAAGTACCGGATTTGAGTTTTGCTGGCTTTGTCTATTGTAAAAAGATTTCTTTACCTTGATCTCACGATCTAGACGGAAATCATATAGGATTATCTGTTAGAGGCACATTGGTATCAAAATTCTTCACTTAGGTTGAAGATACTCTTAGTCTGTAAAGGACACCAACTAAGGGAATCAATTGTCTAGAATCTTAAGAGATTCAAGAGACATAAGGAGCGCGAATGTAACTGAATCTCTTGGAGGGTGGGTCCGGTCTCAAATACATTTCATTCCAAAGTTCTGATAATAGGCTAGTGTCTCTAGCGACTTAATAAAGTTTGGTATTCAAATCTGGACGATTTCCCGGGGTTTTTTGGCAGTTGCGTGTTCCTCGTTAAGAAATCTTGTGTTTTTTATTTTCCGCATTATATTGTTTATCTTTATAATATGATTATCACAAGTGGTACGTAATCAATGGTAGTTATATAATCTATATTGATTACGATCGATTATAATAACTTGTTCTTGTAGAATTTGTATCTTGAAAGATAGATAACAAGTTTCGTGCTTGGAAGAATTCCGATCCGGTATTGGATTTAACTAGATTGAACTTGGATATTGATATTTGGAATCGCCCAAGTATTCTTACAGTCATATCAGGTTCACAGACTTCGTGTCTAGAACTTTCTGAATGTAAGAGAAAGAGATATAAACTTGTAGATGACAAAATATAACATCTGTCCAAGAACTGGTAGCTGAGAATAATACAGCTGAGATACGAAATAAAACTCAAGTTCGGACGTAGAATATCTGAACCAAATATCCATTGATCAAGTTATAAGCGGTCAAAAGGCAGAGACACGAAGTTGGGAGCGGAAGACCTGATTCCATATGCGAAGCTAAAGAAGATTCCTGATGATGTTAGCTAAGGGAGAACCTGGGAACCATTCCCAGGTCGGTACAAGCACAAGGTGGGAAACTCTCGAAGTCCATATTGTTATGTGCTTAGTCATCTACATGTAATTGTCGTGTTCATGTAATGTACAAATAGCATGAAAGGCTGATAATGTAAACAAATTGATTCTGATAATAAAAATAGATTTCAGACAATTCTCTCTCCTCTCTCTCTCTCTCTGATTCTCTTTTAACCGCCGTTAACCTTAACCGACTAAGAATATAATCAGGAAATCCAGATCGGAGATCAGAGAATAGAGCAACCTGTCGTGATCACATCACGAACAGAGGACAACGACAAGGGAATTTGTGAAAGTACCAAGTTTATGTATCTTTATTGGCGCCGACTAAGCTATTTAGAATTTCATGATTATTGCACATAATATAGATCACAATCATAAGTTTGATTCATGATTCAGTATAATTACTTGACAAACTGCATGATTAAACATGATATGCTCAAATATTAATGATTTATGTGTTTATTAGTCCAAATCATGATAATTCTGATTGAAATCGAACTTTTTCATGTTGATTTTAATGATCTTGATCTCATAAACATCTCAACCTTGACCAGATTTATAGATCAATGGTAAAATTTATTGAAGAAAAAAATTCGTCAAACCTATATCTAAATTTTATGGATTCATAATGTTTTTCTGGTCAAAATCTTATTTGATTCATGATCTTGTATGAATAGAAATATCATATCCATATTTCTTAAGATGTTTTATTCAGATTAAAGCATGATTATATTTTTAATTGAGCATCTTCGCCAACATGATTATAAATATGCCTACAACATGATCATATGATAATTAATTTGCTAAGATTCACATTTTCATATAAAATCACATGCTATATGTGATCGAAATCTCAAAGCTCATCTAATGTTAGGTTTTCACCAACAGGTCCATGATTAAGAGCACGATCACTGTGATTTTCAGTAAACATAAAGTGTTAAATCAATAAAATTGTATATTACTGCTCAAAGAATGATTAGATATAATACTTGAATCACTAATCAAAAACTTTGATGATTAACCTCTGATGATGACTCTACTGCTTAACAATTAAATAATGCTTAATCAACGGTTACCAAGTCATGAGACAAACCGACCCAAAAAGTTTTGTCGCTAAAATAAAAGGGGATGGTCTTTCAAACTCGGATCCAGTCAATGATTTTCATCTTGACCAAAAAAATAAACTCAAAGATACTCATCATATCCTATATGTGGTTCTGAAGTTATACAATGGAACTCCAACATAGAAGGTTACCACCTAGAACTGAGGTAACCTCACTAGTGCGACAAACACCAATATCACCAACTATGGAAAACCCCAGTGTCAGCATACCAGAAGTTCCAACTGTGAGCTTAACACCCTCCACTACAATAGTTCCAGCTGGGAACACGGTAACACCTACACCAGCAACAATGGTTGTACCATCAACAATCACAACTTCAAGAGCGATGGCAAGTGGTCAACCACAGGTCCAACTGTGACATCTGAACAACACAGGAGGCCACTAAGACCACCAAATCCTACCACAACAGCAACAACTCCAGTGGTACAAATCTCAGGTGACATGCTACAAAAACTTATCTGGTCAATAAGCACCCTAGCTGAGAAAGTCAATCAGCTGACACCACCTCTAAACCACCTAGCTACCACGCCGATCATACAACATCAAAGTACGCATCTGGAACAATCAAAATTACATCTAAACATACCACCTCTCCCAGCTCAGTCCTCTTTACTGAACCAGTCACTGGGTCATCAACAGAGAGACCTGAGGCAGGAACTCAAAAGCTATATCTCATTAGCCAATCAGCTACAAAACTCAAGACAAATAATTTATGAGTCTCCACCAGCTGTTACAGTTGATCTGGTTCATGAATCTATAGACTCAAAAATTGATAGAATAATGAAAGCTGAAGAGGAAAGGATAAAATTAATGGTTATCAAATTAAAGGATAACCCAAATTATATCTTCAAAGAAAGTCTATTATCAAAAGAGATTTGTGATTATTGACTACCCGAAAAGTTTCATTTTCCAATTTTTAGAAGTTTCAAAGGGGATTCAGACCCAAATGAACACACATTTCACTATGAGGAAATGATGGCTTTGTACCTCGACAACGTGGATAATGGCGAGATTCTTTCCAAGCAGTCTACATGAAGACGCCTTGACATGGTTCAGATGTCTCCCATCAAACTCAATCAACACATTTGAAGAATTGAAATCATTGTTCATCCAGAACTACTCCCACAACATCAAACAAGAATATGTTTTAGATGATATTTGCAAAATCAGTCAAGGAAGTGATGAAATCTTTACATATTTTCTCAGATGCTTTAAGGCAGCACCCCCAGTTGATAAAGTACATGAAAAATCCTTTACAAACTGTCAGAAATGCCCTTGTTCAAGGAGAGATCCGATATTCCTTCAAAAGACACATTCTTGAATCCCTAGATGAAGTATATACAAGAGCTGGAAAATTCGTCAGAAGAGAACAAGATAACTTGAGTTTCCCCAGTTCGGACCATAAAATATACTCAGCTGGACATACCTCAGGAGAAAAGAGAGATTTCTCACCCAGATCCCTAAACCAGCAATCGAAAAGGAAAAACTTCAAAGAAGAGTCTGAGCTGAAAAGGAAAGAAGAATCCAAGAACTTTCAAAAGATAAATACCACACTCGAAGTGATACTCCAATACATGAAAGATAAATCGTTCTTCCTAGCTACCACCTAGAAAGATGAGAACAAATGGAAAAGGAAAATCATACTGCTCTTATCATTCAATAAACGAACATCCAACTAATAACTGCAAAAATGTTATAAGGTTCATTGAAAACATGGAACGAGAAGGACGTCTGACATAGTTCATACTTGAAGAACAAGGGAACAAAGGGAAGTCTCCAATAGTACAAGTCAAAGGATGTATCAACATGATACACACAACACCAAAGGCTGAGACAGACTTATCGAAAGATCCCACTGATAAAAAAAGAAAATACCGAGAAGTAAATGTTACAGGTCTCCACCCTAGCTGTGAAAGATTACTCTTACTGCCAGATGACATAAGGTTCACAAAGAAAGACCTATCTAGGGTCACTTTCCCACATTCTGACGCACTGGTGGTAGAGCTCATCATAGATGATTGGGACTATCGAAAGATCCTGATTGACTAAGGATCCACATGTGACATCTTATATCTTCAAGCAGTTGAGCAGATGAAGCTGACACGAGATGATGCCTGTTGATGGTGGATTTTCATTTAAGGCTAAAATTGTAAAAGCCGAAATTATGCGCTAACATCCTGCAAAGGATAAAGCCACTGATAAAATAGAGAATACTTCTCCATTGAAAACTTATAGCATTATCAATTAATGCATGACCAGCCTTGTATTTCCTGTACTACTCCATTCTCATTATTGGTGCGGGATGACGACTGAGTGATCGCTCTCAGCAGAGTAACACAAATCTCCAAGCATTAAATAAGGAGGAATGTACGAAATACCCGTACAAGCTATAACTCTCGGAGTGTTATACTAGCCCGATCGAGCATCTGGACTGTCCATATCAGTCTCAGAAACAATCATGACCATCCAACTTCACCAACATGATTGGATGGCTTAGTTGGATCCATAACCCTCAAGTAGGTATTGGAGCATTCAACACCGGACCAATGCGGACCCAGCATGGTCGGATCCCCAAAAAGGGAAGCATAGCTTGCTAAACCGTCCAGCCAAAGAAATATAGACGTGAAACCCTAAATTAGGGTTTGCGACACATTACATGAGTCGCAAATCAGTCTCAACCATCCATCTTCGCAGGCATAAATGGACGGTGTAGATGTAGATTCAAAGGGCCCAGAGCATGTCAACACAATCACCACGGGCCCGCCTACAAACAAGACCAATCGGTCAATACCAACCACAGTTGGTCGTTCCAAACCGTACGCCCAAACTTGGCATGCCGCACGGCCGGAAAAAACCCTAATTAGGGTTTACATTGATCGTGAGTGTCCGTTTTCTCCTGATCGAATGGAGGGTTTAGAAGTCGATTGAGCAGGTCCAGTGAGCATCAACATGATCACCGTTGACCCATCTATCTCCACATCCGATCGGCCAAGGCATACCATGCCTGGTCGCCTCGATTCGCACGCCCAAACTGGCATGGTCACACCTCCCAATCATAAACTGATCTCGACCACTCAACTTCACCGGACAAATTGAGTGGCTTAGATCACGTTTCCATGGGACAGTCAGGTATAGGAGTGAACACCAGCCTATCACCTATACGCCGAACCAATCGGCCGGGACCGACTAAGCTTGGTGGTCTCGAAACGCGCGCCTGAAGAAGGCATGGCACATGACATTTGTGGCACCACACTTTTGTTGTAAATCAATCCTGACCGCTCCTCTTTGTCGGACAAATTGAGGGGTCCAGATTACACTTTCACGGGACAACAAGGTATGGGCATGTACGCCGGCATGCCGTCTACACACATACCTAATCGGCCATGCCAAAATCGTGTCCCAAGCTTGGATTCGACCAAGCTGAAAAGTGGTGCTTGCGCACCTCTTCCAAAAACCTAATTCCACTAACGGTCGCAGATGAGTGTCTTAAAGATCATCTCGTCCGTCCAACTTCACCGGCTTGGCTATACAGCCCTGGTCAGGAGTTAATTGGTCAGTGAGGCGTCATGGTGATCACCATCCGTCACTCTACCACACCATGTGGTCGGCCAAGGGAGGACTTGCTTGCGCAACCTCCAAACAATCACATGAAGTGGGTTGGACATGAATCTATTTTGAGACGCTCAAACATCGATGCTTCATACATGCTGAATATACTCGATGCAGTACCTGCATAAAATACACACGATACTTCACATGTATCGACTTCCTAAACACTTAGTTATCTAATCTAGCATTACATGCTACTTTCTGTGGGTCCCACGATCCACACACTCGAGACATCAATCATGTCACAAACTGGGGGATACATACTGGGGTATTGGTCTGGCGGTTTACAGCGTGCAGCGTGCAACGCGCCATCACAAGAACGTGTCAGGAAGTCATGGACGGTTAGTGATGATGGGAGAAGTGGGCAAGACTAATCGTGTAACACTAACACACGACTCCACTACCCCATCACTCCACTTTCTCCACTTCCCACGAGATACGAGGTTCAGGCTCAAAGACTTGTATAAATAGGTTCTCCGCCCTATTTTCTAAAGAAAAAAAGACAACATAAGCAAGTGTTGATACAACCGTATTCAAACACCGGAACTGATAGCTTACATTCTGCAAGCCAGTTCAGCTTTCTGATACAAGTCATACATAGCCAACACCTTTACAATCTCAACACATTCTTCGCTTCCCTCCCTAAGATCAACCCCATCTCCTTCACTTTGTGACCGAAGCAAGTCTAGAACGACCATTTATTGGTTTAGGCCAGAGTTGTACAGATTGATTTCTCGAATCACAAGCACTCCCATGCAGTGCATTTGTTTAGGGTTTAGATTCATTTCTCATCCACTCACCCCAAATTACCAAAACCGGCAGAAATAGTTTTCAGCATAAACAATTGGCGACCACAGTGGGAGGTTAATCTCTCGGTTATAAAGTCAATTTCTTCAAAATCCGATTCAAAATCATCAATTTCGAAGGGGTAGATCTTAGATTCAATTTAATCATCAACCTGTTTCAGGATGGTAGAACTTAGGTAGGGATCAACAATCAATCCTGATGGAGCTAGTGCGGATAACACTCTTAGTATCGATGTACCTGTCAGTGGAGCTACTGTGGTCAATACATCTTGTGGAACCGTCTCTTCTACCACCAAAGCCACCGGAGCAGGAGATATTCCAGTAAGTGTAACTCCTCATATCACCAGAGCCAGAGAAGCTGCGAACCCTGGCATATCTTCAAGTGTAAGACCTCCAGCGATCACCAGAACAATAACTTCCAATCCTTCATCAGGACGGGGGGCCGGAGGAGCAAGAGGATGACCATCTCCAATTACCATCGCAGACTTGATGGAGAGGCAAGAAGCTCTTGATAAGACTCAAACGGATATGGCTGCAACTCAGAAAGAGGTACTCACTTTCCTCAAAACCTTTATTGAACGATTTCCACAAGACTCACGACAACCCCTGGAACCAACAAGGGATGCCTTCACGGCCAGAAAAGGCGTTTCCACTCAGACCCACATGAATGAAGAAACTCGTGTTGTTCCTGAATACCCAAGGGAGATGGACTGGTCTCCCAACTTCATCACACGTGAAGACCTTGAACAGTTTCTCCAAAACCGAGGCAAAGGAAGCATGATGGAGGTGCACCAACATCAACCGCCGTACCCTCAAGATGTACAAAGAATTCCTCTCCCAAGAGGATACACCTCTCCTCAGTTCTCTCTCTATGGTGGTACTGGTAATGCTCATGAACACATCTCTCGATTTTTGGAATCATTAGGAGAACATGAATACAATCGTGTTCTCCGCCTGAAAGAATTCTCGAAGTCACTTACGGGAAGGGCGTACACCTGGTACAACAACATCGCGCCTAACAGCATATCCAATTGGGACGGGATGGTCAGTGCTTTCTATAAAAAGTACTTCTTCGTGTCCGAGCAGATTACCTTTTCAGACCTGGGGAGAATCTCTCAGCAGAACAACGAACATCCGAACGGTTTCGTTAAAAGGTTCAGAACTCAAGCACTAGATTGTCATGATCCGAATATCACTGAACGACAGTTGGTGGAGCTGTGCATCAATGGGATGATACTTATATACCGTGCCCTACTGGAGAATCTGGGCTTTCAGACGTTCTCCGAACTCCATGAAGCTGCCAAGCGTTCAACCACAACTGCCCCAGCGTTACTAGAGAGAACCAGGGTTGTTCGAAACGAAGACCTACGTGAGAGTCGAGGAAGCAGGCGCCTCACCAAAAAACAATACAACACTGGTCCTTCTGTGAGCGTAGTAGGTGAAGGAGGAAAAAGGAAAGCTTCAGCAACAGAACGACAACCCAAGCATGCGGCTCCGGCACAGACGACCTCGTCTCAAAAAGGAGTAGGCAAGACTCTTGCACAAGACACTGAAGATGCAGGATTCCCATTCCCCATGAGTGAAGTGGTGGAACTCTTGGAGGCATGGATTCAAGACGACGCTATCAAGCTGCCTCCTATCAGACACCCGCCAACCGAGAAAGATATGGCGGATCCCAAGTACTGCCGATACCATAGGTTTGTCCATCATCCGACTAAAGACTGCAACAAACTGAAGCAAATCTTCAGAGAAAAGATAGAGGCAGGAGAACTCCAACTTGGAAATGAAGGTGTTCATAGAGATCCTCTCCCTGTCAGGAACTGCATGATTTCCGGGGATTCTGTTCGCAAGACTGTACAATCTATGATGGAACATTTGTGCGAGATCTTGTACTTCTCCAAAGCATATCGTCAGGACATATTTGCAGCCTCAACCGTGTTGTCTCAGGCAGGCGCTTGTATCTGGAAAAGGAAGCGGTCTCGAAACCTCAGTCCTTACTGGAAGATGCAAGCCAGGGAAACTGGGGACTCTTAACCGTTGCTCGTTTGAGGGATGTTTAGTTAGATAGCACATTGATCGATACAGCCTCTGAATTCAACATCATCACTCTCCATACCTTGAAAGCATCAAAGATTTCAAAGCAGGAAGCTACTCACAACCCAACTGTGATTAAGACTCCATAAGGAGAACTTGGAGACGCATATGGATACATCGATCTTGAAGTTAAATTGGGCGACGTCCTAACACAAGCAAATTTCTACATAGTCAAGGAGATCCTAATTACGACATGATCCTAGGATACTCTTGGATACACCACAATAAGGCAACACTGGAAGTTTGTCCTCTACCGGCTTCGGTACCCGAAAGGGTATCCAACAAGACGTCTGGACCTGGGGACTGTCTGTTGCCGCACCACCTACAGCTTGCCAACGTGATACAACTTCCTGGAGAGATCCCGTCAGCATACATTAAAAGGTTCTGAGCCCAAGTAAGTCTCATCACACAATCCTTTTTGCAACCAATCACTCCTCACTCTGAGAAGCACTGGGGACTGGTTCTGACTAACAAACCAACCCCGGCTAAGAGATGTGAATGGGAGGCCGGCCCCTTCAAGCGTTTTATCGAGAACTTAGAGGTTGTCTCGGTCAAAGACGGTAAAACCAAGGTCCAGGCATCTGCACGACCAAACCCATTTGGAATTGGAGATCTGGTGACGAAGACGACTACATTCAAGGTTGGGAGCATGACGGTAAAAGTAACCAATCCACCTGGCTCACCCACTGAAAGAAAGGATGAACCATACCTGGTAGCAGACGTTATCCTAGGAGGCTACTGCAAGCTCATCAACGCTGACAAACTGGAAGGCGTAACGATTCACTCGCGATGGCTCAAACCCTACCGTACTTAAGACGTTGTGCTACCACTTTCCAGCGTCCTCCACACTTTAAAACGTTGTGTTTTTTTCTCCAGCGTGTCTTTTTACAATTACATTCTCATGTCATATTTGTAATTCCCCCAGAAAATGATTGCAATACTTGCATTCATAATTAGGGTTCCAATTTTTAATTTCAAATTAATTGAAGTATTATTTCCATTCAAGAACTTCTTTACCCCTAAAGGAAGACACAAAGTCCTGAGTCAGCCTAAACCCATTAGAGCAAAATAGAGAAGGAAACCCTAAGCAAACATTTCGTAAGAAGTCAAGGAAATAGAATATGTGCGGAAAAAGAAGATGCTTTGAGCCATTCACCCAGCAAGACCAGGGAGAGCTCACGTCAGGAGCACATACAGGTCCGTGGTATTCCATTATGACATTATTTCTTTTATCATGAAGAATCACATACATATGAAGGCACACCATTGCGCCTGAAAAGGTTCAGATGTAATCTTAACAAAGGATTATAACATAAAAACCTTTATTCAAGCAAGCAAAACAAAAGATCATGGACTCAGCCGCCACTGAGTACAAGGAAGATGTTTATGAATTACGGGAATGTATTTAAAGAGAAAGAAAAGCAAAAGCCTAGCCGTCAACAAGGTCTACCGCGCCAGCACCACTACTAGGTCCTACTTCAACGTCATCACCATCGTGAGCCGTTATTGCTTCTTCCTTCGGATCTGCCTCAGCTTCCGCTTCAGATGTTTCTACAACACTCTCCACCCAACATCGTTAGCAGGAACAACTTCCATGTCTTCATCAAAGGCCACAACAACGTTAGGGATTGTATTGACTGCTTTCAGACGCTCAGGTTCATCTGTGTCAGAATCAAGGATTATCACACCGTCGTAGATTGGATAATCACATTTATCTTCACCAAGAGGTCGTTTGTGTTCAACCCTCCGCCTCTTTAACCGTGCTGCAAACCTATCTTCCCTTGCGCTCACTGAGGCTTGAAACGCTTCATCACGCCTCCATTGCTCCTCCATGTCGATTGCAATTGAAAGGGCATAGAAACGTCCCCTGACAATACGCAGGTGCAGAATGGACATCCCCTGTATATCACGACCAACTTCGCGAAGTGGGAGATCGATTTTAGCCATTACTTCTTCGTGCACATCAGCTCCGGGCTTGTCGACTTCGAAACTTTTTTATGGAGAAGTTACAGAATGGTCATCGTCCACCGCTTCCATGATAAGATGCAAAGAAGAAGAAGTTATGAGCACATAAAAAATGTGTGTATATCATCATCAATCAAATCATAAGATCACATTAGTGTGGAGAAATACCTGGATATACGACTATGGATGAGAAGAATCCTTGGAATATATATCTTGCAATTCACCAGAATCCCAGGAGAAGAGAAGTCTTTACTGGCCACCTGTAAAGGCTACTGATTCGGGATAATGATCAACGAGGCTTATCGAATATATCTGGAAAAAGATGCCGTGCAATGGAGGAGAGTACACCCAGTTCAAGAAGTGGGCCAAGCTCTGTCCAGATGTACATGGAGGAAACCAAAAGCGACTCGCCTGACCAAGTCCTGCCTCCTTCATGACCCTAATCAAGACTTCCAGGACATCACCTGACGATCTATGCGGTAAATACGTATTTACTTTACTTTAGCTTAATTGTTTCAGCATACAAAATCGTCACCATCTCATGCCTACCCCACAATAGTATAACCATTACGTGCTAGGCATGGGACTTAATGTTGATGGTGGATTTTCATTTAAGGCTAAAATTGTAAAAGCCGAAATTATGCGCTAACATCCTGCAAAGGATAAAACCACTGATAAAATAGAGAATACTTCTCCATTGAAAACATATAGAATTATCAATTAATGCATGACCAGCCTTGTATTTCCTGTACTACTCCATTATCATTATTGGTGCGGCATGACGACTGAGTGATCGCTCTCAGCAGAGCAACACAAATCTCCAAGCATTAAATAAGGAGGCATGTACGAAATACCCGTATAGGCTATAACTCTCGGAGTGTTATACTATCCCGATCGAGCATCTGGACTGTCCATATCAATCTCAGAAACAATCATGACCGTCCAACTTCACCAGCATCATTAGATGGCTTAGTTGGATCCATAACCCTCAAGCAGGTATTGGAGCATTCAACATCGGACCAATGCGGACCCCGCATGGTCGGACCCCCAAAAATGGAAGCATAGCTTGCTAAAACGTCCAGCCAAAGCAATATGGACGTGAAACCCTAAATTAGGGTTTGTGGCACATTACATGAGTCGCAAATCAGTCTCAACCATCCATCTTCGCAGGCATATATGGACGGTGTAGATGTAGATTCAAAGGGCCTAGAGCATGTCAACACAATCACCACGGTCCCGCCTACAAACACGACCAATCACAGTTGGTCGTTCCAAACCGTACGCCCAAAGTGGGCATGCCGCACGGCAGGAAAAAACCCTAATTATGGTTTACATTGATCGTGAGCGTCCGTTTTCTCCTGATCGAATGGAGGGTTTAGAAGTCGACTGAGCAGGTCCAGTGAGCATCAACATGATCACCGTTGACCCATCTATCTCCACACCCGATCGGCCAAGGCATACCATGCCTGGTCGCCTCGATTCGCACGCCCAAACTGGCGTGGTCACACCTCCCAATCATGAACTGATCTCGACCACTCAACTTCACCAGACAAATTGAGTGGCTTAGATCACGTTTCCATGGGACAGTCAAGTATAGGCGTGAACACCAGCCTATCACCTACACAAACCAACCGTATTCAAACACCGGAACTAATAGCTTACATTCTGCAAGCCAGTTCTGCTTTCTGATACAAGTCATACATAGCCAACGCCTTCACAATCTCAACTCATTCTTCACTTCCCTCCCTAAGATCAACCCCATCTCCTTCACTTTGTGACCGAAGCAAGTCTGGAACGACCATTTCTTGGTTTAGGCCAGAGTTGTACAGATTGATTTCTCGAATCATAAGCACTCCCGTGCAGTGCATTTGTTTAGGGTTTAGATTCATTTCTCATCCACACACCCCAAATTACCAAAACCGGCAGAAATAGTTTTCACCCATAAACAATGCCCTAAAAAACAATGGCTCAACTATAATGGGATTCGACGGATAAAAGACCTATCCCATGGGAGAAATTACTCTCATCAAAACAAACGTGGCTTTCCTAGTGCTCAACACCAGATCCCCATACAATGTCATCCTGGGAAGAGATTGGGTTTACGCTATGAAAGTTGTGCCCTCAAAGTATCACCAAAAGCTAAAGTTTATGAATTACAAAGGTTAATACGTGATCAAAGGCAACCAAGTTGTATCATAAGAGTTAGTTGTTATATAGCTTACTCAACAAGATAACCCACATGGAGGTTACGGAGGATAACAATTAAAGCTGACAGGGAAAATTTCAAAGTTATTAAAAGTCGAAGCAGAACTTAATCACCAGGCAGCAAAGCAACTGTATAGCCAACAAACTTTAGCAGTAAAGGCTGAAGCACAAAAAGATTTGGTCAGCTTACCAGAAAGAGAATTCAAAGAAGAAGTCGTTGAACTGATATAAAAAGTAAATCTAGGTTCAGATTACGAACCAAAAATAACCTGCCTAGGAAAAAATCTCACGGCTGAAGAAAAGAGAGACCTGCAACAATTCCTCAAGGAGAATGCAGACCTATTCGCATGGAAAATGACAGATATGGTAGGGATTGACCCCAGTATCGCCTGTCACTCTTTGAAAATTAGCCCAGACCTCAAGCCAGTGAAATAAAAGAAAGAAAAATAAAAGATAAATTTTATGATGCATTCCAGGAAGATGTTCAAAGAATGCTAGAAGCCAAGACCATAAGAGAATGCAGATATCCAGACTGGATATCAAATATCGTGGTCGTAATGAAGAATAATGGCAAAGTAAGTATGTATAGACTTCACCTACTTAAATAAAGCTGTTGATGGTGGATTTTAGTTCAGGGCAAAAATTGTAAAACCAAATTTAATGCGCTGACATCCTGCAAAGGGTAAAGCCGTTTGATAATGCGCTGACATCCTGCAAAGGTTAAAGAAGTTTGATGAGTGATGAGTACCTCATCACTTTATTTATTCGAAGAAATTTAATAAATACACAAAATTCACCCAGAATGGTGCGTGCAACTGCAATCCCAAATATTCTGTGAATTTTTTAGCATTATTAATTAATACATGATTTGCCTAGTATTTCCTTTGTAGTTCTCAGCCGAACTCTCATTATTAGCATGACATGACGACTGAGTGTTCACTCTTAGCAGAGTAACATGAATCTCCAAGTGCCAATTTTGAGATGTGCACGAAATACCCGTACATGATACATCACTCTTTAAAGAGAGTCTCGCATCGACGCGCTTTGGTTAGCCGATCGAGCATGCTTAATTTCCTTAAGGGAAATCTGGACTGTCCATATCAGTCTCAGAAGCGATCACGACCACGAAAGTTGGCCGCACAATTTAATAAGCCTAGCCAAACCCCGACAAAAATAGACAATTGTTGTGATGATCACCGGCGGGCCCCACTTATGCCCTAGCCGGTCGAACACCACATCATACTCCCCAGCGCCATCAAACGCCAACTCAAAGTAGGGTGGCCGCGCTGTTTTGGGAGAGGCTCGAACGAACAAGACTGTTCAGGACAGTCTTAAAGCCATCGCAACCGTCCAACTTCGCCAGCCTGGTTGGACGGATTAGATCATCCCATGAATGATTAGGGAAGCGCTAACGCACACGTTGGCGGGCCCACTTCTCTTTCACCCGATCGGTTTTCTCATGGCGAGGCCATGGAGCAATGAAACGATTGCTCAAACCATGACAGGCGTGATGGTTCTAAGGATCTCGGAATTCCACTAGTGTCTTAGATCGATCACAACCATCAAACTTATCCAGCATATTTGGATGGCTTAGATCGCATTTAGGACCGTCAGGAAGGTGCACATGCGTTCACCATCAGCCCAACATGGGCCCCATGTGATCGATCTCTCCAAAGGAGGATTACGGCGTGCCAAACCGCTTGGCCAAAGTCACGTATGCGTGACTGATTCAAAACCCTAATTAGGGTTTGCATCAATGCATATCTGTCGTAGCTCGATCATGACCGTCCATTTTCGCCAGCCTAAACGGATGGTGTAGATATAGACTCAAGAGGTCCCAAGGATGTCAACGTGATCATCGTGGCCCGCCTTTGCGTGTGACCGACCGGCCTATGCAGACTAGGGCCCGACGCCTCGAAACGCACGCCCAAAGGTGGCATGCCACACGGCTTTTAAACCTTTGCGGCAATGTATTTCTGTCGCAAATCGATCACGGCCACTCATCTTTGTCGGTAAAATTGAGTGGCCTAGATCGAATCTGTATGGGACCGAGAGGTGTAGGCATGCACGCCGGCAGGCCGTCTCCACGCATGCCTGGTCAGTCCCACCAAAATTAGCGCCCATGCTTGGATTCGATCAAGCCAAAGAGGGGATGTTGCGTATCTCTAAAAACCCTAAAATCCATCAATGGCAGCAAATATGTGTCGTGAATCATCTTGTCCGTCCAACTTTGCCAGCTTGGTCGGACGGGTTGGATTAAAAGTTAAGCGACCAATGAAGCGCCTCAATGATTACCGTCCGCCACTATGTCACAAGGAGTGATCGGCCAGATGATGGCCCGCCTACGCGGCCTCCAAACGATCACTCGAAGATGGTTGGACTAACTGTCATTTTAAGACGCTTAATCCGCGACTTACTCGATCAAGCTTTAAAATATCTATCCTTTATGCATATCGATTGTTTTGAGCTGCTTGCTTTAAAACGATGCATTACATGCATCGATCATGCACGATATTTCACGAATATCAAATCCTTAAATAACTTAGTTATTTAACCTAATAGCACTGTATGCTATTTCTTTCGGAAGGTCCCACGACTCGACCCACTCATTCGAGACATCAAACATGTCACAAGCTGGGGGATACTTACTGGGGTATTGGTCTGGCGGTTTACAGCGTGCGGCGTGCAACGCGCCCATTACGAGAACGTGTCAGTAAGCATGGACGGTTAACGATGATGAGGGAAGTGGGTGATTAAGGATTTTCTGTGGTTGTAGTAATGAGGTTCAAACTCTCGGACTTGTGAAGGATAATTTTTTAGATTTAAAAATATATATACAAAAATATTAACAATGGTGAAGAGACACTAGGACGATGGATTTCACTACTTTTCATATTCTTGTGGTTCATTCATTAACTCTAGACAATATAGTTCAAACAAAAGAAGTTGTGACTCTAATTCTTTGCCAAAACTAGATTCATAAAACATTATCTGTAAGTCGTGAGCATGACGCATCAAAAGTAATTTAAAATAAGCATGCGACATCAGACAAAATAACAAATAATTAATAAAAATCATTAAACAATTAAATCTATGCAAAAAGTCATATAAAGAATTAATTCATTTACCACAATCATGAAAAGTTGCTTCCTCCGTTGTCCCAGTGATGGGTTCTAGCTCCGCATATTGGAAACACGCTCAAAGGAATTTTTCATTGCTCAAAAGAGTTGTACAAATGATGAAATGGAGATAATAATGAAAATCGGGTGTTTGCAACTTTATAATTGTTGCAAACACCGTTACAAAGAACGATAAATGAAAAGTGTTGTAGTATACGGAATACTACGACCCTCACGTGACAGTCGTTGTTACTGTAGCATGAACGACTGTCTCTGGTTGTCTAATGTTCTTCGTGTTCTTGAGTTGCAGTAGCAGAAATGGTGGCTCTGCAACTCGATTTTTCTTCACTCTGTAGCCTCCAAAGCTTCCCCAAACTCTCGACAGCCCTTCTCTACCAACCCAAGATGCTATTTATACACAACATGAGGAAGAAATCATTCACAATAACTCGAGAATCATCCTCTTTACTATAAACAATATTTTCAATATTTTCTTCTCCTGCCAGCTCACGAGAATCATTTTTACGCTGGAAAGTGCTTCAAAATATCTCCCCATCAATAATGTATAATCCACAATCAATATCTTGCCTTTACTGCATATATATTTCCCGGAATACAACCAAAAAAATCCCTGTATCTCTTCCTCTGTTTTATGAAAATATTATTTCCTGTTTTGAACCAAACAGCGTGTACAACCCATTTTGATTGATTCCAACATGCATGTTAACTCTGTTAATATCAATCAAATCTTTCCAAAAGATTCCAGCCATTGAATCGATCTCCAGCACGCCCAAAAATCAATTGGTAAATCTGCCAAAGAGAAAAGATATTTTCCCGCCAAAAATATAAATTCAAATGAAGAAGATGACTTCCCCCTAACCAACCTGGGGTGCGAATAGCAGTTGCTGTCCCGGGGTGTAAATAGTAAAGAAGGTGCCCCTTAGTAAATGAGGTGCCCCTTAACCAATGATGAGAGTCTGAATAACAAATGACCTTCAAGGGTGCCCTTGGCAACTTTTCGAGCTGATTTTTCCAAAAATGTTTATTTCCAAAAAATACCTAAAAAACACACAAAACACCAAAATTAGTACAAAATCGAGTGTCAACAATATATAGTATTGAGATCAAATTAGACACAAAAATGTGTCTATCAGTGGGCAAAGGCGTGATCGTGTGATAATCACCTACACGACCCCACTACTCTATCACTCAACT
The DNA here is from genome assembly GCF_003573695.1 of Papaver somniferum. NCBI lineage: Eukaryota > Viridiplantae > Streptophyta > Magnoliopsida > Ranunculales > Papaveraceae > Papaver > Papaver somniferum. Next base: position 73,836,969 of record NC_039360.1, read on the forward strand.
TCCTCCACTTCCTACGAGATGAGGATTGCGCTCAAACGACTTGTATAAATAGGTTCTTCGACCTATCTTCAAACAACACGGAGAAACCAAGTGTTGTCACAGTATCCAGAAAACACTCAGAACTGATAGCTTACATTGTGCAAGCCAGTTCAACATTCTGATACAAGTCATAAACAGCCAACACCTTCACAATCTCAACACCTTCTTCGCTTCCCTCCCTAAGATCAACCCCATATCCTTCACTTTGTGACTGAAGTAAGTCTGGAACGACCATTTCTTGGTTTAAGCCAGAATTGTATAGATTGATCTCTCGAATCAAAAAGCACTCCCGTGCAGCGCATTTGTTTAGGGTTTAGATTCGTTTCTCATCCACACACACCCAAATTTACCAAAACCAGTAGAAACAGTTTTCACCCATAAACAATTGGTGACCACAGTGGGAGATTAATCTCTCAGTTGTGAAGTCAATTTCTTCAATACCCAATCCCATTTGGCTGATTTTCAAAATGGTTGGCATTAGGACTTCCCCAACAACTTCAGATCCCGGTCTAAGTTCCTCCAATGAAGATGCCACTTTTCCCAACGGTATATCTGGTGGTGTAACCAGAAGAATCCCAACATTGATCGAGTTATCACGGGTGTAGGAGATTCACACGAAGAACTTGGACCTGATCAAAGAAAGAACAAACGGCATACTCGATCTCCTCATCAAGATGACATCAGATATGAGCGGTTCTCCTATCATAGAGATTTCTACACTGGGGACTGATCCTCGCAACGATCCTCCTCAAGACAATAGTTTCACTATGAACCAGAGGTCGGTGGACCAGGAAGAAGTTTCTATAGTGGAAAGTTTATGCGAACTTTTACACCTCTCGAAGAATCAGCGGGCGGAGACGTTTGCTGCGATCAACCAGATAACCCTAGACGTGCATTTAACTCCTTTGCATCCAGAAGCCTCGAAAACACCAGAGATGTCTGTGAATAATGTCACATTTATAGAAGAAGACATGATGGAGGAAGAAGGTCACAACCAGGCCCTACACGTTATTGCATGCAGCAAGGATTCATATTTCAAAAGGGATCTCATTGATACGGGAGCATCTTCGAATGTGATTACTCTCAAGACACTCAGGACGGCCAAGGTTCGCCTAAGCAAGATCGTGCGACAGCCTACCACGATGACAGACTTTGAAGTAAACAAAACCAACACGTACGGGTATGCCAATTTGAATTTATTTGTAGGGCCCGTCCAATCAAAGGTAAAATTCGAATTTATAGAAAAGGAGCCGGACTACCATGTGATACTGGGGAGACCATGGCTTCATGACAATAGGATCGTCCCCTCGACGTATCACCAATGCCTGAAGACTATGCTGAATAAAGAAGTCGTCAGTATTCCTGCATCATTGTCTCCTTACGCACCAATATGTGGATCAGAATTTTTTGAATCAAGAGAAGATCGGCGGGAAGAATCATACAAAGTTCATTGCACCCCACTCCCCACGTGGGCGTCAATCCAGGAAGAGGACCGACTTGCATCATTGAAGGCTAAGTCCCACGATGCATCTTTGACGACAAGACGTACTAATTCTTCTTCATCATGTGAAGCCATGACCCACGCTCACACTAAGAGGGAGAGAACTTTTGTGGCGAGCCGTGATCAGAAAGGGAAAACCATGTACCTGTCAGCAATTAGCAGGGGAGACTGTTACCCAGTCTCTCCGCCCAACGGAATGCTACAACAACGACGAGCCACAAGAAGAAGTGCCAGATGCTCCACGATAGTTGCAAGGTGACACCAACTCCACAACTGAGGATCTCGAAATCGTTAACATCAGGAATGAGAATCTCCTAGGCCTATCTCCATCAGCTCAACCTTATGTACGGATGAACGTACGAAGCCCGTGGAACTTCTCAAAGAGTACCAGGACATATTCGCTTGGACGTATGAAGAAATGCCCGGTTTAGATGAAAAATTGGTCACCCATCATTTACATGTCATACCTGGATCCAAGCCGGTTAAACAGTCTCCGAGGCAGTTCAGATACGAGGTAGAAGAGCAAATCAAGACTGAGATTCAGAAGTTGCTAGCTGCTGGCTTCATCAAACCCATTCATCATCCAACCTGGTTGGCTAATGTGGTTCCGGTAAAAAAGAAAAATGGACAAATCAGGTGTTGCGTGGATTTCAGAGACTTGAACAGATGCTGCCCCAAAAATGATTTTCCTCTACCTAACATCAACATGTTAGTGGATGCCACCAACGGACACGGCGTGTTCTCCTTCATGGATGGATATAGCGGCTACAATCAGATAAGGATGTATGAGCATGACGCGAGTAAGACAACTTTTCGAACTCCTCTCGGAAATTTTTATTATACTGTAATGCTATTTGGTTAATGCCGGTGCAACGTATCAACGCGCTATGACGACAATCTTCCACGACATGATGCATAAGCAAGTTGAAGACTACGTGGATGATATAGTAGTCAAATCAAAAGCTCGGGCGGCCCACATAGGAGTCTTACAACAAGTGTTCGAAAGGTGACTGCTAAGGGAATCAAAGTGGACCCATCCAAGACCCAAGATATCCTTACGATGTTTCCTCCGCGAACTATGAAGGAACTCCAAAACTTCATGGGAAAGGAAGCGTTTCGGAAGATTCAACGAATATTGTTATCTCCAAATCATCATAAGGGGTTCGCTTATTATGTCATCCCGGATGAGAGCGAGCCCGGGACACCTTCAGATCTACTGGAGCCGACACCTCAAGGGAGCAGCCTCAAGAAGATAGCTATGTCCGCATCATCATGTCGAGAAAGAATCTGCAGCTTGGGAGAATCACTCTGTCAGACTTAAGAGGAATGCTTCAGCGAAACAACGAACATCCAAATGATTATGTCAAGAGGTCCCGAATTCAGGCACTGGAGGATCACGATTTAAATGTGATTAAACAACAAGTGGCGTAATTGTTGATCAATGGGATGGTACCTGTCTATCATGCTTTGTCGAAGAACCTGCGCTTTCAGACATCCTTTGAACTCCGTGAAGCTGCTAAACGCTCAGTTGCGACATCACCTGCCCTGCTAGAAAGAACAAGCCTTCCAGTAATGAAGAGCCTCATGATGATGTTCGTGGAAGCATACATCTCACCAATAGGCAATACAATCTTCATCTTTCTGTAAGCAGTTTCGCTGAAGCAGCAAGAGAAAAACCACTGAGATACAACATCCTGCGATTCCAAAATCGCCAACTCCAACTCCATTACCACATGCACGACTGCCACAATGATGAACAACGTCCAAGATATTACATATTTGTATCGACGGCAGAAACATCAATATGAAACGCTTTCAGAATTTCGTTTCCCGTAGAAGAAGTAGTTGCGTTACCAAAGGATATTGCACATGGGACTTAAGAGGTACATACGGATTCTCCATGAAAAGAGATTCATCATATTTGCAGAACCTATTAGTTAAGTCATTCGCATGAAGGAACTTCCCTACTCCTCAAAGACACGATCCAAAGATGATAATGGCAAAGGAGTGTGATTGGGGACTGCTTAGCACTGCCCATCTCAAAGATGGTGAATTTAGAGAGATGCAAGCACGCTATCATTATGATTCCAAGATGTCCAAAGACGAGGATATACTCAAGAGAGCAGACGTATTGTCAAAGACCAGTGATGTTCCTGGACGTCTATGAAACGCAATGCAGACGTAAAGACGACCTCATGAACCAGCGTGACAACGTCTATCAAGTCGAAGGCTCGGTAGATACTCGTGGGAAGGGGACTGTCTCCCTATTTTTCATTCCATGAGGCAACATCAAAGAATCTATCGGTTCCATCATTAGCTTTTCCCTCTAATAACGAGACAAGCTCTACCACTATATGAAGACTTCCAATCCCGAGCTTCACCATAACAACAACCACTACGGACAGAGGTAATCCGAACTTCTGCATATTTTATTTTCCCATGAGAAATAATAGAGTCATGGAGGCGAGATGGCGATATCTTTATTATGGTAAACCCACCGACCATACAAGATATAACCATATAAATCACGCTTGGGGACTGAGGCTCAGCATGAAATTCCTGCACCGTCAGTCAAGGACTTCTTCAACACAAGAGAGATGGTCAATCAAGAAGCATGTAATTCGCAAGGGGAAGTCAAACTGAAGAAGAAGACGCTTCAACACTCTCTCCAGAAGAAGCCGCTTCAACGCTCCCTCCATCAGAATCCGCTTCAACGCTTTCTCCTGAAGAAGCCGCTTCAACGCTCTCTCAGGAAGAGGGCGCTTCAACACTCTCTCCCGAAGAAGCCACTTCAACACTCTCTCAGGTTAAAGGCGCTTCAACGCTCTTTCCGGCACCCGCTTCTCAGGAAGAAGGCGCTTCAACACTCTCTTTAGAAGAAGGCGCTTCAACGCTCTCTCCGGGACCCGCTTCTCAGGAAAAAGGCGCTTCAACACTCTCTCCAGAAGAAGGCGCTTCAACCCTCTCTCCGGGACCCGCTTCGACGTTCGCTCCAAAAGTTGCTTCAACGCTCTCTCTAGGATCCGCCTCGACGTTCGATCCAGAAGCTGCTTCAACGCTCTCTCCAAGAGACGCCTCGATGTTCGATCCAGAAGCTGCTTCAACGTTCTCTCTAGGAGCCGCCTCGACGTTCGCTCCGGAAGCTACATCAACATTCTCTTTGGGAGCTGCTTCAATATCTTTTTCAGAAATTGCTTCAGTAGCCTTTTAAGGATATTACTCATGATAGGGCTCGTCCTCATCAGAGTCGAGGATTACGACCTCGGCATGAATTGTTTGAGAATCCAACCAACCATATGCCTAATCTATCTGGGACAACCGACATCATGCTAGGGGAACGCTCACCTGGACGCCTCTTGAACGTGACATGCTCCAAGGATAGGACGACCCATCTTTCCTGGTAACATCTAACTTTGTATCATAAGTTTTATCTTTATTTGTCACCATCTAATGCCTACCCCACATAGTGCAACCATTGCGTGCTAGGCAGGGGACTTAATGTTGATGGTGGATTTTAGTTCAGGGCTAAAATTGTAAAACCAAATTTAATGCGCTGACATCCTGCAAATGGTAAGTGATGAGTACCTCTTCACTTTATTTATTCGAAGCAATTCAATAAATACACAAAATTCACCCAAAATGGTGCGTGCAACAACAATCCCAAATATTCTGTGAATTTTTTAGCATTATTAATTAATACATGATTTGCCTAGTATTTCTTGTGTTGGTCTCAGCCGAACTCTCATTATTAGCATGACATGACGAGTGAGTGTTCACTCTCAGCAGAGTAACATGAATCTCCAAGTGCCAATTTTGAGATGTGCACGAAATACCCGTACAGGCTACATCACTCTTTAAAGAGAGTCTCGCATCGACGCACTTTGGTTAGCCGACCGAGCATGCTTAGTTTCCTTAAGGGAAATCTGGACTGTCCATATCAGTCTCATAAACGATCACGGCCACGCAAATTGGACGCGCAATTTAACAAGCCTAGACAAACCCTGGAAAAAATAGGCAATTGTTGTGATGATCACCGGCGGGCCCACTTATGCCCTAGCCGGTCGAACACCACGCCATACTCCCCAGCGCCGTCAAACACCGACTCAAAGTAGGGTGGCCCCGTTGTTTTGTGAGAGGATCGAACAAACAAGACTGTTCAGGACAGTCTTAAAGCCATCACAACCGTCCAACTTCGCCAGCCTGGTTGGACGGATTAGATCATCCCATGAATGATCAGGAAAGCGCTAACGCACACGTTGGCGGGCCCACTTCTCCTTCACCCGATCTGTTTTCTCACGGCGAGCCCATGGAGCAATGAAACGATTGCTCAAACCATGGCAGACGTGATGCTTCTAAGGATCGCGGAATTCCACTAGTGTCTTAGATCGATCACAACCATCCAACTTAGACAGCATATTTGGATGGCTTAGATCGCATTTAGAACCGTCAGGAAGGTGCACATGCGTTCACCGTCAGCCCAACATGGGCCCCACGTGATCAATCTCTATAAAGGAGGATCACGGCGTGCCAAACCGCTTGGCCAAAGTCACGTATGCGTAACTGATTCAAAACCCTAATTAGGGTTTGCAGCAATACATATCTGTCGTAGTTCGATCATGACCGTCCATCTTCGCCAGCCTAAACGGATAGTGCATATATAGACTCAAGAGGTCCCAAGGATGTCAATGTGATCACCGTGGGCCCACCTTTGCGTGTGACCGACCGGCCTATGCAGACTAGGGCCCGACGTCTCGAAACGCATGCCCAAAGGTGGCATGCCACACGACTTTTAAACCTTTGCGGCAATGTATTTCTGTCGCAAATCGATCACGACCACTCATCTTTGCCGGTCAAATTGAGTGGCCTAGATCAAATATTTATGGGACCGAGAGGTGTAGGCATGCACGTCGGCAGGCCGTCTCCACGCATGCCTGGTCGGTCCCACCAAAATTAGCGCCCATGCTTGGATTCGATCAAGCCAAAGAGGGGATGTTGCGCATCTCTAAAAACCATAAAATCCATCAACGGCATCAAATATGTGCCGTAAATCATCTCGTCCGTCCAACTTTTCCAGCTTGGTCGGATGGCTTGGATTAAAAGTTAAGCGATCAATGAAGCGCCTCAATGATTACCGTCCGCCACTCTGTTACAAGGAGTGATCGACCAGATGATGTCCCGCCTACGCGGCCTCCAAAAGATCACTCGAAGATGGTTGGACGTGCTGTCATTTTAAGACGCTTAATGCGCGACTTACTCGATCAAGATTTAAAACAACGATTCTTTATGCATATCGATTGTTTTGAGATGCTTGCTTTAAAACGATGCATTACATGCATCAAGCATGCACGATATTTCATGAATATGAAATCCTTAAATAACTTAGTTATTTAACCTAATAGCACCGTATACTATTTCTTGCGGCGGGCCCCACAACTCGACCCTCTCATTCGAGACATCAAACATGTCACAAGCTGGGGGATACTTACTGGGGTATTGGTCTGGCGGTTTACAGCGTGCGGCGTGCAACGCGCCCATTATGAGAACGTGTCAGTAAGCATGGACGGTTAACGATGATGAGGGAAGTGGGCAAAGGCGTGATCGTGTGACAATCACCTACATGAGCCCACTACTCCAACACTCAACTTCCTCCACTTCCTACGAGATGAGGATTGTGCTCAAATGACTTTTATAAATAGGTTCTTCGACCTATCTTCAAACAACACGGAGAAACCAAGTGTTGTCACAGTATCCAGAAAACACCTAGAACTGATAACTTACATTGTGCAAGCCAGTTCAACATTCTGATACAAGTCATAAACAGCCAACACTTTCACAATCTCAACACCTTCTTCGCTTCCCTCCCTAAGATAAACCTCATCTCCTTCACTTTGTGACCGAAGCAAGTTTGGAGCGGCCATTTCTTGGTTTAGGCCAGAATTGTATAGATTGATCTCTCGAATCAAAAAGCACTCCCGTGCAGTGCATTTGTTTAGGGTTTAGATTCGTTTATCATCCAAAAACACCCAAATTTACCAAAATCAGTAGAAACAGTTTTCACCCATAAACAAAAGCGTTCCCCAAAGACAGTTACCCTCTGCCAGACATAGACAGAATGGTTGAAGAAGTCCTAAGGTATGCCAGGATCTCCATCATGGGTGGATGCTCAGGATACAATAAGATATCAATGAATCCAGAAGACGGAGAGCACACTGCATTCATCATAGATAGTGAACTATACTGTTTTCAGGAAAATTCCCTTTGGGCAGAAGAATGCAGGGTCCACCTATCTGAGACTGGTCAACGAAATTTTCAAGGACCTCATCGGAAGCACAATAAAATGCTACCTAAATGACATGGCCGTGAAGATCAAATATCCAAAATACCATACAAAGGACTTGTACAAGACATTCACCATCCTCAGAAAGTACAACATGAAGATCAATCCTTCAAAATGTACTTTTGGGGTCCAAAGTGGGAATTCCTAGGATTCATGGTTACAAGAAAAGGAATTGAAGTTGACCTACTAAAAATCATAGAAATATTAGAGATGAAACCTCCGACTTGAAAAAAGGAGATACAACAACTAGCAGGAAAGCTAGCAACACTGAACAGATTCATTTCAATACTGTCAAATAAGTGCAGGCCATTGTTCAATCTACCCCTCAATCAACAAGGCTTCAATTGGAGTTAGAAATGTCAAACAACTCTTGATAACATGAAAGATTACTTGTCCTCTCCTCATGTCCTGTCAACATCAATCAGAGGTGAAAAATTCCACTCGGACTAATCCCCCTACGTGTTTTTTTTTTAATTTTTTACTTAGTCAATAATATTCATTAAAAAGACAAAAAACTATACAAGAACTAAGGCCAGACTGTTTTAGCTAGCCGCAGTGGCCATCTAAAAAAGCGCAACCTATTTGAAGCGGTGGTAATACTATTATTCCCTACGCGGATTCTCATATTTAAGGTGATTTGTGTATCGATTCCAATAATACTATTATTCCCTACCATTATGGAAGAAGATCCAGATAAGATATTGTTAGAGCATAACTCGGTTGAACTCACCAAGAGTTGGTATGTCAAGTTTGGTTGTCATATTTTAGTATCAAAACTCATCTAGAGTCGCTTGATTAAATACTAGAGTCAACTTCGTTTAGGTTAGACTAGAAAGTCTAGGAATGTTGAGACATACAAGTATTACTCCGAAGTCCTGAAGAATGCGAAGAAGTAACGAGTTAGAACGACGACATCATCCTTCCACTTGAGGTTAGTAACACTGACTTGAACTTGTTTCATTCCTAACATATCTTTCAAGTCGTGCATATTGAAAACATAACTGCAAAGCTGTATATATTGTACATATTGTATAATACTCTGGTGATGTGACATGATCATAATAGTATGATCATAGTATTAGGGAATTAGACTACGAAGTATAATTCTTATCTTTTGAACTTCGTAGATATGACATCGACATAATCTTGTATATATTTTTATGATTATGTGAATGGGTTATGATTATGTTTTACATTTGCTTAAAGGAAGTACATTCGTGAACTTGTTTCGTGAATCAAAAGGGAATTAGGCTTATTGGTCCGGATATTCATTGCAAATCTTTGGATGACCAATATGTGTGAGATGGTAGAACCGATCTTAACTTAGGTTATGTATCTTGGTGTAACTAATCACAATGCCTGACTTATGATTTTGTATGACTGCTTTTTGTCAATTGGTGTAACCAATCCTAAGAAATCACCATGTGATGGTATGATCGATCCTTGTAATTGGTGTGACCGATCCTAGTAATTGGTGTGGCCGATCATCAGTGTGTATGAGTAATCGATTCTTGTAATTGGTGTAACCGGTCCTGGTAACTGAAGTGACCAATTGTAGATGGTGGATTTTCGACAAGGGTAAAATTATAAAACCCTAACTATTTATACTCCGGATCCGGCAATTGGATGAGTATTGAGACTCATGTCTCTCAATAAAGCATGAAAGCTCATGCCATAAAACCTCTGACTGAGAAGGATGTCTCTCAGAGTAGTTGTAGATGTGTAGTCTCCCAGCTGAGACCACGGCACATCTCATTAATACTTAGCAATTTCAGTAATTATTTATGCTCCGGATCCGGAAATTGGATGAGTATTGAGACTCATGTCTCTCAATAAAGCATGAAAGCTCATGCCATAAAACCTCTGACTGAGAAGGCTGTCTCTCAGAGTATCTGTAGATGTGTAGTCTCCCAGATGAGACCACGGCACATCTCATGAATACTGAGAAATTTCTGTAATTATTTCTATATAGAATCGAAAGATTGGGCGGCTCCTAGACAGCATGCCTGCTAGTATAGAGCGACAACGTCTTGAGGATGCAACCAGGTTTTCCCTGACTATATAGGAGAAATATGATACTCCAGCAAGTTCATATTTCTCAACTCTCAGATAATTAATGCTCCTAGATAGGAAGCCCTACTAGTATAGAGCCATCACTTAATTATCTCTAATCGCCTGAATATCCAGCAATATTCTACGATTCTTCGTTATATTTCGTCACTTCAATTCGTGGTTCTTCCCAGCAGAATTCCACGAGTTAGTAATAAATATTCAACGAAAATGGTGCAAGTGTACTTAACAATAATGCACAGACCAGTATTTGAATGCGCAAACGAGCATTTCAAAAATATGAATGAACGATGAACCTATGCAAAAGAGGAAGGAAAAATAATAATAATAAAATATTAGTAAAGGCTCCTGGGGACTGGGCTCACCAACTGGCCAGTCATGCCGTGACCAATCCCGCGCCCAATTTCATATTTTATTATTTTTCCCTGATCTCACGAAAATTCTCTCGTTCGAGCAAATCTCCTTCGTTTCAAGAAAATTCTCTAATCTCATGATATTTTGTCAAGGAAAATAATAAAATTAGGGAAAGGTGTCGCGGGACCGAGCACCATCCGGCCAACCATGCTCCAGCCGTGGCCGGTCTCACACCTCACGTCCCATTATTTTATTATTTCTCTCAATCCATGAAAATTCATTGATTTCATGAATTTTCCCTAAAACCATGAAAATTCCCTGATCTTATGAATTTTCCCTAAACCCATGAAAATATTATAAAATTAAGAAAATCCGTGGGACCGGCTCTAGCCGGCCGGCCATGCCCTAGCCGGTCCCACACGCTTCTTATTTTATTATTGTTATTTCTTTTGTTTTCCTCATTCCATGAAAACTCCCCGATTTCAACAAAATACCTTGGCCATTGCCGGTCCCACACTCCATCATTCCCTATTTTATTATTATTTTATTCCCCTCATCTCATGGAAGTTTCCTAATTTCATAAAACTCTCCAGTTTCATGGGATTTCCCTCAATTCAGGGAAAATACATAAAATTGGAAAAATATTGTGGGACCACTTGCTAGCCGGTCGGCCGTGTCCTAGCCCTGGCCGGTCCCACACCTTGCAATTCCCTGTTTTATTTATTATTTTTCATCATCTCATGTATTTTTCCTAGTTTCAGCAAAATCCTGGATTCTGCATATTTTCTCAAAATGTTGCTCAAACGCGCACCGGAAAATATCAAAACTCTCAGGACTGAGACACGAACAACATGGTGACACGGGCGCATCCACTTGACCGACCAAGGGTGGCCCTGAGGCTTGTAAGTGGCCGGTCCCACATGTTTTAACTATTTTTAACCTAATTTGCTCAACTGCTCATATTAGGTTCAAACTTTTTCTGAACAATCGAGAGTTTGCTAAAACAACCATCTATTGGTCCCACGACCACCAAAAGCAGGTCCCGTGACCTCTTGGACGATCCCTCATCTTTTCACGGCTAGGTTTTATTATTATTTGTCGCTCACACGAGCATTACTTTAATAAATGATTAAACCAGCATTTAATCATTGTTTCACCAACTGGTCCTCAAGAGACTTTGGTATTTTTGTCATTCGAGCATCTGGGCGTTACATGGTGAACTCATCATCCCATGTAGCCGGTCCCTGCGTCACTCTGCGGTTGATTTGCAATAAATCATCATTTCAGTAAAATTAGGGTTTTGAATTCAGAGCTCCGCAGAAACATGATTCTGAGCAGATTCAAATACTCTGATAATTTTATGTTAATTCCATGATCAACATTTTTATTTATTTTACTCGACCCTGCAGTCAGTATCTTAAATTAATATTTTATTTGGTCCTGCTACCAACAATTCATCAAATGAGCGGCATTTGCTCAAACCGAAAATATTTGCTCGAATTAGCAATATTTGCTCGAACCAGCAATATTTGCTTAGATTCAAGAATATTGGTTCAACTATCAATATTCAATAACTCAACAACACAGCTTGCTCGTCTTAGGTAGTCAACATAATAATACCTCGTCTCAGTAGACATATTTAATTCACGAGTCTCAGAACATTTGCAAATCATGTCCAACTCAGTAATACATGGACTCATCGTCCTATAAAGTCAACAACTGACTCCACAACCACGAGATATCAATCGTGTCACATGGGGGGATATTAATTAGTGTTTTGGTCTGGCGGTCTACGGCACGTGTGTTCACCCACGAGGATAATGTGAGCAAGTCGTGCAATCAGTTGGAAGAGTCAGCAAAGTAGTGAGTGCAAAATTAACCAAGTCTCCGCACGATGAGCAACTGGTTTTAACACGATTTCCCACTTCCCCACTCTCTGATTCCAGCAAAAGTCACACTTCATGGGATCATGGTGTTTTCAACTCCGGCATTATAAAATGTCTCTGAATTCTGATTGAAAGGACAAGATTCGGATACTCGAACATTCGTCTAAACAAGCAATTTCTCGGCAAGTTCATAGAGACAATCTTCGTCTACACGAACTCATCGTCTGAGTAATCACTCTCAATTGAGTAAAATTCAATCATTCAGAGCGTTCTTACGCTGGATTCACGACACGCCTACAATCTCAGATCACCATTGATCTCACACATTTCTCAGCTTCCCTCCTACAGATCAACACATCCTCTCTTGTGACCGAATTGACTCTGGAATGACCATTGTTCTTGGTTTAGGTCGGAGTCCTACAGATTGATCTCTCGAACTTAAAGCACTCCCTTCTTGCAGTGCATCTGTGTGAGGTTCAACATTTTGCTCGGTTCAAGGAGTCTTCACACGGACGTCTCCTCAATTCCGTAAAAACCAGCAAATCGTTTTTCCCATCTACAGATTGGCGACCACAGTGGGAGATTAATCTCTCGGTTGCAATCTCATAATTTCACAAGATGGCTGGTCTTAGGTCTGGTTTAGTTACAGGTTCCAACACAAACGACGCTAGCACTAGCAACAACAACAATGAGGATATCCCGGAAACAATTTCGGCCTCTAACACTGGCGGTGATGACGTTACTCCTCCTCACGCTAACACGGAAGGTCACCCTATGTTCGGCCGACACCCTGATGAAGTCAGAGGAAACCTACCACCTACCATTGCTGATCTCATCAAAGTGCAAGAGACTCTTGCAGAGAATCAAACCGATATGGCTACTACACAGAAAGAGCTGTTTAATTATCTGAAGACTCTCACTGACAAGATGTCAGAGAGAACTCATCCTGAGGTGGTTCCAATTCATACGGTGGACGACGACGAAGTCCGCAAAGCCGCAGACGAGCCATCAGCAAAGGAATCATCAAATTCCATTACTCGGGAAAATTTGGAGCGCCTTTTGGAGAATCGTGAAAATGATAAGACATCACATGTCCATCGTCACCAGCCTCATATCCTGCTGCTACGCAAAGTATCCCTCTTCCGAAAGGTTACACTTCTCCGACTTTCACTCTGCATGATGGAACTGGCAATGCTCAAGAACATGTCTCTCGTTTCCTGGAATCCTTGGGAGAACATGAACACAACCATGTCGTTCGCCTCAAGGAGTTTTCAAAATCTTTGAAAGGCAGGGTATACACCTGGTACAACAACATCGCACCAGGGACTATCAACAATTGGGGAGAAATGATTAACGCCTTCTACAGAAAATACTTCTTTGTGTCAGAACAAGTCACTCTCTCTGATCTTGGGAGAATGTTTCAGAGGGTTAGTGAAAATCCCAATGACTACGTGAAAAGATTCAGAGTCCATGCCCTAGACTGCCATGATCCAAATATCACGGAGCACCAGCTGGTAGATTTATGCATCAATGACATGATCCCGGTCTACATAGCTTTACTGGAAAATCTTGGTTTTCAGACTTTCTCATAGCTTCACGAAGCTGTGAAGAGATCGGCGACTACTGCACCTGCTCTGTTGGAAAGAGCAAAATCTACAAAGACTGAAGAATACGAGACACTCGAGGAAGCAGACGTTTGATCAACAAGCAGTACAACCTGCAACCCTCCACAAACGTTGTTGCAGAAGGGAGCAAACGCAAGGCCGAACCTCCAAGTAAGCATACCTCAGCTCCTCCAAAGACACAAAAGAAGGACAAACCAGAGGCACAGACCCCTGGTCAACGTACAGAGACTCCTGATCAAGAGGCACCTGACTTTCCTCTCCCCATTGGAGAAGTGCTCGAACTACTAGATGCATGGATCCAAGATGGTGCAATCAAATTGCCATATTTTAGGAAAGAACCAACTGAGGAGGACATGGAAAATCCTCGTTATTGTCGCTTCCACAGGTTCGTCAATCGCCCCACAAGTAGCTACAAAGTTTTGAAACACATATTCAGGGAAAAGGTTGAGTTAGGAAAACTTAATCTGGGGGCTGAAGGAGTACATATAGATCCCCTCCCAGACAGAAATTTCTCCATCTCTGAAGAACCAGTCAAGGAAGCAGTCCAGTCATTGATAGAGCATGTCTGCGAATTACTCTATCTGTCAAAGGCGCAAAGGGGAGACATGTTCACGGCTTTTAACTACATAGTATCCGGAAACCGCCTGCTGATTTCAGAAGTACCTCCTGAACCTTCATCCACTGAAAAAGAAATGTATGACTGGGGACTTCTCACCACAGTGCATATTAAAGGAAACAAATTCAAGAGAGCATTTGTTGATGTCGGCACTGCCGTCAACATCATTCATTTGAAAACTCTCAGAGCCGCTGGCATTACTCGAAAAGAGGCTACTCACGCTCCCATAGAAATCAGGGATCACGAGAGGACTTCCAGAGACGCATATGGCTACATCATCCTCGAAGTCATGGAAGGCTCAGTCTGCGCTGAGACCAAGTTTTACATAATCCGGGAAGACCCAGGATATGACGTGATCCTTGGAAGAACTTGGATTCATGCTGAAAGGATGGCTCCAATAACTTCAGCACACCTCACTGTCGAAGAAGACTATGACTCGGAAGAAATAGAGAATGCCCCACCGTTTGAGCATCTAGAGGAAGTTAAAGCTTTGATCGAGCTCACACAGAAACCTGGAGAAAATGCACACACCTTTGTCAAAAGGTTCCGTACCCAGACAAGTCTTATCCCTCTTCATGTGCCAATAATACCAATGTTCAAATATTTTACTCTGGTCCGGGGACTTTTCCCTGCTAACAACTTAGCGATTACAAAAAGCTACGAGTGAATAGTCTCACCTCAGGAATATTACACCAAATGGTTACGCTCAGAGCCTCTTAAAATTGGTCATTCTATCAAGAGGTTTATTGCTGAAGACATGGCTACGCATGACAGACAATATGCTGGATATTCCCCTCTGCACGAGTGTCCATATGTGTCACAACCATGGAATCAGCGGAAAATATTCAAGGCGCGAACTACTAAACCGAACAAATTCAAGGAAGGAGATTTGTTTCTCAAGGAAACTAAACGTGATCTCCATTCTGCAAGGAGGTCCAATTGGGAAGGACCATTTATGGTTGCTAAATCCATAACCGGAGGATACTACAAGTTGATCAACACAGATGGAAGAACCCTGCCAATAATTCATGAGAATTGGCTTAAGGCGCTTGTCTGAAATTATTGAGCGTTTGAGGTACTGGACGTTTGAGCATTCATGAAGTCTGGATTTGGCATTTAGGATTTTCTTTCATTGTATTTCAATTCCTCCAAAATGTTTGCAAGACTTGCAATCAGTATTTGAATTCAGCAATTTATCAAAATTCAGTTATTACTTAAAAGAAAATCTCTATCAAAATCCAAAAGAAAATCCTCAATCATCTACGATCCAAAATCAGCCAATATTAAAACCCAAACAAAAAACCTCACATCTCTCAGAAGTTCATAAGTTCAAGAGATTATGAAAAAGAAATCAAAGAAAATCAGCAAAAAAGGATTTTTGCTCCTCTGCATCCTTCAAGACCTGCAAAGCCGCCTTCTCCTTGTTCATCTCTTCAGTCAGCCTGGAAATCTTGTCTTCTTTCTCCATCACGGCATCATTGGGAAAGCGTATGTTGTTCTCACATGAGTCCTTGATAGCGTTCATTTGCTTACGAAGCCACTTTACATTGAAGCCAAGTCTTTCTGAATTCTCCAAGTTAAACTCCCAATCAAAGAGTACATCTGGAGTCACAATATTTCTGGCCCTAGTGCATATATTACTTACAACACGTAAGATAACACTTACTTGCATTGTTAAAGCATAAGCACGTCCAGGATTCCTGTCAACAATTATGCGGCCAAATTTCTTCCATATTTTCTCGTACAAGCCTGCATATCCAATGGGAACGCTGAACCCACCAACTAGTTCATGATACGGGAGTGATGCATAAAATGGAGGATCAAAAGCAACTCCTGCACTTGGATATTCATGCACTACTATACGGTTCTCAGTTATGGGGAAGCTTCTACAATCAGGACAACAATTTCTTCAGTATTCTCTACTCGTGGCTTGGTTTCTTCTATCACTGAACCAGCAACAATCGGGGTTTCCATAACTTCAGTGACAACTTTCTCATGACCTTGAAGTGTGGGGATGGTCGTCTCTTCATCAGTAACTCCAAGACAGCTAGAGTGATCCTTATTGGTTTCTGTATCCTCAACTTCGGTATTTAACACCTAATACGAAGATTACATGAGGTTAGAGAAATCTAAACATGAAACCAAATGAGATCATAAAAAATACAATATACAAGCAGTATAACATCATCAAGGTTCATCATTATACACTCAAGGCACGATCAAATAGCATGAAAGTCATGAAAATACGTTTTGCGGCAAGCTCGTCTGAAGAGACTATACTCTGCCCTGTACTAGATGACGAACTGGGAGAAATATACAAAGAATATGAGGATGAGTTATATACCATTCTATTTGTATGAATGTCCTCTACCACATGTCACAATTTCATGACAATCCGATGAACGATCAAGGATATGTAGTCAAAACATTGAGCAACATACCGTCTGAAAAGTTCTGAAAGTCTCCTGGAAGTTTACTGTTTCGCCTTTTTCAGGCCCTGAATGTGCTCAAAACTTATAAATCTTCTGTGATAAAGCTTGGAAATTTTCCGGGCTTAAAGATGCATATGCAGATCACGAAAATCCGACTCCAGATGAAGGTTTTACGGTGTTTTTGCTAAAAACTGGGTTCTGAATTTTCTGACGACGAATTTCGACAAAGTTTTTCGTATATGCACATGGATTCTCATTCATTAATTCACAAATAAACAATTCAGAGTTCTATGAAGAGTTTACAAGATACTTGCTTACTTGGGGAGTCTCCGAAGCGTTCAAAGAGTTGGGGTTGTCCGTGTCAACATCAAGAGGCTCATTGCTTTCATTCGGTTCCGAACCTTTGGAATTTCCTCCATCTCTATTCTCATAGGATGACCGAGTATCAGCATTCTCCACCTCCATGGCGACATCCTCCTGGACACATTCTCAAACAATTATCATTTTACATATGAAGCATTATATTTGGCTACGAGGAAGAGTACTTACATCATTTTCTTCTTCAACGCTCGAATCAGAAATTGTCTGCCCAGCAGTAGAGAATTGAAGACCATCAATACTAGACAGAGCAAAATTCTGTAACCAAATAACAAATATTGGTTTTACGATCCTAGTAATACGGATAGAAGAAGTCACGGCGTAAAAGGTGTCGACAACTCACCAAAGAAACAACCGGGGACTTTATGGTGTTAGGAAGCAACTTACAATTCTTGTTCCTACCTTCTCCACCATGAATGATTGTTTCAGCTTCTGAGAAATTCACTTCAAGACGAGGTCTCACAACACGACCGTCCTGCAAAAGAAATTGAGGTGATAATAAAAGGCAATTATTTCAATTTTACGAAGAATGTGCAAAAGATACATACTGGTGAACATCCTGGAGATGTCTTTTGCTTATCGCCGCCGGAGATGCGTTTCAATATGGGTTGAGAAGCAATCATATCAGCGGAAGGAGGCTATTTCACCAAAGGTTGACTAACCCTTATGAAATCATGTAAGCGTTCAAATTGTTGGTTCCAGCAATCTATATAACCTGGAGTTACATACTTAACTCGGTCAGCACAAGGGAACCAATAAGAGATTCCTTCGACATGTGTACTGTCTAAACAAGTCTTAATTTGTTCCACCGATGGTTTGGTCCTCCGAAAAGTTAGAACGCACTGATCTATACCCATCTGACGGGCTGCTCTGTCAATGTTGTATTCCTCAACCGAAAAGTCTCCATATGTTGCTGCTATTAAATAACCTGGAGTGCAGCTCAACATGAAGGATCTTTCACCATCGCTCAAGTCAGCACCAGATTTCAAATCCACGCTTTCTCCAGCATTGAAAGTTGTCAATTGGGAAATATGAGGAGGAATCAGCACCCAGGTATGGAAGTTAAACTCAGACTCATCGTCTACAACATCAATGAAATGCGTCTTGGATTGAGGCTGTTTTGTTGACCAACGCATAATCCTAGCGTTATCCTTCTCGGGGAAAATACATCGAGAATCAGCAGCATTCAACCCTTACAAGATACTATGGGGAATAGGTGCATACTTAGCAAAGCGTTCCCACATCAAGGCCTGGAGAAACATCGTATTGGCGTAGCATTCAATCTTCATAAAGTTGTTCGAAACACTAGAGCCTATAAACAAGGAGTCCAGGTTAGAGTACAAAGAACCCAAGAATAGGATACCTATGTGAAGTTGTTAACCTTGAGCCATCTTAATGGTAAAAGGGATTACAAACGACTTTAGCAAAGTTCCTGCGTCTTCGAACACGTCCCTGGACAGCCATAAACACAAGAAAGCAGCAATAGACAACATACCGTCAGGTTCGTCGAGAGGGACATCTCGTGGCCACCAGTGAGCATAACAGCCTTTTCCAAAAGCCTTGTTAATTCTCTCCATCTCAACAGTTAAGGTGTTAGAAATTGCTTTCTCCTCCGTCGAAATCTCTTCAGGAAAGTTACCTGTGATTGGAAGATGCAATAAATCAACTACATCTTCCAAGGTAATAGTAAACTCTCCTCAGCTGCATATAAAGGTATGAGTTGGAATGCACCAGCGAGCTAGAAGGGCCACAATGCCTCGTGCATCATGAAAAATATACAAATCTCCGGATGATTGAATAGCTCTGGTAACTTGTGCTCTATCCAGCATAGCTCTAACACGAGGAAAACCCAGCATGTGTGTTTCCCAACCAGAAAATTTCTCTAAAGGTCGTCGAGAGAGTTTGAATTCTATAACTGAGGCAAGGAAAAGTCCTCATTCAAGGAAAAACCGAATAGCTGCTCGAGGAGTCACCAACTTCTTTTGAATAACCGTTCTGGGATTTATCAAAAGGCGGAATGCTGGATTTCTGAGACGTCTTTCAGTGTCTTGCTAAACCGCGAAGAATGCATCATCTATATTGGGAACATTTTTGATTCCAGGTGCTTCTTCTTCTTCATCACCAATGATAGAAGTCTCGTCCATACACGTATCACTGGAAGTGTCATTTTCCTGAGAATCAGACATCCTTGCGAGGTAGCTGTAATGTGCACAAAGCATTCTACTTCAGTATATCATCATATCAAACGCAAACTTCAACAATATGATGGGATCATATAATTCGACAATGGATACTTATGGAGGCATCTACAAAAATGGTAATTCTTAACTCTTACCTCTTTACTATTCCACTAACAGTAGTGATTGTGCTGTAAGAGTTAACACCCCGAGATTAGTTCGTTCCTTGAAACCTGCGAATAACGAACGAAACTTTTTTAGACTGATTTTTCATAAAATCATAGACATAATTTTCATAGTATAAACATTCGCAACTGGGCTATGAAATTTACACCAAGACAATATTTCATCATAAGTAAATTGTCTAAATTCGAGGGTTACTCAAAACCCATGTTTTGATTTTACGAAGCAATAAAACCGTGATTAACTCACATAAAATTTTTTTTGACATGAGCTCAGGCTCACGTGAGTTTATCGAAAAAAAATGTTCTTGTGAAGCTCCACGGTTTCATGATAAAAAAAAAAGAATCTATTTTCCTTTGTAGGAGCGTTTTTTCTTTAAAACGAAGGTTTATTTTGGTTTTGTGAAAGCTCACATCTTTTAAAGATAAAGTTTTGGTTTCCATGAAAGCTCATAATCAAAATTTTATCACTGGACACAGGTTTTTTTTCCAAAGAAGAATCTCTCCCAAGTTAGGGATTGTTGCTAGTTTATTAAACTAAAGATCGAACGAACATACGTTCCTAAAACAAGGGTTTTTCATAAAACTCACATCCAAAATATGTATATACCCATATTATTTTATGATGAACAACTCATGAACAAACAAAAAGCTTCAAAAAAAAAATCACGTACTTGTCGATGTTAGCCGGAAGTTGAGCGGATGGTGGTGGCTCCGGTCGGCGCTCCGGCGATTTTTCTCCTTTTCCTGCTTGGGCGAGAAGATGAAGAAGAGAGGGAGATGGTGGACGTGCATGAAGAAATTAAAAAAAAAAGGAATTAGTTCCTTTTATACCAAATTTTATTTCCAAAACCTAATTCCATAAGGATTTCCTTTTCGGGCCCGACCCATGAATCCTAAACCGACCAAGGTTCCACCATCAAATCAGCGGTTTTACACCAATTTATGCTTACTGGATGACTCTTGGGTTTTTGCTCAAACCATGGTTTGCTCATTCGGACGAAATCCGGTAATGTCTTATCTTATGACTAAGTTCAATTATTTATTTTCGTATGTACCTGGAAAATCACCATTCAATGCTGACTGAGGAACATGAATGTTCCTCACTAAGCAAGGGTTTTAATGTAGATGGTGGATTTTCGACAAGGGTAAAATTGTAAAACCCTAAATATTTATACTCCGGATCCGGCAATTGGATGAGTATTGAAACTCATGTCTCTCAATAAAGCATGAAAACTCATGCCATAAAACCTCTGACTGAGAAGGCTGCCTCTCAGAGTATCTGTAGATGTGTAGTCTCCCATCTGAGACCACAACACATCTCATGAATACTGAGAAATTTCAGTAATTATTTATGCTCCGGATCCGACAATTGGATGAGTATTGAGACTCATGTCTCTCAATAAAGCATGAAATCTCATGCCATAAAACCTCTGACTGAGAAGGCTGTCTCTCAGAGTATCTGTAGATGTGTAGTCTCCCAGATGAGACCACGGCACATCTCATGAATACTGAGCAATTTCAGTAATTATTTCTATATAGAATCGAAAGATTGGGCGGCTCGTAGACAGCATGCCTGCTAGTATAAAGCGACAACGTCTTCGGATGCAACCAAGTTTTCCCTGAATATATAGGAGAAATATGATACTCCAACAAGTTCATATTGCTCAACTCTCAGATAATTAATGCTCCTAGATAGGAAGCCCTGCTAGTATAGAGCCATCAGTTAATTATCTCTAATCGCCTGAATATCCAGCAATATTCTACGATTCTTCGTTATATTTTGTCACTTCAATTCGTGGTTCTTCCCAGCATAATTCCACGAGTTAGTGATAAATATTCAACGAAACTGGCATTTGAGCATCGAATAAGCCCTAACTAAAATGGTGCAAGTGTACTTAACAATAATGCACAGACCAGTATTTGAATGCGCAAACGAGCATTTCAAAAATAAGAATGAACGATGAACCTATGCAAAATAGGAAGGAAAAATAATAATAAAAAAATATTAGCAAAGGCGCCAGGGGACTGGGCTCACCAGCCGGCCAGTCATGCCGTGACCAATCCCGCGCCCAATTTTATATTTTTATCATATTTTATTATTTTTCCCTGATCTTATGAAAATTCTTTCGTTCGAGCAAATCTCCTTCGTTTCAAGGAAATTCTCTAATCTCATGATATTTTGTCAAGGAAAATAATAAAATTAGGGAAAGGTGTCGCGGGACCGAGCACTATCCGGCCGGCCATGCTCCAGCCATGGCCGGTCCCACACCCCATGTCCCTATTATTTTATTATTTCTCTCAATCCATGAAAATTCCTTGATTTCATGAATTTTCCCTAAAACCATGAAAATTCTCCGATCTTATGAATTTTCCCTAAACCCATGAAAATATTATAAAATTAAGAAAATCCGTGGGACCGGGCTCTAGCCGGCCATGCCCTAGCCGGTCCCACACGCTTCTTATTTTATTATTGTTATTTGTTTTGTTTTCCTCATTCCATGAAGACTCCCTGATTTCAACAAAATACCTTGGTTTCAACAAATCTCTTTGATTTTATGAAGATTCCCTAAAATCATGAAAAAATTACATAAAATTTGGAAGAGTGCTGGGACCGTGCCCCTTGGCCATTACCGGTCCCACACTTCATCATTCCCTATTTTATTATTATTTTATTTCCCTCATCTCATGGAAGTTCCCTAATCTCATAAAACTCTCCAGTTTCATGGGATTTCCCTCAATTCAGAGAAAATACATAAAATTACATAAAACTGAGAAAATACATAAAACTGTGGGACTGCTTGCTAGCCGTCCGGCCGTGTCCTAGCCTTGGCCGGTCCCACACCTTGAAATTCCCTGTTTTATTTATTATTTTTCATCATCTCATGTATTTTTCCTAGTTTCAGCAAAATCCTGGATTCTGCATATTTTCTCAAAATGTTGCTCAAACGCGCACCGGAAAATATCAAAACTCTCAGGACTGAGACACGAATAACATGGTAACACGGGCGCATCCCCTTGACCGACCAAGGGTGGCCCTGAGGCTTGCAAGTGGCCGGTCCCACATGTTTTAACTATTTTTAACCTAATTTGCTCAACTACTCATATTAGGTTCAAACTCTTTCCGAACAATCGAGAGTTTGCTAAAACGACCATCTATTGGTCCCACGGCCACCAAGATCCGGTCTTATGACCTCTTGGACGGTACCTCATCTTTTCACGGCTAGGTTTTATTATTATCTGTCGCTCAAACGAGCATTATTTTAATAAATGATTAAACCAGCATTTAATCATTCTTTCACCAACTGGTCCTCAAGAGACTTTGGTATTTTGCTCATTCAAGTATCTGGACATTACATGGTGAACTCATCATCCCATGTAGCCGGTCCCTGCGTCACTCTGCGGTTGATTTGCAATAAATCATCATTTCAGTAAAATTAGGGTTTTGAATTCAGAGCTCCGCAGAAACATGATTCTGTGCAGATTCAAATACTCTGATAATTTTATGTTAATTCCATGATCAACATTTTTATTTATTTTACTCGACCCAGCAGTCAGTATCTTAAATTAATATTTTATTTGGTCCTGCTACCAACAATTCATCAAACGAGCGGCATTTGCTCAAACTGGCAATATTTGCTCGAATTAGCAATATTTGCTCGAACCAGCAATATTTGCTCAGATTCAAGAATATTGTTTCAACTATCAATATTCAATAACTCGGCAACACAACTTGCTCGTCTTAGGTAGTCAACATAATAATACCTCGTCTCAGCAGACATATTTAATTCACGAGTCTCAGAACATTTGCAAATCATGTTCAACTCAGTAATACATGGACTCATCGTCCCATAAAGTCAGCAACTGACTCCACAACCACGAGATATCAATCGTGTCACATGGGGGGATATTAACTAGGGTTTTGGTCTGGCGGTCTACGACACGTGTGTTCACCCACGAGGAGAATGTAAGCAAGTCGTGTAATCAGTTGGAAGAGTCAGCAAAGTAGTGGGTGGAAAATTAACCAAGTCTCCACACGATGAGCAACTAGTTTTAACACGATTTCCCACTTCCCCACTTTTTGATTCCAGCAACTGTCACACTTCATGGGATCATGGTGTTTTCAACTCCGGCATTATATAATATCTCTGAATCCTGATTGAAAGGACAAGATTCGGATACTCGAACATTCGTCTAAACAAGCAATTTCTCGGCAAGTTCATACAGACAATCTTCGTCTACACGAACTCATCTTCTGAGTAATCACTCTCAATTGAGTAAAATTCAAACGCCTACAATCTCAGATCACCATTGATCTCACACATTTCTTAGCTTCTCTCCTACAGATCAACCTATCCTCTCTTGTGAACGAATTGAATCTGAACGACCATTGTTCTTGGTTTAGGACGGAGTCCTACAGATTGATCTCTCGAACTTAAAGCACTCCCTTCTTGCAGTGCATCTGTGTGAGGTTCAATATTTCGCTCGGTTCAAGGAGTCTTCACACGGACGTCTCCTCAATTCCGTAAAAACAAGCAAATCGTTTTTCCCCATCTACACCAATCACAGGTGATACCATGTGTAGATGGAACCGATCCTAGTGACTAGTGTGACCGATCACAAGTGTTTCCATATTTAGGTATAACTGATCCTAGTGATTGGTAGAACCGATTGAACCCATATATGTGATTTGGTATTTGATCAATCACATAGTAGTCTTGGGAAACAGGCGAACCAATTCTAAACATCTTTGGAAGTGTGGTATAACCGATTCTAAGAATGCAAATCCATGTAAATCTGAAATAAGGATTTGCAGTGAAAAGATGTCAACATACTTTGAATACGAGCAATAACTCTTATCATTTGTTGTTCAAAGATATTCCTTAGTAATCAAGGTGATCCTATGCCGAAATAAATTAAGAATCTTTTAATTAAGGTTTTTGATTTTATATACATTAATTACCAGCAATTAACGTATAGCTCTAGAAAATAAAAATTAGTATGTGTATTTACTAGTTGGAGATTTTCTATTGAAATATTTCGGAAATATTGTACAAGTATTTATTGGAATTATGAAAACCGAATTTTTCCATTTATTGCATATCTTAAGAATATTTTCGGTTTTGGAAATTCCTTGGTGTCTAATCATCCTTGGTCTATAAATAACTAAGTTTGCATTTCTAAAAAACTATCCTAGGAGCCAGGAAAACTTCATTTTTTGTTGTTTCTGGTGGAGCTATCTATTCGGAGAGGAAAGTATCTTAATTAGGTGAATCTCTTACGACTGCTCGTTTAAAGACTTCTGTGGGATCAAGAAGCTCTACGAGTACCGTTGGTGGGAAACTAGATAATTGTTGTGTCATTAGTTTTTGATTGATTTGATTTACTAACGGTTGTGAAAACTTTGATTGCACCTAGTTTGTTTATACTTGAGAATCTTCTCTTCAGATATAAGATTCACTCAAACTAGATCAAAGTATCGACGGGATATGTAGAACTGTTTGTAGATCTAAAGACATCTTGTGATAGTCCATTGTTAACAGACTGTGTTTTGTGCTTGATTGATCACAAGAGATTAAAGTGGTGTTTCGCAAGTTATTGAAGATTAAAGAAGATTTGAAGACCGAGAAGATTCCTTATTAGTTTTCGTATCTTGTGAATTGTGTGCACAAACCTTGACCAGCTGGGATCCAACTAGAATCCTATTTATTCGATTAATTAGTTGCACGAGATAGGCATTCTCTATATATATCTTTTGAGATTTATTTTTATTGAGTGCGAATCTAAACTTGACTACTTTTGTAGTTATTGGATAGATTGATCTAACCAGACAAAGGAGTTTATTAGATTAAACGGAAGAGCCTTTGTCAACAACTTATCTAAATCTTTAGCATGATTTGTTAGAATGGTTACCAAACAGATTCTTCCTCTGTTGTTTGGAATACGATCCAAAGGACTTGCTATTCACGTGCGTGACTCTATAAGTCGAAGGCGCAGGGATACTGATGAGGGAACTAAGTAGCTCCGGGAGTCTGCTTGGTCTCAATAATACGAAGTTGGTATTAGATTTTGTATATTGGCTTAATTCTGAGAGTATTCAAAACTGGACTAGGTACCGAGGTTTTTCTGCATTTGTGGTTTCCTCGTTAACAAAATCTTGCTGTGTTTTTTACTTTAATTTCCGCATTATAATTGTTTATTATAATAAAGTAAAATACACATATACATTAACTCCGCATTACTTGATAGTGATCCTATAGAGTTTGGTTATCCACCGAACCTATTATCAAGTATCACACTTTGTTGTTGAATTTTCTCGATCTTGTATCCATAGTCAATCACACAAGTTATCTTGTTATCGTATTGTCTCGATCTCGTATCCGTAGACGGTCACACAAAGTGTGCACCGAATTGTCGTATTGTCTCGACTCTGTCCATAGACGATCACATTCGATATAGGAATTATAGGTTGAAACAAAAAGATTGTGGTGTATTTGGGTACCCTCGTCATTTCAATTGGTATCAGAGCAGGCAAACACGAACAGATATAACAATCTTTGTTTGGTGCGGTCCAACCTATAAGATTTGAATCTATGGCTGACTCAACTAACGTACTATCAAGATTAGATGACTTAAAGTTGTTCGAAATAAATACAAACAATGAAATTTTTGAGTTTTTACGATCCAAAAAATTTGGTTTGTAGAAGATTGTCAATTGTATCTCAGACTCACTGAAGATCCTAAAGACAAAATGAGTTGAAAATACATTGAGTTCGCTGAAATTGAAAAACAAATCAATGATCTATCTTTAGAGCTCGAACTTTACGAGTTAAAGGAAGATTAGTCTTTTAAAAAGACCTGCAAAATTCTCAGTGATAGTCAGAAATTACAAGATGATGTGGATAATTTTCTTGGGAATTTGAATCTATAAAACAAGCTCCTAAAGAACCAATGTCTGAAAGAAGACAATATCTACATGACTACTGCATGAATTTTTCTATTGATAACATAAGTTTTGAATCTTGTCCAAATTCAGATGATATCAACTCTAATATCTGTATAAACAAGGTTGTATCATATACAAATATTGTTTCTAGAGAAAAACAAATGGCTAATACTGATGAATTACCCAAAAATCTCATTGGATATACAACGTATTCTAAGCCCATGAGTACTTTCGGATATAGGCCAACTAGTCCTCTTGAAGAATGGGTTTCAGATCCATGGTCTAACTTTCGAACCGATCCATATGGAACCAATTTTGAATTGACATGTACTTCGGTGATAATAACGAAGAATGGAAATTCTTCTCATATTATTTCTTCTTCTAACAATCCGAAAGAAAGAGAAAAGTTCGATTCCAAGTCAAAAAAAGATAAGAGTTTTGATTCTCTCTTGAATTCGAAACAAAAATTTGGTTCAATCCCACACTTAATCTTCAAAGGGTACTTGCGATTTACTTCAACTTTACATCAAAGGAGAAGTTCGTGAAAAAGCGGGGGTCTAACAACCACACCAACAATTCGTTTGGCAATCTGAATAGACAAACTCCAATATACTTTCAAGAGAATCAACTAGACGGTCAGACTCAATCTAGAGGAAAGTATATCAAAGAGTTTTGTATCTCTCTGTCTCAATTCAATCTGCAATCATCAAATAGGAATTTGCGAGCCCGATTAAATATAAGATAATTAACTTGAACGGTACCAAAGACCAATGTTCAAGGATCAATTAATTTCAATCAACAACCAAAGGTTGGATTTCCCAATTGATCGATTCAACGCACAACCTGTGATATTTCAATCATATAACAAAATATAATGCGGAAAAGAAATAACAAAGACACCAGAAGTTTTGTTAACGAGGAAACCGCAAATGCAGAAAAACCCCGGGATCTAGTCCATATTTGAACACCACACTGTATTAAGCCGCTACAGACACTAGCCTACTACCAATGAACTTCGGACTGGACTGTAGTTGAACCCTAATCAATCTCACACTGATTCAAGGTACAGTTGTGCTCCTTACGTCTCTGATCCCAGCAGGATACTACGCACTTGATTCCCTTATCTGATCTCACCCACAACCAAAAGTTGTTACGACCCAAAGTCGAAGACTTGATAAACAAATCTGTCTCACAGAGAAAAGTCTATAGGAATAGATAAGTCTGTCTCCCACAGAAATACCTACGAGTTTTGTTCCGTCTTTTGATACATCAAGGTGAACAAGAACCAATTGATATACTGGACTTATATTCTCCAAGAAAAACCTAGAAATATCAATCACCTCACAATAATCTTAATTGTATGGTAGCGAAACAAGATATTGTGGAATCACAAACGATGAGACGAAGATGTTTGTGATTACTTTTTATCTTTCCTATCGGAGATTAAATATCGAGCCAATCTTAAAGAAGATAGTACTCAAACACGATAGAAACAACAAGATCAAATCACGCAACTACAGAGAAAATAGTTGGGTCTGGCTTCACAATCCCAATGAAGTCTTCAAGTCGTTAACCTACAGGGTTTCATGAAAAACCTAAGGTTAAAGGAGAATCGACTCTAGTTTATGCAACTAGTATCACACAAAAGGTGTGGGTATTAGGTTCCCCAGTTGCTAGAGTTCTCCTTTATATAGTTTTCAAATCAGGGTTTGCAATCAATGTTACCTTGGTAACAAAGCATTCAATATTCACCGTTAGATGAAAACCTGATTAGATTCAAGCTAATATCTTTTAACCGTCAAACTTAGCTTGTTATACACAAATGAAATGCACCCTCATTTAGGTTTATGTAACCGTACCTAAACGTGTACACCATGTTGGCTCAACCTTAGTTAACCGCGGTTAGCTATATGAACACTCTCATATCAACCTGTAGATGGTGGATTTTCGACAAAGGGTAAAATTATAAAAGTATACTCCGGATCCGGCAATCGGATGAGTATTGATACCCACGTCTCTCATTAAAGCGTGAAAACTCATAAATCTCTGACTGAGAAGGCTGTCTCTAAGAGTACGTGTGGATGTGTAGTCTCTCAGCTGAGACCATGGCACATCTCATGAATACTGAGAAATTTCAGTAATTACTCCGGATCCGGCAATCGGATGAGTATTGAGGCTCATGTCTCTCAATAAAGCATGAAAGCTCATGCCATAAAACTTCTGATCGAGAAAGTCTCTCAGGGAAGGTGTAGATGTGTAGTCTCCCGGCTGAGGCCACGACACATCTCATAAATACTGAGCAATTTCAGTAATTACTCTGGATTCGGCAACCGGATGAGTATTGAGGCTCATGTCTCTCATTAAAGCATGAAAGCTCATGTCATAAATCTCTGACTGAGAAGGCTGTCTCTCAGAGTACGTGTATATGTATAATCTCTCAGCTGAGGCCACGACACATCTCATGAATACTGAGCAATTTAAGTAATTACTTTGGATCCGGCAATCGGATGAGTATCGAGACTCATGTCTCTGTGCATGAAAGCTCATGCCACCTATGATGGAGAAAGTCTCTCAGAGAAGATGAAGATGTGCAGTCTCTCAGCTGAGGCCACGACACATCTCATATTGTATAGAATCGAAAGATTGGGCGGCTCCTCGATAGCATGTCTGCTAGTATAGAGCGACAACGTCTTCGGGATGTAACCAGATTTTCCCCGACTATGCAAGAGGAATATGACGCTCCAGCAAGTTCATAGTGCTCAACCCTCAGATAATTAATTCTCCTAGACAGGAAGCCCTTCTAGTATAAAGCCAGCAATTAATTATCTTAAATCGTCTGAATATCCAGCAATATTCTACGATCCATCGTCTGAATATCCAGCAATATTCTACGAGTCGTCAATTAATCGCCTGAATATTCAACAATATTTTACGATTCCTCATTATATTTCGTTACTTCAATCTGTGGTTCTTCTCAGCAGAATTCCACAAGTTAGTAATAAATATTCAACGAAACAGGCATCTGAGCATCCAATAAGCCCTGACAAAAATGGTGTAAGTGTAATTAGAAGATAATGCACAGACCAACATTTTTGAATGCACGAACGAGCATTTCAAAAATACGAACGAACGAGGAACCTATGCAAAATAGGAAGGGAAAATAATAATAAAATATTAAGCAAAGGTGCCAGGGGACTAGGCTCACCGGCCGGCCAGTATGCCGTGACTAGTCCCGCGTCCAATTTTATATTTTATCATATTTTTACTATTTTCACGATCTCATGAAAATCCTCTTGTTCCAGCAAATTTCCTTTATTTCAAAGAAATTATCTAAATCACATGATTTTATCAAAAATAATAAAATTAGGGAAGTGTCGCGGGACCGCCGACCGGCCGGTCATGCCTTGGCCGTGTCCGGTCCCACACCTCACGTCCCATTATTTTATTATTCCTTCTCAAATTATGAAAATTCCTTGATTTTATGAATTTTCCCTAAAATCATGAAAATTACCTAATTTCATGTATTTTTATCTAAATCACATGATTTTATCAAAAAGAATAAAATTAGGGACAGGTGTCGTGGGACCGCCGGCCGGCCGGTCATGCCTTGGCCATGGCCGGTCCCACACCTCACGTCCCAGTATTTTATTATTCCATCTCAAATTATGAAAATTCCTTGATTTATGAATTTTCCCTAACATCATGAAAATTACCTAATTTCATGTATTTTTATCTAAATCACATGATTTTATCAAAAATAATAAAATTAGGGACAGGTGTCGCGGGACCGCCGTCCGGCCAGTCATGCCTTGGCCGTGGCCGGTCCCACACCTCACGTCCCATTATTTTATTATTCCTTCTCAAATTATGAAAATTTCTTGATTTTATGAATTTTCCCTAAAATTAACTAATTTCATGTATTTTCTCTAAAATCATGGAAATATTAAAAAAATTAGGAAAACTTGTGGGACCGGGCTCTAGCCTGCCGGCCATGCCCTAGTCGGTCCCACACGCCCATTATTTTATTATTATTTGGTGTTTGGTTTCCTGATTTCATGAAAACTCCCTGATTTCAACAAAATATCTTGGTTTTCAACAAATCCCTTTGATTTTATGAAAATTATCTAAAATCATCAAAATTACATAAAATTGGGAGGATTGCCTTGGGACCCGCGCCCATTGGCCGGCCGGCCATGCCACGGCCATTGCTGGTCCCACACTCCCATTCCCTATTTTATATTTTAATTTATGTCTCTCATCTCATGGAAGTTCCCTAATTTCGCCAAACTCTCCAGTTTCATGGAATTTCCCTTAAATCAGAGAAAAATACATAAAATCACATAAAACTGGGAAAAGCATGTGGGACCGCGTGTCATCCGGTCGGCCATGCCCTAGCAGTGGCCGGTCCCACACCTTGTGATTCCTTGTTTATTTATTATTTTCATCATCTCATGTATTTTTGCCGGTTTCAGCAAAACCATGGAATTTGCATATTTTCTCAAAATGTTGCTCAAACGTGCATTAGAAAATATCAAAATTCTCAAGACTGAAGCACGGACACTATGGTGACACGTGCACATCCCCTTGACCGACCAAGGGTGACCCTGAGGCTTGCAAACAGTTGGTCCCGCATGTTTTAATGATTTTAACCTAATTTGCTCAGTTGCTCATATTAGGTTCGAACTCTTCCCAAACAATTGGAAGTTCGCTCAAATGACCATCTACTGGTCCCACGACCATCAAGATCCGGTCTCATGACCTCTTGGTCTTCTACATCAGGTTTTATGATTTGTTGTTAACACCAGCACGATCAAAGTAAACTACAATCGATAAGTCTTCATTATCCCATGATAAGACTTCTGAAGCAGATGTAACATCATTCATACTTGGATGGAACTAACTCCTTCAACATACACTGGGAAATCTGAGGTGATTCCATGAAACTTCATCAACGGGATTTCTCTACATCACAATCCCCTGCATGATTGAGGAACTTCTTCTCTTTACAAATCACGTCCAGTATGAAAACTACTGATGTTATCTACCGCAACAACGTAGACTTACTGACAAAGACAGTTCATGATAAAGTTATGCTTTCAGGAGCATTCAAGTTGAACTCTCAGTACACCTTCATCTTAGGGACGCTCAACTCATCAACTAATTCGTGAATGTAAAAGGCTCACTGGATGAAGGAGCAAAGATTATATCTATAATCATGATTCTAGCCTTTTCGGTCTTTGGAGCAACTTCAACCATGGTATCGGCATCAACAATAATCTCTAGAGGAACACAATCCATGATCTCAGCATCGACAAATATCTCTGGAGTGTAATCATTCATGGTTTCAGCACCAACAACGGTCTCAGGAGCAACATCCTCAGGGCTTCATCAACTAATCATTCTCTGAAGTGTTACATATGAAGCGGACTTCTATAAGAACCAATGATTCATATCAAGATGTGTAGACCTAATAACATGCTCACATGAAAGTCTTCCCAAAGCTGGCACGACTGGTGGGCATAAACCAGAGTCTTCTACAAGATGTTCTCATCACCTCTACAAATGAGATACAACACACTTCAGGCCATGGGTTTGCAAAAACGTACCAATGGGTGAGGAGTGGGGCAATGTTTCCTCAAAGAAAGATGTTCGTCTATGTCTCTTCTACAACATACCAAAAGGGTGCATCAATCGGACATACGAGCTGAAAGATATGGCCTTTACCGTCAGGTCTACGAAATCTGAAAAATTTGTACGGGATTACAAATTACAAATGTGCACGCTTCGTTGGATGACCTCTACAACTCCAAATTGAGTGATTCTTGTCTCATTAGACAACTCATTCTTTTAGCTTCAAAAGTTTGGGTCAAGCATAAAATTCCGACGTCGTATGAGGTTCCTACAGCTTCCAGAGCGTACAACATGCATGCAGCAATTCTTAGACGGGATTCATAACTTCCACGGTCGATCGGTGTCCCCAGGTCTTTTCGCTAAGTCCTTCATCAAGGTACCTCCAACTTTGAACACCTGGGTCTTTACATCAATTTTTCTACCTGGGTCCTCTATACAATCTTTGCCAGAAGAAGAGGAAACGAAAAGGAGAGATTTAACAAAATACTGGGGACTGACGATCCACTGATCATGACGATCAGTTTTACAGTCCAAGACTCGTGACACCATACTCTCATGTGCTAATCATTCATCATAAAAGCAATGTTACCACCGGGACATGAAACCATGGTCATTACATCATCCCGTCTCGAGAGCAACCTCAGCTACAGTCTCGTGACCAGGGTTTCAGAAGTGATGTTCTACGACTGACAAAAGCAAGATGGCGCTGCAAGCACCATGCTCATGTATCAATCAAATGGTCCTGATCTCAAAGGAATCAATGACATTAAAAGCCTTCACCAACCGATCAAGACACAAGTGAATGGTCTAAAGACACAACATGAATGTTTTACAACAAGCTCGTCTGAGATGATTTTACACTGCCCTGTACAAACCGACGAGCTTAGAGCAATTGGTGAAGAATTTGTGGATGGGTCGTACACCATTCTCTTCGTATGGATGTCCTCTTCAACATATCCAAAATTCACAGCAATTGAAGAAACGAGCAAAGAGTTGTGGCCAAAACATTGGAGTACATGCCAGTTGAAAATTTTCTGAAGGTCTCCTGGAAGTTTACTGTTTCGTCGATTTCGGATCCTAAACATGCTCGGAACCCAAAAATATTCTTTGATAAAGTTTGGAAATTTCCTGGGCATGAGGATACATGGATAGACCGCAAAAATCCAACATCGAACGAAGATTTTACAACAATTTCAATGAAGACCTAATTTCTGAATTTTCTGATGACGAGTTATGGCGAGATTCTTCGTCCATCCACATCTGAATCAGGAGCTACACCATCAACACAAAGACGAACTTCATCTTCAGCCGATAGTCTCATTTGCTGAAGTCGGTGGTGCTTATGCTGATAAGGGACGACTCACAGATGATCTAGAGACATACGAAGTACCAGCTTTCCAGCGTCTCTGAAAGGTTGATTCATCCCAGGAAGAACATCTCTGCAAACATCTTTATGTTTAACTTGATATTTCTGGAGTGTTCGCCGGAAGATCCAGAAGGGTGGTTGTAACCATAAGTCACCACTATCTGAGGCGAAATACATGGAGTCATGGATATACCAACAATAAGCACGCGCCGGCCGTCCGGTCATGCCTTGGACGTGGCCGGTCCCACACCTCACGTCCCATTATTTTATTATTCCTTCTCAAATTATGAAAATTCCTTGATTTTATGAATTTTTCCTAAAATTACCTAATTTCATGTATTTTCTCTAAAATCATGGAAATATTAAAAAAAATAGGAAAACTTGTGGGACCGGGCTCTAGCCGGCCGGCCATGTCCTAACCGGTCCCATACGCCCATTATTTTATTATTATTTGGTGTTTGGTTTCCTGATTTCATGAAAACTCCCTGATTTCAACAAAATATCTTGGTTTTCAACAAATCCCTTTGATTTTATGAAAATTATCTAAAATCATCAAAATTACAAAAAATTGGGAGGATTGCCTTGGGACCCGCGCCCATTGGCTGGCCGGCCATGCCACGGCCATTGCCGGTCCCACACTCCCATTCCCTATTTTATATTTT
The DNA here is from genome assembly GCF_003573695.1 of Papaver somniferum. NCBI lineage: Eukaryota > Viridiplantae > Streptophyta > Magnoliopsida > Ranunculales > Papaveraceae > Papaver > Papaver somniferum. The sequence goes on from NC_039360.1 coordinate 73,871,171, forward strand.
AATTTATGTCTCTCATCTCATGGAAGTTCCCTAATTTTGCCAAACTCTCCAGTTTCATGGAATTTCCCTTAAATCAGAGAAAAATACATAAAATCACATAAAATTGGGAAAAGCATGTGGGACCGCGTGTCAGGCGGCCGACCATGCCCTAGCCGTTTCCGGTCCCACACCTTGTGATTCCTTGTTTATTTATTATTTTCATCATCTCATGTATTTTTGCCGGTTTCAGCAAAACCATGGATTTTGCATATTTTATCTAAATGTTGCTCAAACGTGCATCAGAAAATATCAAAATTCTCAGGACTGAAGCACGGATACTATGGTGACACGGGCACATCCACTTGACCGACCAAGGGTGACCCTAAGGCTTGCAAACAGCTGGTCCCGCATGTTATAATGATTTTAACCTAATTTGCTCAGTTACTCATATTAGGTTCGAACTCTTCCCAAACAATTGGAAGTTCGCTCAAATAACCATGTAGTGGTCCCACGACCATCAAGAGACGGTCTCATGACCTCTTGGTCGGCCCCTCATATTTTCTACATCAGGTTGTATGATTTGTTGCTCACACGAGCATTATTTCAGTAAATGATTAAACCAACATTTAATCATTCTTTCACCAATTGGTCCTCAAGAGACTTTGGTATTTTTTGTTCATTCGAGCATCTGGGCGTTATATGGTGAACCTGTCATCCCATGTAGCCGGTCCCTTGTTGATTTGCAATAATCATCATTTCGGTAAAATTAGGGGTTTGAATCCAGAGCTCTGCAGAAACGTGATTCTGTGTAGATTCGAACACTCTGATAATTTTATGTTGATTCCATGATTGATATTCAAATTTATTTTGCTCGACCCTGCAGTTAGTAACTTAAATTAATATTTTATTTGGTCTAGCTACCAACAATTCATCAAAAGAAAAATATTTGCTCGAACTAGCAATATTCGCTCGAACCGGCAATATTTATTCAATTAGCAATATTCGCTCAGACTAGCAATATTTGCTCAAATCAAAGAATATTGGTTCAACTACCAATATTCAACAATTTAGCAACACAGTTTTGCTCGTCTTAGGTTATAATGATACCTCGTCTCAGCAAACACATTAAATTCATGAGTTTCGAAACATTTGCTAATCATGTTCAACTCAGCGCTACATGGACTCATCGTCCCATAAAGTCAGCAACTGACTCCAAAATCACGATTTTTCCATCGTGTCACATGGGGGGATATTAACTAGGTTTTGGTCTGGCGGTCTACGGCACGTGTGTTCACCCACGACGATAATGTGAGCAAGTCGTGCAATCAGTTGGAAGAGTCAGCAAAGTAGTGGGTGGAAAGTTAACCAAGTCTCTGCACGATGAGTAATTGGTTTTAACACGATTTCCCCATTTCCCACTCTCTGATTACAGCAACTGTCACACTTCATGGGATCATGGTGTTTTCAACTCCGGCATTATAAAATGTCTCTGAATCCTGATTGAAAATAAGAAGTTTTCGAACACTCGAACAACATTCGCCAAAACGAGCAATTTCTCATCAAAGTTCATACAGACAATCTTTCGTCTACGCGAACTCACAGAAATTACTCTCAATTGAGCAAAATTCAATCATTCAGAGCATTTTCACACTAAATTCACAACACACCTACAATCTCAGATCACCATTGATCTCACGCATTTCTCAGCTTCCCTCCTACAGATCAACCCATCCTCTCTTGTGACTGAATTGACTCTGGAACAACCATTGTTCTTGGTTTAGGCCGGGGTCTTACAGATCGATCTCTCGAACTTAAAGCACTCCCTTCTTGCAGTGCATCTGTGTGAGGTTCAACATTTCGCTAGGTTCAAGGAGTCTCCACACGGTCGACTCTTCAATTCCGTAAAACCAGCAAATCGTTTTGCCCCATCCGCACAACCTTATTCATCTTAACCATAACTAGTTCAAATGACTCAAATGAAACTAGTTAAACAGTTGTTCAATTGCTATATTATCATAGAAGTATACAAGAACACAATTGAAGCAAAATCGGATTGATTCACTCGAATATATAAATGTATTAGTTCATGATTCAACCGATTTTAGAACTTTAACCACTCAAGTATGCAAACAGGTACGCATACTTAAGTGCCGGTCTGAGTTTGGGTTCGCCAGTATGTAAACGGGTATGCATACTTAGTACACTTCCAAATCCCATTAGAAATTCCCGGACCTATACCTTACGCAAGTATGCGTACCGGTATGTGTACTTGGTACACCGAATTTCACAACTTCAATTACGCATACGGGTATGCATACTTTAGTTCCGGTCATGGATCACATACATGCAAGAATGCACAATATGTTTATAATCCAATGATGGTTAAGTATTCTAAACTCTTATTTCAATCATTGAAACTTTCTTCGAGGATGACAATAACCGTTTTCACACACTATTAGCATCAAAGCAATTTTCAAGTTATTGAAATAATCATAACGAAACATTCCAAGTCTACACCAAATGATTGTATCACACAAACCATGTAAGATGTTACTCGGCGATTCTCACATGATCAAGATGAACTTGATTGAAGCGAAAGCATACCAATACATATTCCGAGAAATATGTAAGCGAGTTAAACTCAGCTCGAAATCTCAAATGTGTATAATAGAAAACTATATCGTAGAACGACTTATGTCTCAATATAGGAGATAGAGTATAAACAGACTTTCGAAGTGATAGATGAGTTTCAGTCTCCACATACCTTTTATTGATGAAATTCCACAAGCTCGCCTTAGTAGTTCTTCGTCTTTAATTGATAAACGGCGTGAAGTCTAATGCTCAACTACACAATTTATCCTAGTCGGAGACATCTATAAGTAGACTAGAAATCAAGACTTATAGTTTTGATCAGTAACATTGACAAACAAGCTTGAGATAGCAACTCTTGCGAGTTCGATCGAGCAGTGCTCTAACAATCTCCCCCTTTGTCAATTTTAATGACAAACCTATCAATACATGTGGATTACAAAATAAATAAACTTTGTAGCTTCTCATCCAAATGCTTGATCTCCTTGGTTCTTTGTAGTTGCAGGAAATCCTACACTACACCCCTCATATGATTTCGTTATTACTCAACTCATTTTTATATTTACACTCTTAATTTTATTGATCAATCTTTGAATGTTCTTACAACTAAAGATAAAGGAATCAAGAATGACCTCTGCTCTAGACTTTCTCTCTCCTATTTACTTGTTTCTTACTCAAAAAGATCTCTCTACTTTCTTTACAACTTGAACGACTATTTACAGGGAAATACATAGTGGATGACAGCTAATCTGTCCTTTATTTTCGGGTATGGTCTGCGATATTCTCGCAACCTTACAAATTTTAATTTCGCAATCTCTCTAATTTTCGCAGGACTATCACATCTTTCTCGTGATCCTAGCTGACGTCGTTTATCGTATCATTTCAGAAATTGTTCTGCGACGCTGTTGTGTTGTGTTGTTGATAATTTCGCTGAAACATTATCGTTGCGAGATTCTGATCCTACATCTTGCCTCTTCTCATATCTTCTCTACACAATAGAGAATGATGTGAGAAATGCCGCAGCTATTCATCTCTTCATATTCTGCATTTATCACACGTATTCTTTCTTCCATTTGTTTCTTGACACGTCTTCTGTAACCGCTGCTTTTCAACCGCTCACGTCTTTTCGTCTTAATGGTGTTTATTTCTTCGAGTAAAAAAAAATCTCCTTTATATACTCTTCTTTCCACTTTCTTTTTACTTTCTCTTCTATTTTTATTCTCTCATCTCTGCAACTCTGTTATTCTTCTGCAAGTTCTGCTGCTGTAATTTTTCCCCCTTCAATCCTCTTACTTTTTATTCATTCCCATACTTTATATTCAAATATGGCTCCAAGTGGTCATAGACATGAGAAGAATTTAAAAGATGTCCAACAATATCTTGATGATAAAGGTTTCACACTCTCTACCATTCCTGGTGAAAATGCCAAATCAATTATTTCTGTCAAACTTTTCTCTGATCAGTACTGTGATGATCAATCAATCATAATTTCGCTAGGTCAGATTCTCGTACGTCTCCCTATTCCTCTTTATGACCCAGATCTTCCTTTATTCCTTGAAATTCTTGCTCACTCGGGATTTTCGCGAGCTATCTTCCAACTGAGTGGGGACTGCATCCGTCTGATGCTAGAGTTCGCTAACCATGGTGCTGGTAAAGGATCTCTGTACTCCAAAGAACTTAGGGATCCTAAATTCCCAGACCTAGAGATAATTGCTGATAAATACACAGTAGCGAGTTTCTTTGAGAACTATGAACTTATCTCCATGAAGAAAGAAAATACTCGCTGGGGTATTCGCTTAAAAAGGAAAGATAACATTGATGAAGCTAAAATTATCATGCAAGGTATTGACTGGCATTCTAGTAAAAACACAACTCCTCGCCAATCCAAAGATGATAAATGGTGTGTTTTTCCTTTAATGCTAAAAGGACCTTACATTGCTGGGTCAAATGTTCTTCCTGCGAATCTCGCTGCTTATCAACCTTGGGTTTTCTCTTGGCCCGAGAAGGAGAAAGAGGTATGTTTCTTACCATTTAACTCACTTTATATTTCTTTATTTATTTTTATTATTCTGTTCGCTAATTCTTGCGACATTCTGCAGATCCAAAAACTGAAAGATAGTTATAACAGGACTGGGAAAACTAGTACTCTGTTAGCTCTTCGCTCATACACAGATGAGGTAAGAAATTTTCTCTTATGATTTTAAACTGTATATTGTTGCTTCCATTTCTTATTTCTATCTGTGTGTGAAGATTATTGCTGAAATAGAAGAACCTGCTGATGTTGCGAAGACTGGTGATAAAGGTAAAGGTGCTCTTCGCAGAGAAAAATCAACTGCTCCTCCTTCAAAAAAAAGGAAAGTCCGTTCTTCTTCCCCTTCAAATATTCCTTCTCAAGAAAGTGACAAGGATGATGAGGATAATGATGACCTTCCCGCAAGTGAATATTTTCCACCTGAATCTTCTATGGCTAAGCTCTCTGGCCTCTTTTCTGATTCTCTGCAAGGAATGGGAGATAGCCAATTCGCTAACACCTGCAAGGCTCTCGCTACAATTTGCGATGTCCCTTTGCTAGATGGTGATAGTTCTCTTCGTGGAGTTTCTAGATCAGTGACTCCCGACTTCTTGCATTCCCTCAATAGTTTGGTATATTTTTATCCTTTTATTTCTTCATTTTCATAACTCAAAATTTCTTTATATATTAATATTTTTTTATATTTTCTCGCAGGATGGAAAAGCTTCTTTCGCTGTTGCCTCAGATCTAGAGAGGAGACGTGAAAATCTTGAAAAGAAGAATCTTCAATTTCGCACTAAGAATGAAGAATTGGAAGCTGAAGTTAAGGGCCTTCGCGAGAAAAATAGACAATTAGAAATTGATTCTTCTTCGTATAAGAACAAAATCTCTAGTCTTCAGCAAGATAATAATCAGCTTTACAGTATGTTACTTTTATCTTTTCCCTTCATTCATTCATCCTATTGTTTTATCTTATTTAAATGATCCTTTTTGCACACATTTATGGTCTTTCTGATGAAGCTGCCCTTCTTCGTTCATTCCCTAATTCCTTGGATAATGATACTCTTCTTGAGCGTCTTAACATTTCCTTACATATCTTCTCAAATGATAGAATTTCATCTCTTTCTCTTAATGAGCTTAGATCTAAATTTCGCCTCTTAGAAATTGACCATAGATCTAGTTTAGGTTTAGCCAACATATTTAAGCGTCTCCTTCTTGATTCTAAAGAGAAAACCCATGAGTTAAGAACCAAAATTAGCGGTCTCATAGATGATAAGGATCGCATCTCTGATCAAGGTGCTAAGGCTTTGGCGAAATTCCAAGAGACTCTTCTTGAAGTTCAACTTGAACGAGATGAAGCTAACCGCAAGAACATCGAACTCTGCGAAAGGGAAAATCAAATTCGTTCTCGTCTTCTTATAAGTAATGAGGATGAATTTGTTTGGGATGCGAAAATCTTAGATGATGCTAGAAAATATTTAGGTGTAAATGTTAGTCTCCAAGTTGAGCATACAGCCTTGATTAGAGATATGATTTCTGACAGAGAAGGTTACTAACTGCTCTTCTTTACTAATCTTTTGCTTCTTATGAATTTTCATCAAGTTAATAATTGATTGTCTTTTGCTCGCAGATTCTGAAAATAGATATCGTGAAAAGATTGAGGAACTCGAAGCTGAAAAGGAGGAACTCGCAAAGAATCTTTCTTCTCGCAACGACAAGTATTCTAGATTAAAGAATCAAATCAAGATCACTGTTGCGAATTTTAAGAATGATGCTATGCATTTTCGCAATCAAACTATCCAAATGGTTTGTGACGATCATAATATCCCATTCTGATTATCCTTGTCTCTTGGAAGATCCCACAGAATACTCCCAGTCTGATTATTTCTGATAGCGAAGCTGATGATGAAGAATCTGATGTGATGAAGTTCTGATGGTGATGAAGATTCTGACGCAGACGAAGAAGGGAACAAGTCTGATGAAGATAATGAAGGATCAACTAAGAAGTAGTCTTTGTTTCTTTCTTTGATTCTGTAATACTTGTACATTTATTCCTTCTTTCTGTATATTTGTGTTTCTTTCATTTTGACCTGCATTCATTAAAACAATTCTTCCTTGCAATACAGTTAATCAATATAATCATTAATTTTTGAATCTTTGAGTAAATCTATCATATGGAGACAAATAACATTTTCTAATTTCATTCATTCCCATACTTGCCTCTGTTATTTGTATCCAAGAGAGATTTTTATTTTATGCCTCAATTTCGCAGTTAATTATGTATTCGCAATCTTATGCGAAGTGAATTTTGATTCTTTTCAAAATCTCATTCCTGTGTGGTCTTATTTTTTCCTAATTAAAGGTCTTATTATGCCACCTCTTGTCATTGCGACAAAATCGCAGGACGTCCTTGCACTTTCATGCAAAAACCCATTGATCTTGCCTTAACTTTTTCTTTTGTATTATGGCCTCTTCAGGAATGTTGCGACAATATGACAGGCCTAAATATTCTTGCGAAAATAAAGCCCCATGACATTGCCGTCTTGCGACGAAATCGCAGGACGTCTTCGCACTTTCATGCGAAAACCCATTGATCTCGTCTTATCTTTTTCTTTTGTATTATTGCCTCTTCAGGATTGTTGCACAAATATGACAAGCCTTAATACCCTTGCGAATAAAAAGCCTCATGACATTTGCGTCTTAAGACACTTATCAGCTCCCTAATGGAGGGTGCCCCTTATCTCCCCCCTGGTTGCCCCTTCAAGGAGGCGTACTTCTACCATACAAGGTTAGCTCCTCCCATCCAGTCTTAACAACAACCAGTTGTTTTCGCAGCCTCTTATCCCTTTTACCTATAGGGCTTATGGTTACGAGACTGCACCCTAAGTGGGGTTTTCTTCAGGCCGAGTGCAGTATAAGCCAAGACTTGTCAAGAATGGCAAAGTACGCTTCAAACGTCCCTGGCACTCTTGACTCAACCGTGTACCTCGGCGCCTTGATCAGATCTGCACTCCTTGGGAGAGTCCTTATTACCTTAGTCGCCCAACCTAAGTCATATGCTTAAGCTGAGAATCCAAGGTGCCTCTCCCGGATGGGCTTTATTGACCCCAAATCTCCATGACTCAGGTTCCGGTGGCGGTGTAGCCTTTCCCTGAGCCATGCAACAGGTACCCCCTTTACGTACTTTAGGTCTTACATTTGCCTCTTGCGAAATTGTATTCGCGAACTAGGGTGTACGCCATAAAGGTTCGCCTCTTTCTTTTTGTCATTTTTCTCTGATTATTTCTGTAAAATTCATTATCTCTGCGAGAGTCTCGCACATCATCATATTGTATTTGATTTCGCAATCTCAATTTTGTCATTCAATCAAATGTATTTTTGAGAATTTTACTTATTGCGAGAGTCGCAACAACTTAATCATTCATACATTTCTTGTTTTTATTACCTTTGCATCCTCTGCTTCTTTATTATTTTCTGCTACTGCTTCCTTGGTAGTGGTATGTTCATCATTTTTATTCTGAGCTAGCATTAGTTTCGCACATCATCTTCTTCTTTTCTTTCGATTGCATCCACCATCAACCTCTCACTTCTGTGTATCTTTGATTTTGTGTCGCCAGTTTTCCTTCTTGTTTGCTCTTCCTTCGCAAGATTCTATCTCAGTTTCGTAACACCTCTTTCCTTCAACCCAATCTCCCTTTATGATTCCTACACCACTGGGGTGAGGGAATTTGATGCACTGGTGGAAAGTTGAAGCTACACCTAGAATCCCATGTAGCCAAGGTCGACCAATTAACGCATTGTAGGGTGATTCTACATCAACGACACAGAATAAGATTTCGAAGATATTCCCTTCAATGGAATTCGCATAGTAACCTCCCCTTTAGGCTTGTTAGCAGTACCATTAAAACCATATATCTATATGTTGATGGTATAAGATCATCATCTCTTCCTCCCATAGTTTTATAAGTATGATAAAATAAGATGTTCACAGAGCTTCCAGTATCGATTAGAATTCTATTAATTGCCCATGAATCTTCAGCTTCATCATCCTCATCTTCTTTCGGTTTTGGATTAATTTCTAATTTTACTACCAATGGATTATCATGCACCTCTTCTCCTTCGGGAATTTCTTCTGCGGTAAAAGAAATGATCTGTTTCTGCCATTCCTCTAGTGGCGAGATTTTCGCAATATTCATAATTTCTCTTCCATCGTTATCTCTTGCGAACACTCTACTCAAAACATTATCATGAAAATCTTCAATTGTCTTATATGAATGTACGATAGAGTGACAGAATAGATTTTTTGCTTTTGCACCAACTTCTATGAAGAATGTTTCCTTCTTTTTCATCGTGTTCACTTTGTGATGCTCTGGTGGTGGTGAGTGGTTGAGATTGTGGATGCCCTACCAAAAGTGGTTTAGTTTTCCTTGATCTATCATTCTCAAAATAATTCTTTTTACATTTCTGCAATCATTTGTTGTATGTCCATGAAAATGATGATAAGAACAAAACTCATGGCTTCTGTGGTTTGGAGGTGGTTCCGTTCCCATGTTCCATGGTGTTGGTATATTCTCCATCAAATTATAGCTTCCCATATTTCTCCACACTTGCATTTAGAGGTGGCATCTTGATTTCTTCCCATACTACCTTGTGACCTCCTTGTCCTCTATTATAGTTTTGTCTTTGACCTCCATAAGTTTCTTGTGGTTGATCGAGTCTTTGAATCTTGTTATTTCCACCACGATTGTAGAAATTTCTTTCTCTTTCATACTCCTCTTGATCTCGGCTTCCCATAGCCACTAGTTTCTGTTGACTGTTACCCGTCACCTTCTCTTGTTGTATTTGCGAAGTATTCGCTACTGTATTTATTAGCTTGGGTAATAAGCTTGCATTCTCTGTTTGTGAGTTGGTGTTCGCAAATGGATATGATTCCATTTCATTTTTCCTTTCCTCTAGAGCAATGTATTCTTCTTAAAGTTCTCGCAATTCGGTCATTGTGATCGTATTCTTGACTCTGAAAATTTGGACATACAATAGGTTTGTTGCAAACATAGCATTGATAAATGATAATATAAGATATCTCTCGTCTACACAGCCAGCCATTTCGCTACACATAGTTCTCCATCTTTTAGTCAGGTGTTTCAAACTTTCGCCAATCCTCTGTTTTAATCCAAACACATCTTCTATACCAGGTTGCGAAGAATTATTACTTATATATGCCCCTAAGAATGTAGTCTGCAAATGATTGAAGGATGTTATTGTGTTCTTTGGTAGACCTTCAAACCATTTTAACGCCTCTCCTGTTAAGCTGGATGCGAAATATTTGCACAATACGGCATCATGATTTTCCCATTGTAACAGGCACCTCACATAGGCTTTAATGTGTTGAATTGCACAAGTTGTTCCATCAAAAATGCTGGTTAATGCGGGAAAATTGCATTTCGGTGGCATTCCTCCTAATTGTACTTCCCTTGTAAATGGAGTTTTCGCAGCTTCTTCTATTGCTTCATCCAATTGTCTTCTGCCTACTTCTCCTCTATTATTTAGCATTCCTCTCGTTTCTTCTAATTCTTTCAAGATTTGTTTATTTACACCTGAATTTTGATCCATTGGTCTTTTTAATTTCTCCTCTCTTTTTCTGCGTTCATGTCTTTCTTCTCTCGCGAAATTTGGCATTTCTTCTTCATTATCCTCATCTCGTCTTCTTCTGCGATTCTCTTCCTCATTTATATCTTGAATTTGTATATGATGATGCCTTTCATTTCCCCTCCACGATTTTGTTCATTTCTTATCAATTCCATTCGCTGTCTTTCAGCCATCCTCTGTACTCTATCATACTCTTCATTGAGATTACCGTTATTCCGTTTTTGTGTACACCTTCTTTCTCGGTTGTCGTGATTGTTCTGGCGAATTGTCTCCTGAAGCTCTTGTTCTTCCATTTCCGCTCTCAATCTCTCACGTTCGCAGATTTAACGTGCTTGTTCAGCATAATGTCATTCAATTTCTTCTTCAATCGTCTGTTGATTTCTTTGAGTTTCTCTTTTATGTAAAATTATTCTTCCTTCCTCTCGATTTCCTTCGCCATCTTGGTCATTTCGTCCCTGACGTTGTTCGTTCTCTTGATTTCCACCATTTTGCCCATCATCAAAAGTTTCATTTTCTGGAACGTAACGATCATCAGCTCTTTCTCTATTTTTGCGATATTCTTCATTAAGATTTGATATTTCTTCTTGAATATTGTTTCCAGCATTGATTGTGGGTGAGTTTCGCCTTATTTCTCTTCTAGTCGATCTTGAATATGATTTTGTAATACTTCTCGATCTTCTATTCTGTAGTCTTATATTCTCCATCCTTAATTCGTGATTTTGCCTTGTTAGATTTGCACGTTCTTCTGCCTCAGCTCTTCTTTCTTCATGTATTCTTCGTATCAACGTTTCTAACGCTCCAATTTCCTCATCTTCATGAATTATTCCTTCATCTGCTTCTTGATTTCTCTCTACCTGTCTATGGTTTCTGTTTTGTTGCTCTTCTTCTACTTCTTCTGCCGAATTTGATTGCCAAGTGTGTATACTCACCCTATCATAATCTATATTCCTCTCTTGTACTAGTGTTTGTTGAATTGGTTGTTGAATTTGATTTTCTCTATTACTTCTCATTCTAGTAGATTCTCCCATTTCACTTCTTTCTCTCCCAGCAATTCTCTTGCTTCTTCTAACAGTAGTCGGTTGTTCGGATGTATTTCTTCTTCTAGCCATTTCTTCAATGTTAACAATATTGCAAGAAATTATGTAAAACTCTTAATCAATCACTCTAAATCTTCAAAAATCTCAATATTAATCTTCAACTTTTTCTAGAATAATCTTCAATCCGTCCCTGTTTCTAGTGCCAATATGTAGTTGCAGGAAATCCTACACTACACCCCTCATATGATTTCGTTATTACTCAACTCATTTTTAGATTTACACTCTTAATTTTATTGATCAATCTTTGAATGTTCTTACAAGAAAAGATAAAGGAATCAAGAATGACCTCTGCTTTAGACTTTCTCTCTCCTATTTACTTGTTTCTTACTCAAAAAGATCTCTCTCCTTTCTTTATAACTTGAACGATTATTTTATAGGGAAATACATAGTGGATGACAGCTAATCTGTCCTTTATTTTCGGGTATGGTCTGCGATATTCTCGCAACCTTATAAATGTTAATTTCGCAAGCTCTCTAATTTTCGCAGGACTATCACATCTTTCTCGTGATCCTAGCTGACGTCGTTTATCGTATCATTTATGAAATTGTTCTGCGACGCTGTTGTGTTGTGTTGTTGATAATTTCGCTGAAACATTATCGTTGCGAGATTCTGATCCTACATTCTTCAACATTACTCGAAATATTCGTTACTTCCAAGTACTCCAATGATTCCAAATGTGTTCAATTCTGCATCATTGTTGTTGAAGATCCGAAGCAATAACAATGAGAAAACAGTTGCTCTCAATCATTGTTATACAATGTCATAGTATCATTATACAACATGAAAGTCCAATTGTATCACAACTTTGACAATAATACTATGGTGATATGTACCACTCCCCCTTATTCAATACTTCATTTAAACATGAAAACAACTCCCACTTACATAATGATCCGTAAACCATATGTATTTGTAGTATGAACTACACATTAATGTTAGAGCGTAGCTCGGTTGAACCCATCAAGTGTTGGTATGTCAAGTTTGGTTGACATATTTTAGTGAATCAAAACTCATTTAAAGAGTCGCTTTATTATTTACTAGAGTCAACTTCGTATAGGTTAGCTAGAAAGTTACTAGGATATGAGACTTACAAGTATTATGTGAAGACTTGAAGAATGTGAAGAAGTAGAGAGCTACAACTACGAAATCATCCTTCCTCTTGAGGTTAGTAATATTTGACTTGAACTGTTTCATTCCTAACGTATCTTTCAAGTCGTGCATATTGAAAACATAACTGCGAAGCTGTGAATGATTATACTCTAGTTATACATAGTATTAAGGAATTACAATACGAAATATAACGTCTATCTTTTGAACTTCGTATATAAGACATCGACATAATCGTATGAACGCTATTTTGATTATGTATGGGTATGGGTGAATATTTCGTCATAGGAAACAATGTTTTACATTCGTTTAACGGAAATACAATTATTAAACTTGTTTTGCGAATCGAAAGGGAAATCGCTAGGCTTATTGGTATTGTTATTCACTGCAAATCTTTGGATTACCAATATGTGTGTTTAGTATAACCGCTCATAACTTGTTTATGTATCTTGGTAAAACTATTCACAATGCCTGACTTTTGTATTGGTATGACTTTTATTAGTGAAATCGATCTTAAGTAATCACCTGAGATGGTATGATCGATATGTTGTAATTGGTTTGACCAACTCTAGACATTGGGTAACCGATTCTAGCAAGAGGTGCAACCGATCACAAGTATGTGGAATCGATCCTTGTAAGAGGTACAACAAGTCTTAGTAATTGGTAACCGATCCTATGACTTGTGCAACCGATCACAAGTAAAATACCATAATTATATGGTAATCGATCCTAGTACCTAGTCAACCAATTTTTGGGAAGCTAGTGTGACCGATCCTAGTACCCACATGGAGGTAGAACCGAAGCTTTATGTTTTGGTAGAACCGTGAAACCCATTAATGGTGATTTGATAGGATAATCAATCAGATAATTCTTGGAAGTCAGATGAACCAATTATAAACTCGTTTGGAAGTGTGGAAAATCGGTTACAAGATTGTAAATATGAAAAAGGATTTACAAAGTAAAGATGTCGACATACTTTGAACATGTGCAATAATTCTTATCTTTTATTGTTCAAAGATATTCCTTAATAACTAAAGGAGAATCTCGGATCGAAATAAATTGAGAATCTTTTAATTAAGGTTTTTAGTTTTACATGCTTTTAATTTCTAGCAATTTAATGCATATCTTTAGAAAATAAAAATTGGTAATGTGGATTTACTAATTTGAGATTTTCTACTGAAATTTCGGTCAATATTTGGATAGAGCATTTCCAGGAATTATGAAAACCAAATTTGGAAATATATTGCATATCTTGAGAATATTTTCGGTTTTAGAAATTCCTTGGTGTCCAAACTTCCTTGGTCTATAAATATTGAAGTTTGCATTCCGAGCAAACTAATCCTCAGAGCCAGCAAAACTATCTAGTTGTGTTATTACTGGTGGAGCCATCTATTCGGAGAGGAAAGTACCCTAATTAGGAGAAATCTCTTATGACCGCTCGTTTTAAAGACTTCTTTGGGATTGGGAAGCTCTACGAGTACCATTGGTGGGAAACTAGATAATTGCAGTTTATTATTAGTTTTCGATTGATTTGATTGACTAACGGTTGTTGAACTTTGATTTCACCTAGTTTGTCTATTCTTGAGAATCTTCTATTATGATATAAGATTCACTCAAACTAGATCGAAGTATCGACGGGGATCTTTAGAACTGTTTGTAGATCTAAAGACGTCATGTGATAATCCATCATTAACAGACTCCGTTCTGTGTGTGATTGATCACAAGAGATTCAAGTTGTTTGTGTGCAGGTGTTTATTGAAGATCTAAGAAGATTTGAAGACAAAGAAGATTTCTTATTTGAGTTCATAATCTTTGGTGTGCACAAAACTTGATCGGCTGGGGATCCAACTATAATCGATTTATCTTTGTGATAACCTTGATTGATTAGTTGAGTAGATCGGCATCAATACAATTCTTTGTGATTAAGAGTACTGATTGCATAGTCTAAACAATTACTTTGGTAGTTGTGATCTAAGAACCTGACAAAGGAGTTTATTGGGATAAACGGAAGAGCCTTTTTTCAAACTCATATCACTTATTTGAAAAGAGTTGTTACCGAACAGATTTGTTGTTCCTTTACTGTTTGGAATACGAACCAAAGGAATTGTTCCAAGTGCGTGACTTATTACAAGTTGGAGGCGCAGGGATACTGAGGGAACTAGGTGAACTATAGGTTTAGTTGCTTGGTATCAAATATACGAAGTTGGTTTAGATTTTGTATAGCGGCTAAATTCTGAGAGTATTAAATTCTGGACAAGGTCTCGGGGTTTTTCTGCATTTGCGATTTCCTCGTTAACAAAATCTTGTTGTGTCTTTTACTTTTCTATTTCCGTAATTATAATTGATTTATTATAATTAGAAGTAAAATACACAAACATTAATTCCTAATTACTTGATATCAATCCTATAGTGTTTGGTTAAGTATGAACCTATTATCAAGTAATCATACTTCGTTGTTATATTGTCTCGATCTTGTATCCATAATCAATCACACAAGTTATCTTGTTGTCGTATTTTTTCCATTTCGTATCCATAGACGATCACACGAAGTGTGAACCGATTAGTTGTATTGTCTCGACTCAGTCCATAGACAATCACTTTCGGAGAAAGGACTTATAGGTGGAAAAGTTTTAGATTGAGGTATATTTGGGTACCCTCGTCTTTTCAATTGGTATCAGAGCAGACAAACACGAAAAGATCTAACAATCTGAGTTTGGTGCGATCCAACCTATAAGAAGTGAAATCGAGTTCTCATGAATCGACTTCAATTAACGTACCGCCAAGATTTGACAGAACAAACTATCTATGGTGGAAATCTGCTATGAGATCTTTTCTTCAATCACGAGACTTTAGTACATGGCTATTAGTCGTCGATGGTTATAATCCCCCGAAAGTAGAAAATTCGCAAACTGAGTTTAAACGCTTAGTGGATTTTTCAAACGAAGAAAACGCTTTTGCTAAGCAGAATTTAGATGGTTTGAATGCTATAATATATGCTATAAGTCGTGATCTACAACATCATGTATCAACATGTCAAACTTCGAAAGAAGCTTGGGATATCTTCAGATCGTATTCGAAGGGAACACATTAGAGAAATAAGTTAGACTTCAAACTTTTACATTTGATTGGGAAAACCTTAGAATGGATGACAACGACACTTTTGAAGAGTTTCATATTAAACTCTCTGAGATAATTAATGCCTCTTTCTCACTTGGAAAGACTATATCTGAAAAGGATATAGTGTGCAAAATTCTAAGATCGTTGCCATCTAGATACGGTTCTAAGAAGCATGCAATCATAGAAGCAAATGATCTTTCAACACTCTCATGAAGCACACTCGTTGGAAAGTTAAAGATCTTTGATCATGAATCACAGTCTATTCAAACTAAAGGAATTGCTTTTAAAGCTGCAAAATTCTGAAAGCTCCAATAGAGAAAAATAGACAGATGGATGATTCAAATGAACAGATTGCAGAAATTCCTGATGATGAAATTGGACAATAATTATCATTGATTACTAGACAGTTTCGAGATCTCTTAAAGAAAAGGCATAAGACATTCATAAAGGATACTCATCGATCTTCTCGACCACACGATCGAGTTCCTGTCAAAAAGGATCAGGAAGAAGATAATGAATATCAGTCTCAGTGCTTTAAGTGTAAAGGGTTTGGTCATATAGCTAAAGACTGTCCCAATCTTAAGAAATACACTGGAAGCAAGGCTCTGGCTGTAACTCTAGATGAGACCTCTGATTCATATGATTCTGAAGAAGAGGAAACAACTAATATTGCATTAGTTGTTAATCTTATTTGTTCCTCCTCCATCAGTGATTTACCCATTTTAAAAATGGACATGTCTTCCGATGTTATTAAATCATCTAATGGTAAAGGGAAAAATAAGACAAGATGCAAAAACTGTCTCAAAAACAGAATTGCTAAAAGTTACATAAGCAACCCAAGTCAATCTCAAGATACTTCGTTAATTCGAGGTAACAAAAAGGGACTCTTTCATACAACACTAGATCCAGAACACTCTGGTTGTTCAAAATTCCATAATGAGAGAAAATCTCATACTAATACCACCTGATCGGTATTAGCATTCTTTCCTCACCACGTGTGCCAAATTCAGTGAGGAAGAAGAAAGATCAAGGCACTTATGTGTAGATTTTGTGAATAAAATCTAGTAATTGAAAATATTTGAGATATTCGTATTTATAGAAATATTATATTTTCAGAAGTATGAAAATTATAAAAAGATCCTTCTCTTTCTTTGGTCATTCCTTGTCTGAACTATGAGTCTGGATCCAATGTCTTCTCTTGATAAGATGCTAGATCAGAAAGATCACTTTAAGAATAAGTCTGCATCTTCTTTTGATATAGATAAATCAAAGAGCAAAATAAAAAAGAGAGATTGGCTTAGCAAGAAGGAAAGATAGAATATGTTGGAGAAAGATCAGTGTATTGAAGCATTGACACACTTCTGTGTTCAATCAAAGACAGAATTACATGTTCTTGCAGAATCCTTCACGAAAATTTCTCAACTGCAAGAAATTCTGGTCAAACAACAAGGTTATGTACTTGAAGAATTTCACAAGCTGAAGACTGAAAGTAATAATCTACCTTCCTCTAGCATTGAGATGAAGGATTAATCCCAGGAAAATAGACATCAGTTCTTGATTTCTTTCAATAATTGTATAAGGTCTATTTTGAATAAAACTATCTATTATTATGAATAAAATTATTATTTTATAATTTTTCTTGGGATAGTTTTTCGATTACATAACTTGTTCTTGAATGCTTTATATTATTGATATGTATGTTTATGGGATGTTTGATTTCGGTTTTTCATAACCTTAATATTCGATCTCATACTGTGTGAACCCTTATGGTTTGGGTGACTTTTTGGTTTAACATGATTAAGTTCTAGCCCATGTTGGTAGGATTTATCAAAGGATCATAATGGTTTCCGATTGAAACTCATGTGTGAAAAAGTCACAATATGTTGAATCGTTTTTGGTTTAGCATAAAAGCATATGTGTTTCGGGTTTTCAACTTACATCGCATTAGTTAAAACCGATTTTACCTTTCTCTGGTAAAGGTTGGTTTTTGTTGTTGTTATTTTGTCTTTCAAGAGGATGACAACACAGTGATATTCCTCCCCGGAAAGATGCAAAGAAAAGGAGAAGAGGATGTGGAATTTGAGGTAACGAATTTGTTATTTAATCATTTTCCTGTTTAAGAAAAGCATGATTTTATTGCATATATTTATTGCTTTTGCTTAACAAAATTTCGGTACAATTGATGTTTATTCTATTATTTGTGTATGGATGTGTGTGTGATTCAGTTGTTTCCGGTTAAGAAAAACTATTGTTATCTTGCTTCATTGTTTGTTATCAATTGTTTAGGCTTACGAAATTACGGTGCAATTGCAGTACTATAATGTCTATATTTGTTTCAATTGCTTCCGGTTGAGGTAAATAATTATGCAAGTTGATTTATTTGGTTTGTATGAATTGTTTATGGTTTAACAAAAAAGGTTTTCAGGATCAATTGTTTAGTCCAATTGGATTCCGGATAAGAGAAACTAAGTTATTTTTAATTAGACTTATCAAAGTGGAGGTTTCGGTTATTCAAGTCTAATCGAATGCCTTAACAAGAAATGCTAGTTGACTAACTTAGTACTTGTCTTGTTTAAAAGTGAAAGGTCTAAGTTATTATTTGAATAATTAGAACCTGATGAGAAAAATAGAGTTAATTCTGATCTTTATTTTGGTCGTATCGAACAAGCGATTGTATTTGTACAATCGGTTTAGCAAAAGAACTAAAGTACTTAAATTTTTAATTTGCTAAACTATTAGGGAAAATTTCTTCGGGCAATTGTTTCCTTGGTAACATATCAAAAAAAAATTACTTTTTAGTTTCAGTTTTGATATTGGTTATCTAAAATGGTGTGTGGAACACTCGTGCTTAACTCTTATAGGTTGCAAGTCTTTTAAGATTTGTAATATCCTTTCGGTTTGTCTTTTATTTGCTCGTACCTTTGTCATTTAGTGACAAAAGGGGGGGGGGGAATATATGGAGTAAACAAGTGATTTGGTATCACTAAGGAAAGGAAAATGCTGCTTAAACGTTATATCTAACGAAAGAGTAAAGCATAGACTAAGGGGGAGTAACATATCATATTGATACTTGTAGTTATCTTAACGACAAAGGGAATCACAATGACGTCCGGATTGAAAAATTATTTATCTTACCTTTAGGGGAAGTATTAGCTTTGTTATTATAATGTCAACATCGGCATTTATGGATTGAATGTATACAGGTTATTGTGTTGTTGAAACTTGGAATCAAGTGTATGCGTAATGAATTCTTGTAATTTGTTTATCCATGTAAGAGTTTTGTCACTAAAATTTACAAAGGGGGAGATTGTTAGAGCATAGCTCGGTCGAACCCACCAAGCATTGGTATGTCAAGTTTGGTTGTCATATTTTAGTGAATAAAAACTCATTTAAAGAGTCGCTTGATTATTTACTAGAGTCAACTTCGTATAGGTTAGCTAGAAAGTTACTAGGAAATGAGACTTACAAGTATTACGTGAAGACTTGAAGAATGTGAAGAAGTAAAGAGCTACAACGACGAAATCATCCTTCCTCTTGAGGTTAGTAATATTTGACTTGAACTGTTTCATTCCTAACATATCTTTCAAGTCGTACATATTGAAAACATAACTGTGAAGCTGTGAATGATTATACTATAGTTAGACATAGTATTAAAGAATTACAATACGAAGTATAACGTCTATCTTTTGAACTTCGTAAATAAGACATTGACATAATCGTATGAACGCTATTTTGATTATGTATTGGTATGGGTGAAGATTTCGTCCTAGAAAACAATGTTTTACATTCGTTTAAAGGAAGTACAATTCATAAACTTGTTTTGTGAATCGAAAGGGAAATCGCTAGGCTTATTGGTATTGTTATTCATTGAAAATCTTTGGATTACCAATATGTGTGTTTAGTATAACCACTCATAACTTGTTTATGTATCTTTGTAAAACTATTCACAATGCCTGACTTTTGTATTGGTATGACTTTTATTAGTGAAACCGATCTTAAGTAATCATCTGAGATGGTATGATCGATATGTTGTAATTGGTATGACCAACTCTAGACATTGGGTAACTGATCCTAGTAAGAGGTGCAACCGATCACAAGTATGTGGAATCGATCGTTGTAATAGGTACAACAATTCTTAGTAATTGGTAACCGATCCTATGACTTGTGCAACCTGTTAGAGCATTGCTCGGTCGAACTCGCATGCGTTGCTATCTCAAGCATGTTTTTTAATGTTACTGATCAAAACTATAAGTCTTGATTTCTAGCCTATATAGCTAAAGGTCTCGGACTACGATAGAAAGTGTAGTTGAGCTCAAGAACTCCATGGCAATCATCATACAACATGAAGGACTACTCAAGGAACTGGTGGATCTTCATCGACTAAAAGTTATGTGGAGACTTGAACTTATCTGTCACTCAAAAGTCTATCTATTCTATCTCCTACTATTGAGACAAAAGTCGTTTTGATATATAGACTTTCATTATGCACATTTGCTATTTCGAGCTGAGTTTATCTCGCCTATCTATTTCTCGAAATATGTGTTGGTAAGCTTTCGCTTTAGCCGAATTCATCTTTACCTAGTGACAAAAGTCATGTTATGTTTCAATCACTTTGAAAATTGCTCTGACGAAAAATGGTCTGTGAATAACGGTTATATCCGTCCTCTGAGAATGTTTCAATGATTGAAATGAGAGTTTAGATTACATAACCATTGGTAGGATATAAGCATTGTTATGGAAACACATATATGTATATGTCCTTATTCCTTGAACCAAAGTTTGCGAACTTTGTTGATCAAGAGAAATGGAAGTGGCGTGAGCCAAGTCCGCGAACTAAGTCCGTGAACTGGCGGAAGTTCTCGACCCGATAATTTCTGCTGGAGTTTGTGAACTCCTTCCATGAGCTTAAGTCCGCGAACTTGAGCAGGTTATATCTAAAACCGGTTGTTCTTGAAATCATGTTTATTTAAACTAAGGAATGCTTTTGCAAACCGTGGCTATAAAGTTCATGAACCCATTCGAGTGAATCAAACCGTTTTTGCTTCGATTGTGTCTTGTGTAGTTACATAAGATCTAAGCAATTGAACAACTCTCTAACTAGTTCATTTGAGTCATTTGAACTAGTTATGGTGAAGAAGAATATGGTTGATATGAAAGTAATCATATGTCTAACCATTTGGTTAACTATTGTTGAACCAACAAATGTTAATGTTTGGGAACGGTTTGTAAATCCAAAATTGGGCATTTAATTTGTGTGTAACAAGCTAAGTATTCGATCCAACGGTTGAGAAATATTAGTTTGAATCTAATCAGGTTTTCATCTAACGGTGAATATTGAATGCTTTGTTACCAAGCTAACATTGATTACAAACCCTGATTTGAAAACTATATAAGGGAGAACTCTAGCAACTGGGAAACCTAATCCCCACACCTTACGTGTGATACTAGTTGCATAGATAGAGTCGATTCTCCTTTAACCTTTGGTTTCTTCTACTAAACCAGGTTAACGACTTAAAGACTTCATTGGGATTGTGAAGCCAGACCGATACTACTTTTCTTGTAGTTGTGTGATCTGAGCTTGCTGTTTCTATCGTACGAGTACAACTGAAATAATTAGCTTGAGATTTTATATCTCCGATAGGAAAGATAGAAAAGTAATCACAAACACTTCGTCTCATCGTTTGTGATTCCACAATATCTTTTTTCGCTGCGTCGATTAAGATTATTGTGTGGTGATCAATAATACTAGGATGTTCTTCAGGAATATAAGACCGTTTATTGATTGGTTAATGTTCACCTTGATTTATCAAAAGACGAAACAAAACTCGTAGGTATATTCGTGGGAGACGGATTTATCTATTACCGTAGACTTTTCTGTGTGATACATAATTGTTTATTAAATTCTCCGACTTTGGGTCGTAGCAACTCTTAGTTGTGGGTGAGATCAACTAAGGGAATCAAGTACGTAGCATCCTGCTGGGATCAGAGGAGTAGGAACATAACTTTACCTTGGATCAGTGTGAGATTGATTGGGGTTCAACTACAGTCCAGAACGAAGTTAATTTTGAGTAGGCTAGTGTCTGTAGCGACTTAATACAGTGTGTGTTCAATCTGGACTAGGTCCCGAGGTTTTTATGCATTTGCGGTTTCTTCGTTAACAAAATTCTGGTGTCTGTGTTATTT
Source organism: Papaver somniferum (assembly GCF_003573695.1). Taxonomy (NCBI): domain Eukaryota; kingdom Viridiplantae; phylum Streptophyta; class Magnoliopsida; order Ranunculales; family Papaveraceae; genus Papaver; species Papaver somniferum. Next base: position 73,892,900 of record NC_039360.1, read on the forward strand.
CTTTTCCGCATTATATTTTGTTATATAATTGAAATATCACAGGTTGTGCGTTGCTCAATCAATTAGAATATCCGACCTTTTGGTTGTTGATTTAAATTGATTGACACTTGGATATTGGTCTTTGGTACCATCCAAGTTATCTCTCTAGTATTTGATAAAGACTCGCAGATTTCTATTTGATTGAGTATATATCAAATCGAGAGATTGAGATATAAACTCTTTGATATACTTTTTATCTATATTGAGTCTGGTTGTCTAGTTGATTCTCTAGAAAGTATATTGGAATTTGTTCATACAGATTGCTAAGCGAAATACTGGGTGTGGTTGTTGTACCCCCACTTTTTCAATTGGTATCAGAGCAGGCAAACACGTTCAAGACCTTACAAGTCTATGTTTGTAGCGATCTGATTATGGACGAGTTTATCTCTAATAACTTACTAGTTCAGAAATTACCAGATGATTCTAAAAGCTTGGATTCACCTGAGAGAACTGTCACATCTAAGTCAATATCTAAACATTCTCTTGATGTAAAAACTGTTGATTGGGAAACTCTCCTAGAAGAACAGTTGGATGAACTTTCTGATGAAGGTGATTCAGATATTGATAGAGATGTTGATGAGGAAGTCTCAGAGTATGTTAAGTTTTTGGATTCGTGGAATATGAAGAGGATTACAACTTCTCATGTCTCACATCTTCTGACTCCTCTCTGTCGAGAAAACAAGAAAACGAGAAGATGTTACGCAGGTGTTTATTTTTCGAATCGTTCTAACGAATCAATCCTCAAGGATTCTGAGGGAAACCTACGTATGAAGTCACTTGAATGTGATAATCTTTATCAAAAGTACTTTTTGTTGGAAGAGAAACTTGCAGAATCTGAAGCAAGGTTTAACTCTCAACAAATTAGTTTTGATGACAGAGAAAGTGCTTGTCTCGCTCGAGAAAAATGCCTTGAGGCTGATTTAGCTGCTGCTCTTGATAAAATCAAGATGTTGGAAGATAACTTGAAAAAGTTCAATACTAGTTCAAGAAAATTAACCACTATGCTAGGAGCAAGTAAAAATCATCGTGATACACAAGGATTGGGCTATAAGGGAATAGATGCTCCAAGTATTAGAAAAGAGGTAAAATTTGTCAAGGCTAGTGATTCTTCTCAACAAAAGGTTTCCACTGATGGAAAAAGTGAAATACCTTCACCGGCAGTTAAGGTTCGAAAGAGCAAAGTATATCAACCTCCAAAGTCAGCACATACAGATTGAGGCAAGAACATTCCTTATGTTTGCCACTATTACGGAAATAAAGGTCACCTGGAAAGGAGATGTCGTTTCCGTATAAGGAATGAGAAACTTCATGATGTTATTTTTTTGGCATCACAAGAAGTTTTGAGACAAAGATCATACGTTAAGACTAATCCTCTTAACATTACAGGTTGTAACTGTCCAACCTTTAGGCAAAGGAATCAGTGTTGTGATAAGCCTATATTTGCCTATAAACGTCATACAAATCCTTTTCACAATCGTAATGGTTATCAAAAGGATAAATTCGTAAAGACGAAGACAAATCTGATGCTCCCAATTGGAGAAAGACTAACTTGCAAAAGAATAGTCAATCCAATTCTCTTTCGGAAAATCTTGAAGAGAGTAATGGGAAGAAGGTTTAGGTCGTTCCTATACGCACAGATTATGTTTGGTACGGCTGTAGAATTCAACTGGATTCATCTAAAAAGGCATGTCTATAAAATTGAGCAAGATTTGTGCTTTTATTTGCTTAGAGATCTTATAATGATTCACATACCTTTCTTATCGTTCTTTTCTACCAAACTTGATCTGTGTTTAAGGTTCTTAAATGTTTAGGTTTGAAAATAATAGTTCGGGATGTTTGGACTTCATGGTACACATACCAAGTATGCATACCATCATTTAAAATCAAAATCCAGGGGTTTAAGTTCTCATACCCAGTTTGCAAACTGCTCCAGGATACGAAAATTCGTTTGCAAACCCGTATGCATACTTGCCTGTAGACGTCGATATTCGGTAAACTTGTTTTGGCCGTAATTTATTCGTCCGAACTCGGAATGACCTCATTCTTTTTGCATTCTCTTCCTCTTTGATTTATATTAAAAATGGAGATTAGAATTTCTTAATTTGGATGAGTTAAGATTGATATTTGTCATGTCTCTTGTTTTTGAGCGTTTTGCTCCATTTCGTTGCACTTGTTCCACTTCTCTTGGACTTGGGCACTTGTATTCTTGGAGTACTACTCTTCTAAGGTCATTGTAGCTTTTACAAGAATGTTGTTGGTGAATCACAAAGAAGAAAGTTCAAGAACGGGCAGTAGTATGCATTACATTCTTCAATGTTCACAATCATCTTATGTGAACTGTAGTGCATGGTCGTTAATGACTTTATATGTTCTTATTTATTAAGAAAATATTTTTATACGCCTTTGGTAGCTATTCTTGGTGTAAATACGAGCGAGAAAGATTGATTCTACCCTATAAGGACAAATCATCTTATATGTGCATTACGAGTTTGTCTTGATGCCTATGAAACTTCTTATGAGAATTTATTCTTGTTTTTGAGAAGGATTACTAGAGTTTGGAATATCAATTACTGTGATTACACATAGCTATGTCCAAAGTTTTCATCTTCATGTTTTTAGATTTATTGGTTTAAAATCTAAATTTGTTTGGAAGATGATATTCGCAGTATTAATCTTTATGGTTTTATATATTGCAAATTTGTTATGGGATATATGTGTTTGCGTCCGTGAACTATGACTATCCCATACCTTGTCAAAAGTAAAGTCTTTCGTATGTCGATATGCATGTATTGATAAAATAATGAATAGACTTTTGACAAATACAAAAGTTAAGCCTATTATGTCAATTATTGATGGAAGATAGGTTAAAATATTTTGTTTTCAAAGATTATGTCTATTGTATGTCATTGTGCAAATGGTGATGGAAAATAGAATGAATCCTTGTGCATTCCGCAGTATTGATCTTCCCTGATCCATATTACTCCGAGGCTCCGTAAAGTGTCTTATGTTGAGCATTAAACGACCAAGTTGATTATTTTTATGATTAGCTATGTTGTTGTTCCGTGAGGTACTTTATGTCGAGCATATTCAACTAAATTAATCATCTTGTTTGGTTATTTAGTTGTTGCTCCTATAGATGGGGCAAAACGATTTGCTGGTTTTCACGGGATTGAGGAGACGACCGTACGGAGGAGACTCCTTGAACCGAGCGAAATGTTCAACCTCACATAGATGCACTGCAAGAAGGGAGTGCTTTGAATTCGAGAGATAAATCTGTAGTACTCCGTCCTAAACCAAGACAATGGCCGTTCCAGAGTAAATTCGGTCACAAGAGAGGATGGTTTGATCTGTAGGAGGGAAGCTGAGAAATGTGTGGAATAAATGGTAATCAAAGATTGTGGGTGTGTTGTGAATTCTGAATAAGATATGTTCTGAATGATTGAATCTCTGTTGAGAGTAATTACTCAGATGTTGAGTTAATCTCGTGTTGTCTGTGAGACGTGAGATCGTTGTATCTTCAATCATGATTTAAGATACTTATTTATATTGCTGGAATTATAGACACCATGATCCCATGAAGTGTGACAGTTGATGGAATCAAAGAGTGGGGAAATCGAAATCGTGTTTGAAACCAGTTGCTCATAGTGCGGAGACTTGGTCGACTTTCCATCCACTACTTTGTTAACTCATTCAACTGATTGCACGACTTGCTCACATTCCATCGTGTGTATGAACACACGTGTCTTAGACCGCCAGAACAAAACCCTAGTTGATATCCCACCAAGTGACACGATTGATGTCTCGTGAACGTGGAGTCTGCAGGGCAGACGTGTATTTAGTCAGTTGCTGACTTCATGGGACGATGAGTCCATGTATTTGCCGAGTTGAACATGATTCTGCAAAATGTTCTGAAACTCATGAATTGAACGTGTCCGTTGAGACAGAGGTGTAATTTTCACGTTGAGGTGAGCAAGTATTGCTCATTCAATGAATTGTTGAATATTGATAGTTGAACCAATATTCCTTGGTTTGAGCAAATATTGCTCATCTGAGCAAGTGTTGCTCGTCTGATGAATTATTGGCAGCGTGACCAAAATAAAACATTAATTAGAATACTGGTAGTTGAAACGAGCATAATAAAATGGTGATCATGAGATCGTCGTAAAATTATTAGCGTTCGAATATGGAATTATGATCCTTGGACTCAGAAACCTTAATTTGATCAATTGATGACCAAGTGATAGTTTATTGAAAATTTAACCATGGAATGAAGGAGGACCGGCTACATGAGACCGTGGGTCGACCATGTAGCGTCCAATACCAAGACCCCTTGAAGAGTTGGTGAAAAGATGATCAAATGCTGGTTCAATCATTTTTCATATAATGCTCGTCCGAGCCTTAGGTGATAAAACCTAATTAATTATGGAGAGGTGAGAGACCGACCAAGGGGTCATGAAACCTACCCTGGATGGTCGTGGGATCGAATGACGATCACTTCATGAAATTCCAAAATTATTTGGAAGAGTCTTGGACCTAATACGTGCAATTGCGCAGATTAGGTCAAACCATGAAAATACGTAGGACCGGCTCATTGCGAACCAAAGAGGCAACCTTGGTCGGTCAAGGTAACATGCTCACGTCTTCAACACGTTCGTGTCTCAGTCCTGAGAATTTTGATATTTTCTGGCGTGCGTTTGAGCAACTATTTGAGAAAATACAATAAAATCAGGGTTTTGCTGAAACTGAGGAAACTTCATGAGATGAAGGAAAATAATTATAAAATGAAGTAATGATGAAGCGTGGGACCTCTAAAGCCAAGGCATGGCCGACCGACCAGTGATCACGGTTCCATGGTGCCTTTTCCTAATTTTATATTATTTTTCATGTTTTTATGAAAATATCATGAAATAAAAGAATTTGTTGAAATTAAGGAGTTTCCTTGAAGTGAATGAGTTCCATGGGATCAAGGAAGCAAATAATATTAAAATAATAAAAATAAGGGCGTGTGGGACCGGCTAGGGCATGGCCTGCCGGCTTGGGCCCGGTCCCACGAGTTTCCCTATTTTTTATATATTTTCCGTGTATTTTTCCATGATTTGAAGGAATTTTCCTAATTTGAGAGAAATACCATGAAATCAAGGAGTTTCATGGGATGAAGGAAACCTTAAAATAATAATAATAAAATAAAGGGGCGTGTGGGACTGGCTAGGGTATGGACTGACGGCTGGGGCCCGGTCCCACGGGTTTCCCTAATTTTATATTATTTTTCATGTATTTATGAAAATACCATGAGATAAAGGAGTTTTCATGAGATTAGGGAAATAATAATAAAATAATGAGGAACCATGAGGTGTGGGGCCGGTCGGGATCAAGGCATGGCCGATTGGCCAACAATCGCGGCCCCACAGTATTTTTCCCAATTTTATATTATTTCCTTCGTACGAAGGAAGCACCGTGAAATTGAGGAGTTTCCTCAAACGAAGGATGTTTGTTCAAATGAAAGAATTTTCATAAGATCAAGGAAAATAATAAAAAATATGATAAAATATGAAACTGGCGTGGGATTGGCCACACTACGGCCGGCCGGTCGGTGAGCCCAATCCCCTGGCGCCTTGGTCAATATTTTAATTATTTATTATTTTCCTTCCTATTTTTCATAGGTTCATCGTTTCGTCGTATTTTGAAATACTCGTTCGTGCTGTGATTGTTAGTGCATCATCGTTGAGTACACTTGCACCTTTTGAGCCGGGGCTTACTCGGAGCTAGCTCAGACGCCCGTGCGCTGAATATTTATTACTAACCCATGGAATTCTGCTGGGAAGAACCATAGATTGAAGTAACGAAATATTGCGTCAAATGTTTTCGGAAATTCAGTGGATGAATCCAAGAATTTAGGAATAATTAACTTATGGCTCTATACTAGCAGGGCAAGCTGTCTAGGAGCATTAATTATTCTGACATGAGCTTGATGGAGCTTCATATCCTTTATATAGTCAGGGAAACTTGTTGTTTGTATCCTAAAGACGTTATCGCTCTATACTAGCAGAGCAAGCTGTCTAGGAGCCGTCAATCTCGTGATTTTATATAGAAATAATTACTGAAGTGTTCAGTATTCATGAGATATGCCCAGCCGAGAGACTACATATCTGCATGTACTCTGAGAGACAGTATTCTCAGTCAGAGGATTCGATGAGAGACCCGTGTCTCAATACTCACATCTGATTGTTGGATCAGGAGTTCGTATAATTATGGGTTTACGATTTTAGCCTTTGACGAAAATCCACCATCTACATTAAGTCCCTTGTTTAGTGAGGAAAGCCGTGTTCCTCAGTCAGCATTGAATGGTGATTTTCCGGTCATAAACAATATAAGTAATTTCACTTAGTCGTGAGTTAAGATGTTACCGGATTTTGATAGTACGAGCAAACCATGACTTGAATGAAGATACCAGTGGCATGATAGAGCATTGTTTAATGAGCATAAATTGGTGTTGAACCGCTGGTTTGGACGACGGGACCTTGGTCGTTTAGGATTCGTGGGCCGGGCCCAATAAAGAAATCCTTGTAAAATTAGGTTTTTGGAAATAAAATTTAATATAAAAGGGAATTAATCCCTTCTTTTTATTATTTTTCCCACGACCAGCACCTTCATCACCTCTCCACCACCTTCACGCCAGCAACCGGAGGAGAAAATTTTCACGCCGGAGCACCGACCGCCGCCGCCCGGCCAACTTCCGGCCGGCGCCGACCTGGTGTAGATTTTTTTCTTTGTTGCTGGTGTTTATATGAGTTTCATGAAGTGATCATGTTGAAATCATATATGTGCATATATTAGTGCGAGTTTTATTGGAAAACCCTCGTTTTTCAAAACGTATGTTCGTTTGATCGTTAATTTTGAAAACTAATAATAATCCCTGATTTAGGAGGCTTTTTTTTAATATATGTAGACCTAGGTCCAGTGATAAAACTTAGTTTATGAGCTTTCATGTGAACCAAGGTTTTATCATAAAAAGAGTGAATTTTCATGAAACCGAAATAAACCTTCGTTTTAGAGAATGATGATAATACGAAGGAATTTTTTTTTATAAATGAACTTGTGTCCAGTGATAAAATTTTGTTTATGAGCTTTCATGTAAATCAAAACTTTATCTTATAAGGTGTGAGCTCTTCACAAATTGAAATAAACCTTCGTTAAGACGAACGACGATACGAAGGAAAAGAGTTTTTTTTTTTATAAAATCATGGTTGTCCAAGAAAAATATTTTTGTATGCAAAACCGTGACATGCTCACGGAAAAGAGTGTGTCTTTTTTTTAGCATGATTATGACTCGCAAAAGATAAAAAGTGAATTATCGTTTATATTTTTGTAAACATATATTTTCAAAAACAAGTTTGATTTTGAGCGACGTTCAAAGTAAACAATTATTTATGATGAAATAATGTTTTAGTTTTCATAATTCCATGGTGAATGTTCACACAGTAGAGATGTTCATGATTTTGTGAAAATTTGAGTTTCGTGCGTTTTTGTAGGTTTCTAAGAGGCGAACGATTTTTGAGGTGTTAACTCTAGCATTACTATCACTATCGTTAGTGGAAGCATAAAAGGTAAGAGTTAAGAGTTACCATTTTTGCAGATGCTAGCATTTCCATTTGCATGACTTCATCATCTTGTTGAATTTCATATCCGGATGATATACTGAAGTAGAATGCAGTGTGAATATTAGAACTACTTCGCAAAGATGTCCAACTCCCAGGCTAATGAAATTTCGAGAGATGAAATGTGTATTGATGATGATATCTCCAGATATGAGACATGTATGGATGAGACTTCCGTTGGCTAAGAAGAGGATGAAGCCTCTGGAATTAAGAATGTTCCGAATGTGGATGATGCATTTTTTGAGGTTCAGGAGGAAGCTGAAAAACATCTCAAATCTCCAGCGTATCGTCTTCTGATAAATCCCAGAAATGTTACTCAGAAGAAATTGGTGACTCCTAAGACGGTGATTCGGTTTTTTCTTGAACGAGGTATCTTCCTTGCATCAATCATAGAGTTTAAGCTTTCCCGATGACCTTTGGAAAAATTCTCTGGATGGGCGAGACACATGCTGGGTTTCCCTCATGTCAAGGCTATGCTCGATCAGGCGCAAGTGACGAGAGCTATTCAGGCTTCTGGAGACTTATTCATTTTCCATGATGCGAGAGGCATTGTGGCTCTACTTGCTCGTTGGTGTATTCCCACTCACAAATTTATATGTATATGGGGAGAGTTTACCGTTACCTTAGAGGATGTGGCCGCTTTGATGCATCTCCCAATCACGGGAAATCTCCCTGGAGATCTTTCAGATGAGGAGACTGCAGTTTCTAACATCTTGACAACCGCAATGGAGGAAGTGAATAAGGCGTCTGGCAGTAAAGGATGTTATGCTGACTGGTTAACACGCTGGTGGCCAAAAGACGAGGTTTCTGATAGTCCCATCGACGGTATGTTTCCCATTGCTGCTTTCTTATGTTTATGGCTGTCCAGAAACATATTTGAAGTCAATGAAAACTTGTTGAAACCCTTCGTAATCCACTTTGCTATCAAGATGGCTCAAGGTGAGCAACTTCCGATAGGTAGCTTATTCCTGGGTTCTTTGTATTCTAACTTGGACTCCTTGATAATAGACTCCAGTGTGTCGAATGGATTTATGAAGATTGAGTGTTATGCCAACACAATGTTTCTTCAAGCTTTGATGTGGGAACACTTCAAGAACTATGCACCCATTCCACGTAATATTTTGCAAGGACCGAATGCTGATGCTCGTCACATCTTCTCTGAAAAAGATAATGCCAGGATCATGCGTTGGTCTACAAAGCAGCCTCGGTCTAAAGCACGCCTTATTGATGTGTTGGATGATGAATCTGAGTTCAACTTCCGCCCGTGGGTGTCTGTTCCTGCTTATGTTTCCCAGCCAACGACTTTCAATACTGGAGAGAGTGTGATGCTGATGTTCGGTGCAAATCTGAGTGATGGCGAAAGATCTTTCATGTTGAGTTGCACCCCTGGTCATTTGATATCGGCTATATATGGAGGACTTTCAGTGGAGGAATATAATATTCACAGAGCAGCTCGACAGATGGGTATGGATCAGTGTGTTCAAACTTTTCGAAGGAGGAAGCCATCAGTTGAACAACTTAGAACCCATTTAGACCATACTCATGTGGAAGGAAGTAATTACTAGTTCCCTTGCTCCGAGAGATTTGCAAATGTAACTCCAGGTTATGTAGACTTTTGGGATCAGCAACTTCAGCGATTGTGTGATTACGTGATGACTGGTCAGCCTCCAGTGAAGGATCCTTCTACTGAGATGATTTCTGGTCGACCAAGATTGAAGTATCTCTCTGGTGATAAACGAAAATCGTCTCCAGGATCTTCTCAGGTATGTTTCTTCGTATAATATTCATGAAATTATGAGAACTGTATTCTAATTATGTTACCGAATTTTACCACAGGACGGTCGTAATATAAGACATCGAATCCGTGTAGATTTCTCAGAAACTGAAGCGATTGTTCACGGTGGAGTAGGAAGGAACAAGAGTTATAAGTTGTTACCTAATACCATAAAGTCCCCAGTTGGTTCTTTGGTGAGTTCTCGGTATTCCCCTTGTCGTGACTTTTTCTCGCCCACATTATTAGGATCATCAAACCAATGTTGTTATTCCGTTGCAGAACTTTACTCCATCAAGTATCGACGGTCTTCGGTTTTCTGCTACTGAGCAAACAATTCCTGATTTGCGCGATGAAGAAGAAGACGTAAGTATTTCTTCGCATATTCAATTATGATGCTTTATAGATAAAATGTTGATTGTTGAGGAGGTATCTAGAAGGATGTCGTCATGGAAACGGAGAGTGCTGATACCCAGCCATCCTCTGAGAATAGAGATGAAAGCACTTCCAAAGATTCAGAGCCGAATAGAAGTAATGAGCCTTTTGTCATTAACACGGACAATCCCAATTCCTTGAATACTTAGGAGACCCCCCAAGTAAGTACATATCCTGTATCCTCTTCATAGAAGTATGAAAGTGCTGATTTTTGAATGAATGAATGAGAATCCATGTGTATACACGAAAACTTAGTCGAAATTCGTCGTCAGAAAATTCAGAACTCAGTTTTTTAGCAAAAACGCCGTAAAACCTTCATCTGGATTCGGATTTTCATAATATGCATATTCAAGCCCGGAAAATTTCCAAGATTTAGCAAAGAAGTTGTTTAAGTTTTGAGCACGTTCAGGGCCTGAAAAAGGCAAAACAGTAAACTTCCTGGAGACTTTCTGAACTTTTTCAGATGGTATGTTGCTCAATGTTTCGACCACATCTCCTTGCTTGTTCATCGGATTGTCATAAAATTTTACACGCTATAGAGGACATCCATACGAATAAAATGGTATACAACCCATCTTCAGATTCCTTGTAGATTGCTCCCAGTTCGTCTTCTAGTACATGGCAGAGTACAGTTTCTTCAGACGAGGTTACCGTAAAACGTATTTTCATGACTTTCATGCCATTTTCTCGTGCCTTGAGTATATGATGATGAACTTTGATGATGTCGTATTGCTTGTATACTGTATTTCGTAATCTTCTCTGGTTTCATGTTTATGTGACTCTAACCTCATGTAATCTTCGTATTAGGTGTCAAATACCGAAGTCGAGGATATTGAAACCAATGAGGATAACTTGAATTGCCCTGGAGTTATTGATGAAGAGACAACCATCCCTGCACTTCAAGGCCATGAGAAGGTTGTCACTAAAGTTGTGGAAACCCAGATTGTTGCTGATTTAGCGATAGAAGGAACTGAAACACCGGAGAATGTTGTTGCTCCGATTGTAGAAGCTTCCCCAGTAATTGAGAAACGTATAGTGGTGCATGAATATCCAAGTGCAGGAGTTGCTTTTGATCCTCCATTTGATGCTTCACTCCCGTATCATGAACTAGTTGGTGGATTCATCGTTCCCATTGGATATGCAGGCTTGTACGAGAAAATATGGAAGAAGTTTGGTCACATAATTGTCGACAGGAATCATGGGTGTGCTTATGCCTCAACAATGCAAGTAGGTATTATCTTGCGTGTTGTAAGTGATATATGCACTAAGGACAGAAGTACTGTGACCCCAGATATACTCTTTGACTGGGAGTTTAACTTGGAGAATTCAGAAAGACTTGGATTCAATGTGAAGTGGCTTCGTAAGAAAATGAACGCCATCAAGGACTCATGTAATAACGACATACCCTTTCCCAATGATGCTGTGATGGAGAAAGAAGACAAGATTGCCAGGCTGACTGAAGAGTTGAACAAGGAGAAGGCGGCTTTGCAGGCCTTGAAGTATGCAGAGGAGCGAAAATCCTTTTTTGCTGATTTTCTTTGATTTCCTTTTTCATGATCTCTTGAGCTTCTGAACTTCTGAGAGATGTGAGGTTTTTATTTGGGTTTTGATATTAACTGGTTTTGGATTGGTAGATGGTTAAGGATTTTCTTTTGGATTTGATAGAGATTTTCCTTTAAGAAATATGAATTGAATTTTGATAAATTGTTGAATTCAAATACTGATTGCAAGTATTGCAAACGTTTTGGAAGAATTGAAATACAATGAAAGAAAATCCTAAATGCCAAACCCAGACGTCATGAATGCTTCAAAAGCCCAGTACCTCAAATGTTTGATAATTTCAGACAAACGCCTTAAGCCAATTCTCGTGAATTACTGGTAGGGTTCTGCCATCTGTGTTGATCAGTTTGTAGTATCCTCCGGTTATGGACTTAGCAACCATAAATGGTCCTTCCCAATTGGAGTTCCTTGTAGAGTGAAGACCACGCTGAGCTGCTTTGAGAACCAGGTCCCCTTCATGAAATTTGTTAGGTTTGGTCGACCGCGCTTTGAATATATTCTGTTGATTCGGAATTCCTCGTGTGACGAAATTCCGTGGTTGTGGCACATATGGACATTCGTGCAGAAAGGAGTATCCTTCATAATGTCTGTCATGCTTAGCCACATCCTCCGCAATGAATCTCTTGATTGGATGATCAACCTGAAGAAGTTCTGAATCCAACCATTGGGTGTAATATTGCTGAGTCGAAATTATCCACTCATAGCATTTTGCAATTGCTAAATTGTTTGCAGAGTGAAGCCCTTGAACCAAATAAGCATATTTGAAAACTGACGATATGGGAACATGAGAAGGAATAAGACTTGCATGGGTGCTAAATCTCTTGACGAAAGCGTTTGGATGTGCCTCAGGCTTTTGTGTAAGTTCTGTCAAGGCTTTGACCTCCTACAGATACTCGAATGGTGAGATATCTTCTTTTTCTTCCTCTGAGTCAGAGGTTTCTTCAGCGGAGAGATGTGTAATTGAAGGTGTCAGTGTCACCTTCCCATCATGAATCCATGTGCGTCCAAGAATCATGTCATATCCTGGATCTTCTCGGATTATATAAAATTTGGTCTCAGTGCAGACTAAATTTTCTTTGACTTTGAGTATGACGTAGCCGTACGCGTTTCTGGAAACTCCTTCGTGATCTCTGATTGCCATTGGGGCATGAGTAGCTTCCTGTCGAGTAATACCAGCGGCTCTGAGAGTTATCAGATGGATGATGTTGACAGCAGTGCCGACATCAGCAAATGCTCTCTTGAACTCGTTTCCTTTGAAGTGCACCGTGGTGAGCAGTCCCCAGTCATACATTTCTTTTTCCGTCGCTGGAGCCTCAGTGAATGTCTCTTGAATCAATAGTCGCTTGCCTGACACGATGTGGTTTGATGCCGCAAACATGTCTTTCCTTTGATCCTTTGATAAGTATAGCAATTCGCAGACATGCTCTATCAAGGATTAAACTGCTTCTTTGACGGGAGGTTCAGAGATGGTAAAGGCCCTGAATGGAAGGGGGTTTTTGTGTACTCTTTCAGTCCCCAAGTTGAGTTCTCTCGATTCGACCTTTTCTTTAAATATGCGCTTCAAAGTTTTACAATCACTTGTGGGATGACTGACGAACCTATGAAAGTGACAATACCGAGGATTTTCCATGGCCTCTTCAATTGGTTCCCTCTTGACATATGTCAACTTGATTGCACCATCCAGAATCCAGGCATCCAACAATTCGATGACTTCTTCAATGGAGCAGGGGAAATCAGGTACTTCTGGATCTTCCGTGTGTTGGGGAGGAGTTTGCCCATTATATTTCTTTTGTGCCTTTGGAGGGGCTTAGGAAGTATGCTTATGTTGTGGATCATCTTTCCGTTTGCTTACTTCCGCAACAAAATTTGTGTAAGTCTGAAGGTTGTATTGTTTGTTGATCAAACGTCTGATGTTTCCTCTGGCCTCTCGTGGTTCTTCAGTTTTTGCAGTCTTAGCCCTTTCTAGTAGAGCAGGTGCAGTAGTTGCTGACCTCTTGGCTGCTTCATGGAGTTCTGAGAAATTCTGGAACCTGAGATTCTCCAATAAGGCTCTGTAGACTGGAATCATTCCATTGATGCATAGGTCCACAAGTTGCTGTTCTGTGACATTCAGATCATGGAAATCCAACGCTTGAACTCTGAACTTCTTCACATAGTCGTTAGGATGTTCGGTGTTCCTTTGAAACATCCTTCCGAGATCAGAGAGGGTGACTTTCTTTGAAACAAGGAAATACTTTCTATAGAAAGCATTAACCATTTCTCCCTAACTGTTGATAGTTCCTGGTGCGATGTTTTTATACCAGGTGTATGCCCTGCCTTTCAAGGATTTTGAAAATTCTTTGAGACGAACAACATGGTTATGCTCATGTTCACCAAAAGCTTCCATGAACCGAGAAACATGTTCTCGAGCGTTGCCGGTTCCGTCGTACAAATTTAAGGCTGGAGAGACATAACCTTTTGGGAGAGGGATACTTTGTGTATCAGCAGGGTATGGAGGTTGGTGACGATGGACATGTGGGGTCTTGTCTCTTCCGCGATTCACCAGAAGGCGTTCAAAATCTTCCTGAGTGATGAAATTTGATGATTCCTTCGCGTCTGCGGCTTTGCGGACTTTATCATCATCTATTGCATGAATTGGAATTACCTCAGGATCAGTGTCTGAGGATTTCTCCTTCTTTTTCCCTTTTTCTTAGATCTTCCCTGACATTGTATCAGTGAGAGCCTTTAGTTGATTAAATAGCTTCTTCTATGTTGTATCCATATCGGTTTGATTCTTTGCAAGAGTCTCTTGCACTTTGATGAGATCGGCAATGGTAGGTGGTGGATTTCCTATGATTTCCTCAGGGTGTCGGCCGAACAAAGGATGACCCTCCGCGTTGACGTGAGGAGGAGTAACATTACCACTGTTAGTATTAGAGGCCGGAATCGTTCCCGGGATATCCTCGTTGTCGTTGTTGTTGTTGTTGCTAGTGCTAGCGCTATTTGCGTTGTAACCTGTGATTAACCCAGACCTAAAACCAGACATCTTGTGGAGTTGTGAGATTGCAACCGAGAGAATGATCTCCCACTGTGGTCGCCAATCTGTAGATAGGGCAAAACGATTTGCTGGTTTTCATGGGATTGAGGAGACGAATGTACGGAGGAGACTCCTTGAACCGAGCGAAATGTTCAACCTCACACAGATGCACTGCAAGAAGGGAGTGCTTTTAATTCGAGAGATCAATCTGTAGTACTCCGGCCTAAACCAAGACAATGGCCGTTCCAGAGTAAATTCGGTCACAAGAGAGGATGGGTTGATCTGTAGGAGGGAAGCTGATAAATGAGTGGAATCAATGGTAATCAAAGATTGTGGGTGTGTTGTGAATTCTGAATAAGATAAGTTCTAAATGATTGAATCTCTGTTGAGAGTAATTACTCAGATGTTGAGTTAATCTCGTGTTGTCTGTGAGACGTGAGATCGTTGTATCTTCAATCATGATTTCAGAAACTTATTTGTATTGCTGGAATTGTAGACACCGTGATCCCATGAAGTGTGACAGTTGATGGAATCAAAGAGTGGGGAAATGGAAATCGTGTTTGAAACCAGTTGCTCATAGTGCGGAGACTTGGTCGACTTTCCATCCACTACTTTGTTAACTCCTTCAACTGATTGCACGACTTGCTCACATTCCATCGTGTGTATGAACACACGTGTTGTAGACCTCCAGACCAAAACCCTAGTTGATATCCACCCAAGTGACACGATTGATGTCTCGTGAACGTGAAGTCTGCAGGGCAGACGTGTATTTAGTCAGTTGCTGACTTCACGGGACGATGAGTCCATGTATTTGCTGAATTGAACATGATTATGCAAAATGTTCTGAAACTCATTAATTGAACGTGTCTGTTTAGACAAAGGTGTAATTTTCACGTTGAGGTGAGCAAGTATTTCTCATTCGATGAATTTTTGAATATTGATAGTTGAACCAATATTCCTTGGTTTGAGCAACTATTGCTCATCTGAGCAAGTGTTGCTCGTCTGATGAATTATTGGCATCGTGACTGAAATAAAACATTAATTAGAACACTGGTATTTGAACCGAGCATAATAAAATGGTGATCATGAGATCGTCGTAAAAATTTTAGCGTTCGAATCTGGAATTATGATCCTTGGACTCAGAAACCCTAATTTGATCAATTAATGACCAAGTGATAGTTTATTGAAAATTTAACCATGGAATGAAGGAGGACCGGCTACATGAGACCGTGGGTCGACCATGTAGCGTCCAATACCAAGACCCCTTGAAGAGTTGGTGAAAAGATGACCAAATGTTGGTTCAATCATTTTTCATATAATGCTCGTCTGAGCCTTAGGTGATAAAACCTAATTAATTATAGAGAGGTGAGAGACCTACCAAGGGGTCATGAAACCCACCCTGGATGGTCGTGGGATCGAATGACGATCACTTCATGAAATTCCAAAATTATTTGGAAGAGTCTTGGACCTAATACGTGCAATTGCGAAGATTAGGTCAAACCATAAAAATACGTGGGACCGGCTCATTGCGAACCAAAGAGCTAACCTTGGTCGGTCAAGGTAACATGCTCACGTCGTCAACACGTTCGCGTCTCAGTCCTGAGAATTTTGATATTTTCTGGCGTGCGTTTGAGCAACCATTTGAGAAAATACAATAAAATCAGGGTTTTGCTGAAACTAAGGAAACTTCATGAGATGAAGGAAAATAATATTATAAAATGAAGGAATGATGAACCGTGGGACCGCTGAAGCCAAGGCATGGCCGGCCGTCCAGTGACCACGGTTCCGTGGTGCCTTTTCCTAATTTTATATTATTTTTCATGATTTTATGAAAATATCATGAAATAAAAGAATTTGTTGAAATTAAGGAGTTTCCTTGAAATGAAGGAGTTCCATGGGTTCAAGGAAGCAAATAATATTAAAATAATAAAAATAAGGGCGTGTGGGACCGGCTAGGGCATGGCCGGCCGGCATGGGCCCGGTCCCACGAGTTTTCCTAATTTTTATGTATTTTCCGTGTATTTTTCCATGATTTGAAGGAATTTTCCTAATTTGAGAGAAATACCATGAAATCAAGGAGTTTCATGGGATGAAGGAAACCTTAAAATAATAATTATAAAATAAAGGGGCGCGTGGGACCGGCTAGGGCATGGCCGGCCGGCTGGGGCCTGGTCCCCCGGGTTTCCCTAATTTTATATTATTTTTCATGTATTTATGAAAATACCATGAGATGAAGGAGTTTTCATAAGATTAGGGAAATAATAATAAAATAATGAGGAACCATGAGGTGTGGGGCCGACCGGGATCAAAGCATGGCCGATGGCCAACAATCATGGCCCCACAATATTTTTCCCAATTTTATATTATTTCCTTCGTGCGAAGGAAGCACCATGAAACTGAGGAGTTTCCTCAAACGAAGGATGTTTGTTCAAATGAAAGAACTTTCATAAGATCAAGGAAAATAACAAAAAATATGATAAAATATAAAACTGGCGTGGGATTGGCCATGGCACGGCCGGCCGGTCGGTGAGCCCAATCCTCTGGCGCCTTGGTCAATATTTTAATTATTGATTGTTTTCCTTCCTATTTTGCATAGGTTCATCGTTTCGTCGTATTTTGAAATGCTCGTTCGTGCGGTGATTGTTAGTGCATCATCGTTGAGTACACTTGCACCTTTTGAGCCGGGGCTTACTCGGAGGTAGCTCAGACGCCCGTGCGTTGAATATTTATTACTAACCCATGGAATTCTGCTGGGAAGAACCATAGATTGAAGTAACGAAATATTGCGAAAATATTTGAATATTTTCGGAAATTCAGTGGATGAATCCAAGAATTTAGGAATAATTAACTTATGGCTCTATACTAGCAAAGCAAGCTGTCTAGGAGCATTAATTATTTTGACATGAGCTCGCTGGAGCTTCATATCCTTTATATAGTCAGGGAAACTTGTTGTTTGTATCCTGAAGACGTTATCGCTCTATACTAGCAGAGCAAGCTGTCTAGGAGCCGTCAATCTCGTGATTTTATATAGAAATAATTACTGAAGTGTTCAGTATTCATGAGATATGCCCAGCCGAGAGACTACATATCTGCATGTACTCTGAGAGACGGTATTCTCGGTCAGAGGATTCGATGAGATACTTGTGTCTCAATACTCACATATGATTGATGGATCAGGAGTTCGTATAATTATGGGTTTACGATTTTAGCCTTTGTCGAAAATCCACCATCTACAGCTCCGTAAGTTTTCTTATGTCGAGCATGACCAATTAAATTGATTACTTTTGTGATTAGTTTGGTTGTGTATTTCGATTTGATTAATTATGGGTTCTTTTGTGATTAATCTAATTGTATGTTTTTAAGTCTCCATAAGTTCACTTATGTTGAGCATTTGTCGATTAAATTAATCATGGGTTCTCTTGTGGTTAGTTTAATTGAATATTTTTGGATTCAAATTCATACTTGTGTGTGATTTGTTATGTCCAAAGAAATCCTTATTTTCTTTTGAAATTAAGGTCACTCTTGTTGTTCTTTCGGGAATGACATTTATGGGGGAGAGTTCTTTTGAACTTCCGCTTAATTGCCATATCTTTGTGGGGAGTGCGGTTGTGGCATATTATAGGGGTTATCTTGTATCTTTATAAGCTCCTTGATGAATGCATTTGGCTTCGTCTTTATGATTGCATCTAAAGAACAAGTTGATATTTTTGGTTTCTTTTAGTCAAGAAATGTCTCTTTCGGAAATTTCATTAGGATCTCGTTCTTGTACCTTTGCCAATTTTATTGACAAAAAGGGGGAGAATTAATATGTAGTTCACACTACAAATACATATGGTTTTCGGATCATTATGTAAGGGGGAGTGGTTTCCATGTGAGATGGAGTATTGACTAAGGGGGAGTGATACATATCACCATAGTATTGTTGTTGAAGTTGTGATACAATTGAACTTTGACGTTGTGTAATGATACTATGACACTGTATAACAATGATTGAGAATTATTGTTTTCTTATTGTTATAGCTACGGATTTTTAACAACGATGATGCTAAACTTACAACCTTTGGGATCATTGGAGTACTTGGAAGTGACGAAGATTTCGAGTAATGTTGAAGATTAGGCATGTGGAATAGGAGCTACAAAAGTTAATTATTTATTTTTTATATTCCCTATGTATTAATAGTTTTGCCACTAAAATTGACAAAGGGGGAGATTGTTACAGCATTGCTCGGTCGAACTCGCATGCGTTGCTATCTCAAGCATGTTTGTCGATGTTAGTGATCAAAACTATAAGTCTTGATTTCTAGTCTACTATAGTTAAGGTCTCGGACTAGGATAGAAAGTGTATTTGAGCTCAAGAAATCCATGGCAATCATCATACAAGACGAAGGACTACTCAAGAAACTGGTGGATCTTCATCGACTAAAAGGTACATGGAGACTTGAACTTATTTGTCACTCAAAAGTCTATCTATTCTATCTCCTACTCTTGAGACAAAAATCGTTTATCCCGCCTATCTATTTCTCGAATATGTGTTGCTAAGCTTTCGCTTTAGCCGAATTCATCTTTACCTAGTGACGAAAGTCATGTTATGTTTCAATCACTTTGAAAATTGCTCTGACGAAAAATGGTCTGTGAATAACGGCTATATCAGTCCTCTGAGAATGTTTCAATGATTGAAATGAGAGTTTAGATTACATAACCATTGGTAGGATATAAGCATTATTGTGGAAACACATATATGTATAAGTCCTTATTCCTTGAACCAAAGTTTGCGAACTTTGTTGATCAAGGGAAATGGAAGTGGCGTGAGCCAAGTCCGCGAACTAAGTCCGTGAACTGGCGGAAGTTCTCGACCCGAGAATTTCTGCTGGAGTTTGTGAACTCCTTCCATGAGCTTAAGTCCGCGAACTTGAGCAGCTTATATCTCAAACCGGTTGTTCTTGAACTCATGTTTATTTAAACTAAGGAATGCTTTTGCAAACCGTGGGTATAAAGTTCATGAACCGACTCGAGTGAATCAAACCATTTTTGCTTCGACTGTGTCTTGTGTAGTTACATAAGATCTAAGCAATTGAAAAACTCTCTAACTAGTTCATTTGAGTCATTTGAACTAGTTATGGTGAAGAAGAATATGGTTGATATGTAAGTAACCATATGGATAACCATTTGGTTAACTATTGTTAAACCAACAAATGTTAATGTTTGGGAACGGTTCGTAAACCCAAAATTGGACATTTCATTTGTGTGTAACAAGCTAAGTTTTCGATCCAACGGTTGAGAAATATTAGCTTGAATCTAATCAGGTTTTCATCTAACGGTGAATATTGAATGCTTTGTTACCAAGCTAACATTGATTGCAAACCCTTACTTGAAAACTATATAAGGGAGAACTCTAGCAACTGGGAAACCTAATCCCCACACCTTATGTGTGATACTAGTTGCATAGCTAGAGTCGATTCTCCTTTAACCTTTGGCTTCTTCTTCTAAACCAGGTTAACGACTTAAAGACTTCATTGGGATTGTGAAGCCATACCGATACTACTTTTCTTGTAGTTGTGTGATTTGATCTTGTTGTTTCTATCGTACGAGTACAATTGAAATAATTGGCTTGAGATTTTATATCTCCGATAGGCAAGATAGAAAAGTAATCACAAACACTTCGTCTCATCGTTTGTGATTCCACAATATCTTTTTTCACTGCTTTGATTAAGATTATTGTGAGGTGATCAATAATACTAGGATGTTCTTCGGGAATATAAGACCGTTTTATTGATTGGTTCATGTTCACCTTGATTTATCAAAAGACTGAACAAAACTCGTAGGTATATTCGTGGGAGACGGATTTATCTATTACCGTAGACTTTTCTGTGTGATATAAATTTGTTTATTTTAAAGTCTTTGACTTTGGGTCGTAGCAACTCTTAGTTGTGGGTGAGATCAGCTAAGGGAATCAAGTACGTAGCATCATGCTGGGATCAGAGGCGTAGGAGCATAACTGTACCTTGGATCAGTGTCAGATTGATTGGGGTTCAACTACAGTCCAGACCGAAGTTAATTTGGAGTAGGCTAGTGTCTGTAGAAGCTTAATACAGTGTGTGTTCAATCCGGACTAGGTCCCGGGGGTTTTCTGCATTTTCGGTTTCCTCGTTAACAAAATTCTGATGTCTGTGTTATTTCTTTTCCGCATTATATTTTGTTATATAATTGAAATATCACAGGTTGTGCGTTGTTTAATAAATTAGAATATCCGACCTTTTGGTTGTTGATTTAAATTGATTGACACTTGGATATTGGTCTTTGGTACCATCCAAGTTATCTCTCTAGTATTTGATAAATACTCGCAGATTTCTATTTGCTTGAGTATATATCAAATCGAGAGATTGAGATATAAAATCTTTGATATACTTTTTATCTAGATTGAGTCTGACTGTCTAGTTGATTCTCTAGAAAGTATATTGGAGTTTGTTCATACAGATTGCTAAGCGAAATATTGGGTGTGGTTGTTGTACCCCCACTTTTTCACAGCCGATCACAGGTAAAATACCATAAGTATGTGGTAACCGATCCTGGTACCTAGTAAACAAATTTTTGGAAAGCTAGTGTGACCGATCCTAGTACCCACATGGTGGTAGAACCGAAGCTTTGTGTTTTGGTAGAACCGTGAAATCCATTAATGGTGATTTGATAGGATAATCAATCACATAGTTCTTGGAAGTCAGATGAACCAATTATAAACTCATTTGGAAGTGTGGCAAATCGGTTCCAAGATTGTAAATATGAAAAAGGATTTACAAAGTAAAGATGTCGACATACTTTGAACATATGCAGTAATTCTTATATTTTATTGTTCAAAGATATTCTTTAATAACTAAAGGAGAATCTCGGATCGAAATAAATTGAGAATCTTTTAATTAAGGTTTTTAGTTTTATATGCTTTTAATTTCCAGCAATTAAATGCATATCTTTAAAAAATAAAAATTGGTAATGTGGATTTACTAATTGGATATTTTCTACTGAGATTTCAGTCAATATTTGGACAGAGCATTTCCAGGAATTATGAAAATCGAATTGGAAATATATTGCATATCTTGAGAATATTTTCGGTTTTAGGAATTCCTTGGTGTCCAAACTTCCTTGGTCTATAAATATTGAAGTTTGCATTTCGAGCAAACTATTCCTTAGAGCCAGCAAAACTACCTAGTTGTGTTGTTACTGGTGGAGACGTCTATTCGGAGAGGAAAGTACCCTAATTAGGAGAAATCTCTTACGACCGCTCGTTTTAAAGACTTCTTAGGGATTGGGAAGCTCTACGAGTACCGTTGGTGGGAAACTATAATTACAGTTTATTATTAGTTTTCGATTGATTTGATTGACTAACAGTTGTTGAACTTTTATTTCACCTAGTTTGTTTGTGCTTGAGAATCTTCTCTTCTGATATAAGATTCACTCAAACTAGATCGAAGTATCGACGAGGATCTTTAGAACTGTTTGTATATCTAAAGACATCTTGTGATAATCCATCGTTAATAGACTCCGTTCTGTGTGTGATTGATCACAAGAGATTCAAGTTGTTCGTGTGCAGGTGTTTATTGAAGATCTAAGAAGATTTGAAGACAAAGAAGATTTCTTATTTGAGTTCATAATCTTTGGTGTGCACAAAACTTGATCGGCTGGGGATCCAACTATAATCGGTTTATCTTTTGATAAGCTTGATTGATTAGTTGAGTATTGCATAATCTAAACAATTACTTTGGTAGTTGTGATCTAAGAACCTGACAAAGGAGTTTATTGGGATAAACGGAAGAGCCTTTTGTCAAACTCATATCACTTGTTTGAAAAGAGTTGTTACGGAACAGATTTGTTGTTCCTTTACTGTTTGGAATACGAACCAAAGGAATTGTTCCAAGTGCGTGACTTATTACAAGTTGGAGGCGCAAGGATACTGAGGGAACTAGGTGAACTATAGGTTTAGTTGCTTGGTCTCAACTATACGAAGTTTTTTTAGATTTTGTATAGCGGCTTAATTCCGAGAGTATTAAATTCTAGACAAGGTCCCGGGGTTTTTCTGCATTTGAGATTTCCTCGTTAACAAAATATTGATGTGTCTTTTACTTTTCTATTTCCACAATTATAATTGATTTATTATAATTAGAAGTAAAATACACAAACTTTAATTCCTAATTACTTGATATCAATCCTATAGTGTTTGGTTAAGTCCGAACCTATTATCAAGTAATCATACTTCGTTGTTATATTGTCTCGATCTTGTATCCATAGTCAATCACACAAGTTATCTTGTTGTCGTATTTTCTCGATCTCGTATCCATAGACGATCACACGAAGTGTGAACCTATTAGTTGTATTGTCTCGACTCAGTCCATATAAAATCACTTTCGGAGAAAGAACTTATAGGTGGAAAAGTTTTAGATTAAGGTATATTTGGGTACCCTCGTCTTTTCAATTAATTATCCCCCTTTTGTCAATATAAATTGGCTAAGGCACGAAAACTAGTGGGATCCTCATGAAATTTTCATAGATATACTTCATGACCAAAAGAGAAAAGCATATCAACTTGTTTAGATGCAATCATATAGCCGAAACTTAATGCATTCATCAAGGAGTTTATAAAGATACAAGATAGCCCCTACAATATTCCACAGCCGCACTCCCCACAAAGATTTGGCAAATAAGCACAAGTTCAATTAAGAACTCTCCCCCATAAAATGTCATTCCCGAAAGAACAGCAAGTGCGACCTTACTTTTACAAGAAAAGAAGGATTTCTTTGGACATTAAAAAATCACATAATAATATGAATTTGTATCCAAAAAAATCTCAGTTGAATTAACCACAAGGTAAATGATCAATTCAATTGGTCATGCTCAACATAAGAGAACTTACGGAGCAACACAGTATATGCACAAAGAGGATCAGGGAAAGACCAATACTGCTGAATAATCAAAGATTCATTCTATTTTTCATCACTATTTGCACAATGACATATAATAGACTTAATCTTTGTAAACAAAAGTTCATCCTTTCTTCCATCAATATTTGCATAATGACATAAAAGGCTTAACTTTGGTAGTCAAAAGTTCATTCTATCTTTTATCAATACTTTCATACCGACATAATAGTGATTAAATTTTGAACAAGTATGGGACAGTCAAGGTTCACGGACGTAAACAACATATACCATAACAATTTGCAATATATAAAACCATAAAGATTAATATTGCAAAAATCATCTTCCAAATAAACTTTTTAGAATTTAAATAAATAAATCTAAAAACATTGCAAGATGAAAACTTTGGAAATAGCTACGTGTACTCACAATAATGGATATTTCAAACCCTAGTTATCCTTCTTAATACACAAGAATAAATTCACATAAGAAGTTTCCTAGACATGAAGACAAACTCATAATGCACATATAAGATGATTTGTCCTTAAAGGGTAGAATCAATCTTTTTCGCATGGATTTACACCAAGAATATCTACCATAGGCGTATAAAAAGATTTTCTTAACAAAGAAGAACATACAAAGTCAATAATCACCGTGCACCATAGTTCACATAAGATGATTGTAAACATTCAAGAATCCCATAGCAATGCGTACTACTGCCCATTCTTGAACTTCCTTTTTTGTGATTCACCAACAACATTCTTGTAAAAGCTACAAATGAGCTTAAAAGAGTAGTACTCCAAGAATCCAAGTTCCCAAGTCCAAGAGAAGTGGAACAAGTACAACGAAACAGAGCAAAACACTCAAAAATAAGAGACGGGACAAATACGAATCTTAACTCATCCAAATTCAAGAATTATCATCTCTATTTTGAAGAGAATTCAAAGAGGAAGAGAATGCAAAAAGAATGAGATCATTCGGAGTTCGTGCGAAGAAGTTACGACCAAAACAAGTTTACCGAATATCGACGTCTACAGGCAAATATGCATACGGGTATGCAAACGGATTTTCAGTATGCAAACTGGTATGCAAACAAATTTCACTGGATTTTATTACAAAAATTCATTCGCAAACTGGTATGCATACCTTAAGTGTACCATCAAAACATCCCGAACAACTATTTTCAGACCGGAACATTTAAGAACCTTAAACACAAATCAAGTTAAGTAGACATGAATGATACACAAGGTACATAGATCATCATAAAACTTGCTCAAGTTTAGAGACATACCTTTTTAGAAGAAACTGATCGAATTCTACAACGTTACCAAACATTCAAAATCATACCCAAGATAATATGTTTTCCCCAATTCTTGTGTTTCCCTCACTGTATACATAACAGGGCAGTTCTTTGTGAGGATGCACTTTCAACATAATCAAGTTGTGTTGACGTGAACAATGCCTTGCTCACCATGAGACCAAGAAATAGTTTCTTTCTAACTACTTTTGCACTCAACAAAGTTGAGAAACATACAAGAATCTGTTTTTACAAGTTTTACAAAAGACTTTAGAGAGATACCCAAAAACTTGAGTCCCTGATATCTCATTTTAAAACTTAATAAAAACAGTGTTTGCAGATAATGTTTAGTACTGCGTAGGGAAACTCTTTGGATAAAAAGAGACGCCCTAACTCTTTCATAAAAGAAGACAATACTATTATCTTGACTGGGTGTATCAGGAATTGACCAAAGAGATGAATCATGCTTTGAGATGATGCAGTCTGAAGACTGAGATTTAAACTCCTCTTGTAATTTGTTTAGTTTGTCACGACCAAATGGATTACCCAGAGGAGGAGCTTTTCTCTTACTAATAAGTAAATCAAGATCAACCTCAACATGAATATTGTTCATCATAACTTGGTTTAGCTTATCAAGAGATTCTTGCTCTTTCTGGAGGAATAACTCAACATCAAGAGATAAGCTCTCAAGATTCTTTTCAAGCCCTGAAAACACTTCAAGGGATTTTAAATCTGGTGGAGGTTTAGATAGAATTTCTTCTACAGATTTTATTAAATCAGTCATGGAAGAGAATTCTGAAAGCCCTAGATCTGGTGGTGCATTTATTGAGATATCACTTCTGTCCATATTCAGATCGCTACAAACACAGAATTATAAGCTCTTTAATGTGTTTGCCTTCTCTGATATCAACTGAAAAAGCGGGGGTCTAACAACCACACCCAAAAATTCATTTGGCAATCTGAATAGACGAACTCCAATATACTTTCAATAGAATCAACTAGACAGTTAGACTCAATCTAGAGAAAAATATATCAAAGAGTTTTGTATCTCTCTTTCTCAATTCAATCTGCAATCAGCAAATAGGAATTTGCGAGCCCGATTGAATATAAGAGAATTAACTTGAACGGTACCAAAGACCAATGTTCAAGGATCAATCAATTTCAATCAACAACCAAAGGTTGGATTTCCCAATTGATCGACTCAACGCACAACCTGTGATATTTCAATTATATAACAAAATATAATGCGGAAAAGAAATAATACAGACACCAGAAGTTTTGTTAACGAGGAAACCGAAAATGCGGAAAACCCTGAGACCTGGTCCATATTTGAACACCACACTGTATTAAGCCGCTACAGACACTAGCCTACTACCAATGAACTTCGGACTGAACTGTAGTTGAACCCTAATCGATCTCACACTGATTCAAGGTACAATTGCACTCCTTACGTCTCTGATCCCAGCAGGATACTACGCACCTGATTCCTTTAGCTGATCTCACCCACAAACAAGAGTTATTACGACCCAAAGTCGAAGACTTGATAAACAAATTTGTCTCACACAGAAAAGAAAGAGTTCAGTTCAGATATAGGATACCTATCCAGAAGTTTTCGCAACTCAATCATGTATGATGGAATCATCAAAGATTTGATCTTTCTATAGGAATAGATAAATCTGTCTCCCACAGAAATACCTACGAGTTTTGTTCTGTCTTTTGATAAATCAAGGTGGAATCACAAACGATGAGACGAAGATGTTTGTGATTACTTTTTATCTTGCCTATCGGAGATTAAATCGCCAATCTTAAATAAGATAGTACTCAAACACGATAGAAACAACAAGATCAGATCACGCAACTACAGAGAAAATAGTTGGGCCTGGCTTCACAATCCCAATGAAGTCTTCAAGTCGTTAACCTACAGGGTTTCGTGAAAAACCTAAGGTTAAAGGAGAATCGACTGTAGTTTATGCAACTAGTATCATACAGTAGGTGTGGGGATTAGGTTTCCCAGTTTCTAGAGTTATCCTTTATATAGTTTTCAAATCAGGGTTTGCAACCAATGTTACCTTGGTAACAAAGCATTCAATATTCACCGTTAGATGAAAACCTGATTAGATTCAAGATAATATCTTTCAACCGTTAGATCGAACTTAACTTGTTATTCACAAATGAAATGTACCCTCATTTAGGTTTATGTAACCGTACCTAAACATGTACACCATGTTGGCTCAACCGTAGTTAACCGAGGTTAGCTATATGAACACTCTCATATCAACCTTATTCATCTTAACCATAACTAGTTCAAATGACTCAAATGAAACTATTTAAAGAGTTGTTCAATCGCTATATTCTCAAAGAAGTACAGTAAAAACTCCATATATTAATAGCCTCGGGACTTCACAAAATTATTAATATATGCGTTTATTAATATATGGAGGTATACAACAACAAAATTACTCGACAAGAAGCTTTAAGCATGCTCGATAAATTGGAAATATTTTGGCTTCAATAAGATGGTGCACATAGTAACGATGTCTTACGCATACGCAAATCAAAATATGCGATAAAAATCCAAAAAATTACATCGTTTTCTTAAACAACTATAAACACATATTTTCTTTATCTTAAATTTTAATGTAACAAGATCTATAATTTTCCGATTATGTCGATTATATTAATATATGGAGGCAAATTCCTTATGGTAGGACTAGAAAAATCTATTAATATTAAAATGTAGAGTTTATTACTATTTACAACTGGCCCAAATTAGAACCATGATTTTTTATTAATATATAGAGTTTATTAATATATAGAGTATCAATATATGGAGTTTTTATTGTATACAAGAACACAATTGAAGCATAATCGGTTTGATTCACCCGAATCATTCATGAACATTATAGCCACGGTTTGCAAAGAATGCATTCCTTAATATATAAATGTATTAGTTCATGAGCCAACCGATTTTAGAACTTTAACCACTCAAGTATGCAAACGGGTAGGTGATAGACACATTTTTGTGTTTAATTTGATCTCAATACTATATATTGTTGGCACTCGAGTTTGTACTAATATTGTGTTTTTATTTTTAGGAAATAAACATTTTTGGAAAATTCAGCTCGAAAAGTTGATTTTGGCACCCGGAGGACAAGTGTTATTCAGACTCTCGCTTTTGGATAAGGGGTAACCTAATTACTAAGGGGCACCCCTAGGTCACCCCCAAGGCAGCTGCTATTCGCATCCCTACTCTGGATAGGGGGCTACCAGTTTCTTCCCCATTTGAACCGAGTTTTGGCGGGAAAAATAGTTCTTCACCTGCGTAATTGTTGAAGCAAATTTTGGACGTGATATAAGGAGATTCAAGGGCTAGTTTTCATTGGGTTGGACCTGTTATAGCCTAACAGGGATGGTATGGGTGTTCGAATCGAGTTATTTGGGCTGGATAATCGTGGGATGCAAAACAGGGAAGATATTCTCAAAACAGGGAAGATATTCTATTCTAGGAATTTTTGGATGGAAGATACATGCATGGGTCGACTGTATTGGTTGGAAACAAATTCTACAGCTCAGAGAAGACGCGTGAAAGAGATAAACCAGGAAACAAATCCCGTAACAAGTCAGAAGAATAAAAAAAATATATCGGAAATATTCTCTTCACTGCCGGATTATATTGAAGTTATTACAAAGATTTGGTAGACCTGTTGAGTATAAATAGGTTGCTGGGGTTGAGGAGATGGGTGTCGAGAGTTTGGGGTCGAGAGAAGGTCTAGAGAAGCAGAAATCAAGAGTTGATGAAACTCTGTTTCTGCTGCTGCTGATGATGAAGAACACCAAGAACACGAAGAACGGACTCGCAAGGACAGTGGTTTATCAACAGTGTCTAAGACGCACAGCCGTGGGTCGCAGTGCAGTCTAAACATCAGCAACACTTGTGTTTTATCGTTCATTCTGTGACGCTTTTTGTGCGTCGCAGATTACAGTTTTACACCATTTTCTTCTTTTCTCTCCATTGTAAACACCATTTGAGCTATAAAAATATATTTTGAGCGTGTTTTCATCATGAGGAGGTAAAACCCAACACTGGGACGATGGAGGAGGCTGAATTTCATCCTTGGGGTAATTTATTTTATTCTTTTTTATGACTTTTGCATTAATCTAAAATTGAAATATGATTTGAATTAATTGGTTGTTATTTAATTTGATGATGTATGCTTAGCTTAGTTGTTTTGATACATCATGCTTAGGACTTACAATCAATGTTTTAAGAATCTATCTTGGCAAAATCAGAGTCTATGTTAATTTTATTGAGTTTTATTTGTCAAAGAATATATGAATGAACCTTGTGTAGTGAATTCATCCAAATCCTTAGTCCCAGTACCTCTCGCCCATTGTTAATATTTTTGTATACATATTTTTATTAAATCTAAAAATTCCATTTCCTTCACAAGTCTAAAACGAATCCTATTTACTACAACCCCATCAAAAAATCTTTAATCATTTTGGCGCCGCTGCCGGGGATTTGTGCTTAGGTAAAATTTTTAGGTTTTTATTATTTTTTATTATTCAATTTGTTCTTTTTACGTCTCTTTGGTTGTGTCTTTGTATTACAAGTTTGAAATTGGATACTAAAGACCTTGGAATCAAAGCTTAAAGCTAAAAGAGAAGGAAAAAAGACAAAGCAAAAAAATAAAGAAAAAATAGAGAATTATTTTTTTTATTTTTTTAGAGACTTTCCATTTTTATTTTTTTTTGTAATTATTATTATTATTTTTTGTATTTCTTTTCATTGGACTGGAATTTGGACAATTTATTTTAGTTTTAAACCCTACGGAAGGGTTATATATATAAAAAAAATTAATATAAACTGTTTGCAGGGAAGGACGACGATTACAATATCGTCTCGGCCCCTCGGGTTCGTACATGACATAGGAGTCGTGGCCCGAGTCGACTTCAACGGTTCATCCCCCGTCTGGTACGGGAGGTAAGTCCATCGAAACACTCGCGAATCTCTTGTAAGCGAGTTACTGTATTCCTTAAGGTGATTCATTGATTGAGGACGAATTTGGACTGTTTTTAAATTCCTAGTAAAGGGCAAGGCCTGGACAATACAAGATAAGGGTTCGGATTTCATCACCGCTCCCTTCTTGCCCGCTTTAGGAAAACGAAACCAAACGCAAACCTAAGCTTAAAATTTTGACTAGAACGAGACCCATAGGGTAACGAGCTTAGTAGGAAAGTTGTTCGAAAAATATTGGTTACTCTTTTAGCATACTTCGAAGTTCATGATGGTTTCTGTGAGTTGAATGCGTGATTGCGCCGCCTTGTGATAGCGGTGAGGCCTTGGGTATCAAAGCTCCACTGAGCTTCCCTCGCCTCAATTCAACTTACTTTGACTCGGATTGATTCCAGAGGGGTTTGCTTAAATTGTAACGATTTCCCTTTCGAAGGATTAGAAGCTGGTCTAGAAACAATCTAAGTGGAGCCATCATGCTTTTTGTTTGCTAGATTCTATAGGTTTGATTTGGTCGAGTCAGCCTTGTTTGTGATTGTGTAGAATTCCCTTGCAATTAAGAATGTCGAACTGGTATGATAGAAGCCAATACAATGAGTATCGACCTGAATTTGAATATGGACATCATCCTTTTTATGACCATGTTGGGAATAGTGGTTGGGAACGCCATCCTTTGGAAGGATATGGGTCATACCCTGGTGAGCCCAATTACTATCCACACATGCATCAGTCTTACGATCAAGAAAATTATAGTACTAGTTCTTCGTCTCTATAGGATACAATCAAACTATTGAAAAGTAGTCCTTTTTATGATCCCTCTGTTCCTATTCCTCCTTTAGAAGAGTCCCTCAGGAAGTTAGCTGAGTCGACGCGTAAGTTAGCTGAGATGAATAGTATAATTATAGACGAAAGAACTACAATAATGAGTGAACCTTCTTTAGAAGACCACCTCAAGCGGATAGCTGAGACGAACGAAAGAATTGCTCGAAATTACTTGAATTGCCAATATAGTGTATCCAATAATACCCTTGAGAATGAAGATAGTTATTTACATAATCAAGATAACAAGGATAGAATTGGTAGCATTACTTTTTTTGATGAGGTTCGATCTTTTTCATGTTATTATGATGAGGATAGTGTTGATGGAGAATCATACTTATGTAGGAATAGTGATCAGGAAATGGTTACTCCAATTGAGCTTTACAATGATAATATTATTTCTAGTTCAAATCCAAATAATTTTAATAATTATTCACCTATTCAAAAGGACGAGGATTTGACTAGAGATACCCTCGTTTTAGACGATGTAGTATTTCCTGTTTACAGAGTCGATAATGATTTAAAGGAACGAGTTTATTCTGAGAATAATGTTTTAGAGTCTAGCGATTTAGAAACAATAGTCTTAGACGAAGAAGATGAACTCGTAGAGATTTTAAATATGGGTGAGGATGCATCACCTGAGTATAATTTACAAGTAGCAATTGACCATTTTCAGGATTTTGATGATCTAGAAATTAGGGAAATTGTAGCTAGTCTATCTAGAGACACCCAAAATTCTAAGTTTGGGGGTGGTTATCATCCATGTGCTTTCACTCTTATAAAGGTCCCTCACTTGGGACTTGACATACGTGCCTCAACCATTTTACAAGATTATCTTCATACACGTTTTCCCGAACCTAATGATGTCCAGGAAGAAGTTCAGTCGTTAGAAACCCGTCCTCTGGTTGATGTGGTTTGCCCAGGATATGATACCCAGATTGACTTTGTTTTCCCACCAAATAGTTTTCTTCCAAATGTGGGAACGTTTATATTTCAAATGTGTCGAATATTAAGTTGTGAGACTAAACCTAAATGCTTTAGGAAATTAGAATCGACACATTTGCTTAAGAGTGACCACTACTCTCATTGTGGTCAATTTTGTAAGTCAAATCTTATTGACTTAGAGGATCCTCAGTTATTTAGCTTATTATTGTGCGCTTCTAAGATCATATTTGAGTTTTTCCAGACTCTAGGATCTAATGATTCGGATCCCACCTATGAAGAAACGCAACCAATGAAAATATTTTATTTAGACCCTTTCTTAGAACCTGAACCACAATAAGATATAAATTTCTTAATCAGGAAACTAAGTAAGGGCTTGCTAGTCTTGTTCATTTTCTTGGTTCATTGCAGTTTCCTTGGGTCAGCTCTATTTAGTTTTGAAGACCCACAGTTATTTCGGCTGTTACTTTTTGATTCTATGAGCGATGTCTGGCTGAAGACTTTAAACTTAGCACTTCTTGGTAGGTAACCCAATCTCATGCGACACGATAATATCTTTCCTTAACTCTTTTGCTTCAAATGGTAACAGTTTCTCCTTGTTCATATGCTTTTAATTTTATCTTTAGAACATTGAGGACAATGTTAGATTTAAGTTTGGGGGTGGGGAAGAACTTTTTAGTTGCACTTTTGAAACTTCTAGCGTCACATGGTATCCGGTTAGCTAAGTTTACATGTTGTTTCTCACCGAAAAGATAGAAATTGGAATGCTAGGGATAACAACCTTTTGAGACATTAGAGAAAAAGACATTGAGATCCTTGAAATTCAGGAGAACTTGTTCCTTTTATAGGGTAACCGTGATGGACCTAACCATACATGATGGAAAGGCAAGTAGGTCAGGAAATGCCAGAAAGACAAAGCAACCTTACAATGTAGTCTTAGTTACTGGATTGCGACTCTCTCTCAGTAGAAACTTATCATCATCAAAAAGCGGAGCGACATCAAAATCTATGAAGAAAGTTGAAGACGTTTTAGGTTTAGAAGCAACAATAGAAGAGAATAATTCAAAAATCAAAGTTGAAGTTATAAGAGCAAATGATATAAGTTGTTAGAATCCATGATACCAAGACATCACAAGTTGCGAAGATCCAAGTTTTGAAAGTCCTTCTCTAATGGCCATGTACATTTTTGTCTTGTAATTTTTTGTTTTCCAAAAAAAAAAAAAAAAATGAAAAAAAAATGAAACATCATTACGTTCTTTTTGTTCAATAAGGCCATAGGGAAGAAGAAATTTATAAGTCAAGCAAGAAATCGAATAGAAGAGTTAATTGTCAAGGTTCTATGAGGTTCGAGAGTTTATCATCAACAGTTGAAGACCGAAGAAGGCGTTGTTTGTACTGATCACTGTGAGAGAGTCGAAGAAAGATGCATTTTGGTTGCTTTGTTAGTCTGCTTTCAATCTGGCACAAAATCTTTCTAACACTGGTTTAACTCATCACACGTAATTAATCCATCTATGTAGCAGATGTCCCTCTCATTTTTATCTCTCTTTTAATCTTATCCAGCTGTAAAGCAGCGGACGCATCTTACAATGTTTATCTAGCTGTGTAGCGGATATCTCTTTATCTAGCAGTCGTGTGGATGTGTCTCCCCTTTTCTTCAGTCAGCTTTAGAGCTGACACCTTTAATTTCTCTGGCATTCTACTTACTTGGAGATAGGTTGAGAATATGTATGTCCTCATAGATCTTTGGATACTTGTGACCAATTAGGAGTAAAGGTTTTGTGGGTACACCTCTGGTAAACCCTCCAGAGACAACACCCCGCCGCTAGGGCCACCTAGCGGTTTAACGGCCTGCTGCACGTGCTATGTGTAGTCTTTTTATCTTTTCAAAAATAAATTTTGCTCGAGGACTAGCAAATAATAAGTTTGGGGGTATTTGATAGACACATTTTTGTGTTTGATTTGATCTCAATACTATATATTGTTGGCACTCGAGTTTGTACTAATATTGTGTTTTTATGTATTTTTAGGAAATAATCATTTTTGGAAAATTCGGCTCGAAAAGTTGATTTTGGCACCCGGAGGACAAGTGTTATTCGGACTCTCGCTTTTGGATAATGGGTAACCTAATTACTAAGGGGCACCCCAGGTCACCCCAAGGCAGCTGCTATTCGCACCCCTACTCTGGATAGGGGGAAACCAGTTTCTTCCCCATTTGAACCGAGTTTTGGCGGGAAAAATAGTTCTTCACCTGCGTAATCGTTGAAGCAAATTTTGGACGTGATATAAGGAGATTCAAGGGCTAGTTTTCATTGGGTTGGACCTGTTATAGCCTAACAGGGATGGTATGGGTGTTCGAATCGAGTTATTTGGGCTGGATAATCGTGGGATGCAAAACAGGGAAGATATTCTCAAAATAGGGAAGATATTCTATTCTCGGAATTTTTGGATGGAAGATACGTGCATGGGTCGACTGTATTGGTTGGAAACAAATTCTACAGCTCAGAGAAGACGCGTGAAAGAGATAAACCAGGAAACAAATCCCGTAACAAGTTAGAAGAATAAAAAATATAATACCGGAAATATTCTCTTCACTGCCGGATTATATTGATGTTATTACAAAGATTTGGTCGACCTGTTGAGTATAAATGGGTTGTTGGGGTTGAAGAGAAGGGTGTCGAGATTTTGGGGTCGAGAGAAGGTCCAGAGAAGCAGAAATCAAGAGTTGATGAAACTCTGTTTCTGCTGCTGCTGATGAAGAACACCAATAACACGAAGAACAGACTCGCAAGGACAGTGGTTTATCAACAATGTCTAAGACGCACAGCCGTGGGTCGCAGTGCAGTCTAAACATCAGCAGCACTTGTGTTTTATCGTTCATTCTGTGACGCTTTTTGTGCGTCGCAGATTACAGTTTTGCACCATTTTCTCCTTTTCTCTCCATTGTAAACACCATTTGAGCTATAAAAATATATTTTGAGCGTGTTTTTATCATGAGGAGGTAAAACCCAACACTGGGACGACGGAGGAGGCTGAATTTCATCCTTGGGGTAATTTATTTTATTCTTTTTTATGACTTTTGCATTAATCTAAAATTGAAATATGATTTGAATTAATTGGTTGTTATTTAATTTGATGATGTATGCTTAGCTTAGTTGTTTTGATACATCATGCTTAGGACTTACAATCAATGTTTTAAGAATCTATCTTGGCAAAATCAGAGTCTATGTTAATTTTATTGAGTTTTATTTGTCAAAGAATATATGAATGAACCTTGTGTAGTGAATTCAGACAAATCCTTAGTCCCAGTACCTCTCACCCATTGTTAATATTTTTGTATATATATTTTTATTAAATCTAAAAATTCCATTTCATTCACAAGTCTGAAACGAATCCTATTTACTACAACCCCATCAAAAAATCTTTAATCAGTAGGCATACTTAAGTATCCGATCTGAGTTTGGGTTCGCCAGTATGCAAACGGGTACACATACTTAGTACACTTCTAATCCCAGCAGAAATTCCCGGACCTATACCTTACGCAAGTATGCGTACCGGTATGTGTACTTGGTACACAGAATTTCACAACTTCAAGTACGCATACGGGTATGCATACTTTAGTTCCGGTCATGGATCACATACATGCAAGAATGCACAATATGTTTATAATCCAATGATGGTTAAGTATTCTAAACTCTTATTTCAATCATTGAAACTTTCTTAGAGGATGACAATATCCGTTTTCACACACTATTAGCATCAAAGCAATTTTCAAGTTATTGAAATAATCATAACAAAACATTCCAAGTCTACACCAAATGATTGTATCACACAAACCATGTAAGATGTTACTCGGCGATTCTCACATGATCAAGATGAACTTGATTGAAGCGAAAGCATACCAATACATATTCCGAGAAATATGTAAGCGAGTTAAACTCAGCTCGAAATCTCAAATGTTTATAATAGAAATCTATATCGTAACACGACTTATGTCTCAATATAGGAGATAGAGTAGAAACAGACTTTCCAAGTGATAGATGAGTTTCAGTCTCTACATACCTTTTATTGATGAAGTTCCACAAGCTCGCCTTAGTAGTTCTTCGTCTTCAATTGATAAACGACGTGAAGTCTAATGCTCAACTACACAATTTATCCTAGTCCGAGACATCTATAAGTAGACTAGAAATCAAGACTTATAGTTTTGATCACTAACATTGACAAACAAGCTTGAGATAACAACGCTTGTGAGTTCGACCGAGCAGTGCTCTAACAGTTCGAATATCAACAAACAATTCCGATTGTAAGTTTCTTCTACTCTTGTTCAA